>NC_057358.1:110747359-111063321 GCF_016509475.1 Prionailurus bengalensis
TAGGCACAGGCATAAGTAGTCAGAAGGGAGCCAAGGGAGCGACTGCTCCCTCGTGCTTACCACCATTCTACCTCCAAGGGTACATCTTACTCATCTTACACTCACCTTAGTCTGGAGCCTAGCCTTTTCTGAATATGTAGTATGTGCCAGGCACTGTGCTCATGAAGGGTTTCTGTTGCCTCATCACATCTAGTCTTCCGATCCCTGTGACACATTATCTCTATTTAACAGACGGAGAACTTGAGGCTCAAAGAGGTCCCACAGCTACGACGTGAGGAGTATGGACCAGAACTAGAACTCAGATCTTGGACAGCAGTGCCTCCCTTGCCTCTTTGTTCTACTACACATTTCATCTACTATCTGCACATTTGTCCTGGGTACGTTCTTCCTCTCAAATTTCTCCCCACGCTTCCATGATTTCTTTTGTCTTTTGGATCTTCATCCCCATGTTTGAAAGGCAAAATTACCCAGTCATTTTATGTAAGCCCTGCTGGCAAAGAAACAGTGGACACTTCCACATGTGTAAAAACTGGAATTAGACTAAGCAACAACATTCTATTATGTTATGAGCCAACCTTGTAAATGAAAGCCATTCCAGATGGAAAAACTGGACAAGAAATGGCAGGTGTTCCGAACACAACCTGCTAGCCCCTTCTTCAGGATAATTTACATTATCTATTTCTATCCATCTTTATAAAATTGACAGAATTCGTATTCAGCAAATTTAGGACCTGAGTATATATATACATTCTCCTAACAAGCAAGAAGAAATATAAGGGATATGGTCAATTAATTTCATTATTAATTTATATACATAAATTGGTTCAAAGAAGTCAAAGAAACCTTACAAGAAGTTCTCTGACCAACAGACTGAAATCTCTATACCTTATTACTTGGGGGGAAGGGGTATATAATAATAAATTCGCATTAAACTGATTTGCTGATATTTAATTTCTGATAGGATGAAAAGTAATAGTATTTCTAAAAATGCTTCATAATCCATAACAAATTTTCATGTACAGTCTGCCACAACTTCATGAGACATATATTATTATGTCTATTTTATAGATGAAGACATGGAGGCCCAGAGGGGTTAATTGGTGTCTCCAGGTAGCAGAGCTCAAGAGTTCCAGATGCAGGAAGGATACAAACCTGGCCCCACGTGCTGGGCTCAGTAAGTCATCTATAGGGCAGTCTCCCTTTATTATTTTCTCAGCTTACATTGGTTCCTTTCCAATTATATTTGGAAGAGAACTTAGGGAGAACTTAGGGAGTCAAGTTGTAGATTCTTATGGTTGCTTCATGAGTTACTGTATTACTTTCCAAGCACACAAGAGTGTGTTAAAGAGCACTCAGCACAGATAACCTTGTGATAAATTCAGCTTGATATACATGGATCATTATAGGAAGTGTGACAGTATAGAGGGAGCCTTGGGCCCGGAGTTTAGATGTTCCTTTGAGTTAGTCTGATGTAGGACTCACTGCACAGGTGCTGGGAATACACTGTTCGGGTTGGATCCAGGCCCTCAGCCTGGTAACTCAGAGATCTTGGGCAAGTTCCTTAATCTACTTTAGCCTCAATTTTCTCCTACCTAGAGGAGAGGTCGTATGCAAAGACAAAGAAATGGGAAAGCACAAGGTGTGTTTGGGAAATCGTGGACAGATAAATCAAGCTCCAGCAGGTAAGAGGTAGGAAATATGCCAGAAAAGCCACATGAGAGAAGCACTTGAGTGTTGGGTGAAGGCAGCCCACTAGAAGACAGTGAGGTTTGGTAAGACACGTTTTACCAGAACCCTACAGCAAGTCACTTCTTCCTTAGACACATCGTTTCTTCTCTATAGAACCTCTATTTGTCTCTAAAATAAAGGGAACAAACTAGTTACTGAAAATTGAGTCTGATCTAACTTTCTCACAGAAGAAGTGGTGCTGCATTAAATGTCTAAGCAGGGAGGGATGGGATAGTAAATTCAGAAAGATTGGTCTGCAAGGATGGATTACAGCAAGGACAGAAGAGAGACCAGGAACAGTTTAGAAGACCACTAGGAAAGTGTTCAACATGTATTAAATATGCCTGTAGAGACTGGAAGCTGAAAACAAAACAAAACAAAAAGCAAAAACCCAGGAACGAGGCTTAGAATCTAGGGAAGTAGCCCGTTGGTAGGGTCAAACAGATAAGTAATCAAAACTGTAGATTCTGAAAACAAATCTATTCTAGTTTCTAAAATAAGTTCAGGGCAAAATATAAAATAATGAAATGGAACTTAACTGATTAAAAATTTTACTGAACGCCAAATTATCCCAGTGAGCTTTGTGATTTGGAGTATGAGGATGTCAGTACTATGCCAGATTGTAAAATGCATAAAACAGCAACACAAGTCACTTTATGATGGGCCCACTCTACTAGATGGGCCCCTTTGGCTGTATTTTTTGGATGTCTTGAGGACTGATCATACTCAGTGACACTGGGAAGAACAAAGAAAAAAATGCATAAGGGGCAGCATGCAGAAATCCTGAAAACTCAGCCAAGAGAAAGTTTTTTTATGCCAAATTGTCACTGGCTGCATAGCAGGCCCTAAAGGTGTTTGGACTCAGGAGAAAAAGAACTCAAGGTTAGAACATTTAATGCCCTCTCTAGATCGCTAATCTAAAATCTTTGGAACTCATAATTCAAATGTCGTTGAGGTCTCTAAGTCTTATGAAATAGTGGCTTCTTAAATGTCTTTGCTGAGACACATACTTTTCTCCATTGTTCTCCCCAAGTTCAAGGCAACAATCAAAATACAGGAGTGGTAACTCATGGTTCCCTTGACACTGTACATAAAATGTTGCACATAACAAAGCCTCTGGGAAAAGAGTCCACAGTTTCCAGAGTTTCAGACCCAGAGAAGTTAAAGAGCTGCTCCTGTAGAGGGGGGAAAAATTTATGCTCATATTTAAATATTACAGCCTACATGTACAGCTTAGTGTAATGCTGGTTTTCAGAAATAACACAGGAGGAAGCTTTTTGCTTTTTAAATTTTCCCTTGTAAGTCATCTCCTGTTAATACTAACAATCTAATTCACCAGGACAACTGTCTTCGGTTTTCACAGGTATTTGTTTTTTGATAATAACTCAATTAGCAACTAAAACAAAGTTAAGATGGCAATTTTACAAGACTTTTCTGAGTCATCGTTTCTCAGTGAAGAATACCTAAAAGTTAGAAGACTCTTCTCCCTCCGAAACCAAAAACGAGAGAGAAAGAGAGAGAGATTAAAAGAACATCTAGATTATATTCACTCCCTCATCATGTGACTACTACTTAGGAAGTAAAATTCAAGAGGTTACAATGATAGTTCTTAAAACTGCAGTTGACATTTACATCTTTTTTTAAAATTTATTTTTATTTTTAATATGAAATTTATTGTCAAATTGGTTTCCATACAACACCCAGTGCTCATCCCAACAGGTACCCTCCTCAATGCTAATCACCCACTTTCCCCTCCCTTTCACCCCCCCCCCCCAATCAACCCTCAGTTTATTGACATTTACAGCTTAAATTAAGACATCATACATTATTAACTAGGTTCTTGTGTTCCAGAAACAGTTACAGGTTCAAACCTCTCCACTCAGCTTCCTATTTCCAGATAAGGATGATCAGGTCACTTATCACTAGGTCTCAGCTTCCTAATCAATAAACAGGGGGTAAAAATAATTACTTCCTAGGGTTGCAATGATTAAAGGGGACAATGTGCTTTGCATGATACCTGGATACTCACACAGTAACTACTGCTTTAAAAAGTCAAGGAGTAGGAGACATAGTACCTAAGTGGGTCATCCTACAAAGGAAAAAATATTTTTTTTTTCTTCACAGTAAGTTGGACATGCTTGGTAATATAGCAGGCCACATACTTGTTAGTTTTACAAATATTATTTCTAATATACTTCTGTCCTTTGAATACTGAAAGTCCAAAATTTAGTTTTAAATGGAAAAGAAGATTTCTACTGACCACAGAAGAAATTAAAATGCTAAATATAGAAAACTAATAAAATTTAAAAACTATCCAGTTGTCAAACCATTGTTTTTCAAAGCTCCAAAAAAACAAAAACCTATGTGGTGAGAATTCTATTTGAAGAACTCTGCATTTGAAGAATAAAAATCAGAATTATTCAAAACTGTCCGAAGTGAAATTTATCTAAGATATTTTATGATGTCCCATTATGCTGAACTCCTATTATGTTAAAATAAGTGCCTATCGCAAGACCAGGAAAACCATAAATTCCTGTGTTTTAATTCTATTACACTGATTTGTAAACTGACCTTGAAAGACAGAGTAATTTCACCTTTATAAGATGGGGCTGGGACTGCAGCCTGCCTTAAACATTATTCAAAAGATATTTTAAAATAAATAGGATTTTAAAAAGCAACATGGTCACATTTAATCAAATACCCCCAAATGGAAGAACACCATGATCGCAAATGAAAGAGAAAAGAAACAGTAGGAAGAACAAAAGGAGAAACTAATTTGAACTATTTCAATATTTGTATGCCTCTTTATATTAACACAACTGTTAAAAGCTGTAGCCTAATTATCCCACAGATACAAGTTTTTAAAGTTTGATTCATCCTCTTCCCAGACACTTGACCTTTTCTTTAGGTAGGTCTGAGTTTGCCATTTAAAACAAGTCTTGCAACATTTTTTAGAAACAAAGCAAAATGTTCTGTAAATAGATGAACTATTATGCTGAGCAAACATGCCAGAAGGATTTCAAATGAAAACCATAGGGACTGTAGGGACAGCACAAAGGATCCAAGAAGAAATTAAAAAAAAAAAAATGACATTAAGGTCGTAAATCATGTGCTTCTGTGACATGAGAATCACCCCAAGCAAACAGACTTCAGGTTGGTGGGCCCCAGCGCAAGTTGCCACCTAATGCCGAGGCAGAATCGCTAGAGACTGTGAGAAATGAGTTCAGTCAAAAGAAATTACTGTGAGCAAAGGTAAAAAGGTACTGTCAACCTACTTTATTTCTCCCAAATAGAATATACCAAGGTTATGCTTGCAGAACAATTACCTCTTGTTCCATGCAACCTCCTGGAGTCCAGGCATTACTGAATTATTCTGAAAGGTGCAACCGCACAAAGTATCATTATGAAATGAAAGAATTGCAGAGCTGAAAAGGGCTTCCAAGAAGATTTGTAGTGCTTCTCTTTGGGTGGAGGGGTATCACAGGCTTCTCTGGGAAATTAAAACTATATACCGTGTTCCCAGAAATGTGCATAAAGCGTACAGAGGCACAGTCTGGAGCTCCACTTGTAAGAGTTCGAAGTTTATGAATCCTAGACTCAGAACTACTGATCATGTCCTTGTTCCTTGTTTTAAAATCCAGAAATTGAATCCCGGATTCATTTGTCCAAGATCACACAGCAAAGTAACAGCAGAGCTGACGCTTAAACAAGCCAGTATGCCTGACTTCAAGATGCTCTGCCCCACACTACTTTAGAGTGAGGCTGTGATTATCTGTATCCATACAACTCTGAAGTCACTCATGTTGCTGTCTGAATTAGTGAAATTCATCAGTAAGGATGAGAACACTTTCTCCCCCTGCCCAAAGATGAAAAAAACCCAACCTTAACAAGTATTATGGCTTCAGCAGTCCTGGCACCCTATGACCTAGGCTGCTACTTGGCAACATTACCGTTCCTACACCCCATCTCTACCAGCTGAGACTCCGTATTTCTGCAGTAGAGCTCTGATAGCTGTACTTTCATTAAGTACCCTAAGAAAGTATGATTGAATGATTCTCAGATGATATCCTACAAATGCTGGTTTACAGCAGTGACTTTCCAACATTTTTTTCAGAAGCTCAATTCTTTTTTTTGATAGCTGTACTTTCATTAAGTACCCTAAGAAAGTATGATTGAATGATTCTCAGATGATATCCTACAAATGCTGGTTTACAGCAGTGACTTTCCAACATTTTTTTCAGAAGCTCAATTCTTTTTTTTTTTTTCAAATCAAGTCTTATTTGGGAGTCCAGATACACAAAAGCAGAGTGCCTGAGCAGGCTCTAGGAGCCAGTTTGAAAATCAATGTTGTAGAAGGCACATCACTGGTAAATGGGGCCAGGAGCTGTGCTTCCCTGCTCCTGGGTCTCAGTTTCTTTATTTATGAAACAGTTTGTCTAGATTATCTCTTAAGTTCTCTTTCAGCTCCAGTATCCTATGATCCCACAACACCACAACTACCACTAATAGCTAATAGCTACCACTAATAGCTAATATTTAGCAGGTGCTTGCTGTGTTCCTAACACTGTTCTACTAACTGATTGAATCCTTAAAAATCACTCTGTGAAGTACTATTAATCTTAATACTGATGAGGAAACTGAGGCCCAAAGAAGTTATCTGGCAATAACTATACTTAAAAATCTGTACATACGTTCTCTCTTATTTAATCTATAAGACAAGATTGGGAAATAGAAACTGAGATTTAGAAAGGTAGTTAGTTACTCATCTAAGGTCAAAAAACTGGGATTTAAATTCAGGTCTACCAGGGCGTCTGGGTGGCTCAGTCGGTTAAGGGGCTGACTCTTGATTTTAGCTCAGGTCATGATATCACGATTCCTGAGATGGAGCCCAGTGTCGGGCTCCACACTGACAGCATGAAGCCTGCTTGGGATGCTCTCTCTCTGCCCCTCCCCTCCTTGCTCACTCTGACACACACACACACTCTAAATAAATAAACAAAACAAACTTATAAAAAAAAAATTCAGGTCTACCACCAATTCCAAAACCCATTCCTTAACCAATATATCAGCACAGGTTGGTACATCACAAAATAAATTATATCTATTTAGATTTTATTTTTAGCTAATCTCCATACTCGACATGGGGCTTGAACTCACAACCCCCAGATCAAGAGTCTCACACGCTACTGAATCAGCCAGGTGTTCCTACCACGAAATCTTTTAAATGGCATCCATGCATGTCTTATTACTGTGGTATAAATGATATGTATTCATATTTTTATGGAGATGATTTATCTCCCAAACTAGATTATGAACATTTTGAGGTCAAGGATTATTTTTCTACTTCCTACTCTATGAAATATGGGCTGTGAATCATGTCAATCTGTACTTAGTTAGGAGTAATCTGAGTCCAAGTTTTTATTAACTTGATTTCTTTCATTAATCCAAAGTAAACACACTAATTTCACTAAATCAACTCTTGAAATTAAAATATTTCCCAAGTCAGTTGCTGGAAGGGGTTAAAAACAAAACAAAACAAAACAAAACAAAACAAACACCTTTTTTCAGTCTTAGGATTTCACATTTGCCCTTGGGGTGAGGAACTATATTTTAGTGTCAACATTAACAAGTTATCCCTTTTCCAGGTACTTTTCTCAGTAATGCTTCTTGCCATTTTTCATTGTATCACCTGACAGGTAACAGACGGAGAATAAGCAGATGTTTAAAGACAAGGATGGAAAATCCTGGAAGGTGCTCATAACACCTACTTAGGCCACTTCAAAATACTAGTTTGACATTTCACAGGAAGTAGTGCTTAGTGAGTAGTATTCCTTCAACGCTTAGCAAGTAATAATGCTTAGTAATTTTCCTTGAATACCACGTTAATCTCGGACGTGCGTGGCCTATGGTCAAATATACAATCATCTTCCAACTTTGATTCATTGCCAATATACTTGACATTTGCCCCTTAAGACCACTGCAGGTCTCCATTGCTCATCCCCAGCTCCACGGTCATACCAGCATCCCCAGGAGAACTGTAATTTCCCAGCTATGAACTACTTTAAGCATGTTTTTGAGACTCATATTAATCTGACATCCATATAAATTCACGTAACACAGATAAAGCTAGTCATAGTAAGAATGGGGACATACTAGGATCAAGACACTTTGGTTTCCAAATGTTGACTGAACAGATCATCTAGGACAGGAGTTCTTAAATCTTTCAGAAATTTCTTTAAAATATAGACGCCTGGAGCCCTTCCTCAGACTGATCATTGTATCAGTTTTTTGGAGTGCTGCCCAGATACCTGTAATTTTAATAAGCACCACAGGTGATCACGATGCTTATCACAGCAAAACTCATCAGGTCTTCATTCACTAAACAAACATTTAATGAGTGCCTTCTGTTGATATAAAATTTAGAATATAAGCATATATTTTCTTTTTAGTGTAGTTTCTTGGATCACAAATTAACAAGTAACTTGAGGAATAGGTCCATGCTCTATGTTCTTTAAAAAACAAAATCAACTTTCCTTACCACATCTTTATACCCAATATCTAGCAGGGAAGATAGCAGGAAAATGGTGCACTGCTTTGATCACCAGCCCCTTGAATTAAGTGTGTTGATATATCTTCAGGTATTGCATCAGAGAATACTTTTTAAGCCTGGACCCCAGGGCATCTTTCTAAGGAATCCACATAAATTGCGTGTGTGTGTGTGTTATTAATTCTGCATTGAGCCTAAGCCAGAAAGACTGTGACCCTAGTATTAAACTTTTTTTTTGAAGTTTGGCTATGAACCCCAAATAAAATATAAACCAGGAAACGTATATAAAGAGTAGGAAAGTATCTCAACAAATAGCACTTTCTTTTCTCCATATCACAACCCTTATCTCTTCCTTATTCTCGTATCATCTCTGTTCTCTAGACAGTTTTCAAGTAACAGAATGCCACTTGGCTATTTTGAACCAGGAATTTGTGAAAAACGCTTCTCAAAGTTTGTTCATGCTGAAATCACATACTGCCGCTCAAGTGGGCACACAAACACCCCCCCCCCACACACACACACACATCAGGAGAGTTGGGAAGAATCCATTCCAGATGCTGTATTATTTCCCTCTCTGTGGTGTGCATTTTAAGAGAATGGTGGCATGAAACTGGCAGTGACCAAGGGGCACTGGTGTAAGATTGCTTTTGCTGAGAGAAGAGTTCCAATGTGGCAAATGTGGGAGAGAAGTCGTTCAACATTTGGGTAACAAACCACTCCTCCAGCTATGTTCTCACACGGGTCACCCACCCACCCACATGTGACAGGGTCTTTGTGTTGTTGGAAAGGGGAGAATGGCCATCTCAGATCTTTTTTGTTAGGCTTGTTAGAGAATAGTAGGAAGGCATGTGGAGGGGGATAAGACACACTGTGGAACCCAGCACCAAGCTGGTGCTGCCACATCAGCACAAAGAGAACTCTTCGGTGTCCTTCACTGCCTGTGATGGAGATGAAAAAATGAGCAAAGAAACAAAGTCACCGCAGTGATGTACCAATTTTACCCACAGATTCTCCATGACCTTAAATATCTCCCTACCTGCCCTCTAGAAGCCCTTCAGAATAACTCCAGGATTTCTCTCCTTGTCTTAGAAAAATACTAACTTGGGACAGGAAAAAAATGAAGTCTTTTTCAAAAACCACAAGAAACAAAAATTCACAGCTATCGAAAGCATTCCTTACTTACCAATTTTGTAACGTCTTTCACATCATCAGTCACACGGTTCCTGCAGAGCCCTTTAGTTTTGACCAGAGGGTTAAATAGGAGCAGCTGAAGATAAATGCAAGTGACAATCCAAGTCTAGATGAAAACAGAAAAACTGCTGGTGATGACCAGTGAAAAACTGTAATCACTCAAACGATTGCATCTTATACTTTAAGGTGGAAAGGACAATCTTTATTAAAAAAAAAAAAAGAAAAAAACAAACAAAAAACTACTGCCTTAAATATAACTTAAATGCTGAGTGTTCAAAATATGCTAACCAAATTTTTAAAAAATTGTCTGTTAAAATGTGGTTTGGATTTTCATTTCAATGACATTATTGTTAACTCTTGTCAAAAGCTTTCTAAGGCCAATTTCCTAGTGGCAATTAGGAATGAACATGTAGCAACTTATAAAGGATCTACCACTAAAGGTGTTTTCTTTTTTAAACTAGGAATGTATGAAATTCATACCTTAAGGCACCAAAAAAGGCTTTCTATACTTTAAGTGTAGACTGCTTGGCAAGTAGCAGCAACCCCTGAGCAGTGCTTTAAATCCGATAGTATATGATAGTACTCCAAGTGAGGGAGAGAGATGTATTTTTAGATCTGGGACAGAATTTAACCTCATTTAAGAGACATCAAAAGAATCATCATTTTTAATCACAGCTTTTAAACCACTTAATAAGGAAAAACATTTCCTTAGTGAAGAGGAAGACATTCCTGAACCCTAGCATGATCGATCGATCTCTCTCTCTCTCTCATGCACACACACACACACACACACACACACACACACACACACGTGTGCTCACACACACTTCTCCTTGAAAATCCCACCATGTTTTGTAGTTACTTTTATGCAGGACTTATTTTTTCTTACTACACTAGATTCTAGGTTTTTAAGAACCTGGGCACCCGATTCTCTTTTATTTTTTTATTTTTTTTATCCTTATAACACACAACACAGCACCTTGCACATTAAGAGCTCTTTATGTAAATATTGGCTGGATGGATCAGTGACCAAAGTAAAAACTGTCCAATGCTTCAAATTCAAATCCAATTTATTGAGCACATATTATGAAACAGGGACTGTGCCAGTCACTAGAGAAACAAAGGTGATGAAGATGCCCTTGAAACTCAGAGGCAGGTGCATAAAGAACACACACACTCTATGACAAATGCTTTGAGAACACAAAGAAGGAAGCAATTAATCAATTAACCTTAAAGGAGGAGAACCCCTTGGCAGGAAGACAGTGCCAAGAAAAGCCAGAAAAAAAAAATGGGACTCTGGCTGGCTTTTGGAGGACAAGGAGGAGCTTGCAAGAGTGGACAAAGAAGGGACACGCATTCCAGGAAAAATAAACAGCATGAGCAAAGGCATGGATATCTGAAGACATTTTAAAATGTGATGGTAATCTTTTAGGAGTTAACATTTGTCTATGGCATCTTACAATTACACAAAGTCCATGTGCACATGACTAGAAACCTTTCCTATTTATGTAGCTAGCCAGGTACTTTTTATTTTTTATTATTTTTTTTTTAATTTTTTTTTCCAACATTTATTTATTTTTGGGACACAGAGAGACAAAGCATGAATGGGGGAGGGGCAGAGAGAGAGGGAGACACAGAATCGGAAACAAGCTCCAGGCTCTGAGCCATCAGCCCAGAGCCCGACGCGGGGCTCGAACTCACGGACCGCGAGATCGTGACCTGGCTGAAGTCGGACGCTTAACCAACTGCGCCACCTAGGCGCCCCGCCAGGTACTTTTTAAAAACACTGGATTATTTTCAACTAATATCTGCACACTAACTAGGTGTCACACTGGACCAAGTGAACATCAGCATTTACAAAATTTCTGAGAGTACAACGCTACCTACATAGATAAGAGTGGCTTGTAAACAAAACCTAAGCCTTTTCATTGTTTTAGCATCATGACCTATTCTAGCAGTAATCCTGTTTAAGTTTGGTTAAGGCTACTTTGAACACTGAGGGGTCATTCTGTTCATAGCACTGTCTCCCTTGGATTGAAATGAAGACTAAATTGTGCAAATGATTTCCTGAAAGCAACCAGGATGTTCTTCAGCAGGTGGATAAACTGTGGCATATCAGACAATGGTATATTTTTATTAAAATATTAATATCAATCATTAATCATTAAAAAGAAATGAGCTATCCAGCCATGAAAAAACATAGAGGAAACTTAAATTTATATTATTAAATGAAGGAAGCCAATCCAAAGAGGCTACCTACATACTGTATGATTCCAGCTATTAGGACGTTCTGGAAAAGGCAAAACTATGGAAACAGTAAAAGGATCAGCGGTTGCCAGAGATTGTAGGGGGAGGGATGAATAGGTGGAACACAGGATTTTTAGGGTAGTGGAAATACTCCGTATGACACTATAATGGTAGATATTGGCCACTGTACATTTGTCCAAACTCACAGAATGCAACATTAAGACTGAACCCTAACATGAACTATGGACTCTGGATGATTAAGAGGTGTCAATGCAGGTTTATCAGTTGTAATAAACATACCACTCTGTGCATGTGTAGGGGCAGGGAGCATATGGGAAATCTCTGTACTTTCCTCTCAATTTGCTGTGAACCTCAAACTGTTCAAAGAAAGAAAAAAAAGTCATTAAAAAAAATCACTTCACTGTGGTGAGAACAAACTTTAGGGTAGCAATAGGTAGAAGAAACAGACCACTTAAGGGCTATTGTTATCACCCAAGCAAGAAAGAGCTGTAGCAATGCACTGACCAGAATTGGTTTGATTCTGGATGTCTCCTGCGGGCTCAGCCAATAAGATTTCCTGATAGCTGGGGTGTGATTTGAAAGAGTCAAAGGTGACTCCAAGGTTTCTGGCTTGAGCAAATGAAAAGATGGTACTACCATCAACTGAAGTGGGAAGGCTGATGGTGGGGAAGGTCTGGAGGTCAGATTAGGAGTTGAATTTTGAGCGTGTGAAGTTTGAAATGTCTTTGAGATATCTTACTGATGATACCAGGTCATGATATTTAAATCTGGGTTTAGGAGGTAAGTTTGGGCTAGATACATAAATGACAGCCTCTGATGTATAAATGGAATTTTAAGCAAAGAGTGGCTGAGTCCATCCAGGGAATAAGTACAAATGGAAAAAAAAAGAACAAAGGACTGGGTCCTACAGTGCTCTAACTGTAAAAGGTCTGGCAGAAGATTTAGAAAGCACAAAAGAATCTCAGGGAGAAGCCAAAGGAGTAGGAGGAAGCCGAGTTTAAAAAAAGAAAAGTTAGGTTAAGGAGAATGAGGTCGAACTACGTCAAATACTCATAACAGGTCAAGTAAGATGAGAACTGAGCACTGACCACTGGATTTGGCAGAGTTCAGGTCACTGGTGACATTATCAAAAACGGTTTTACTGAGGCAGGTGCAGGAAAAAGCCAGTGGGGTGTGGGTTTCAAAGAACATGAGGGAGTAATTAGAAACAGTGAATGTAGACAGCTCTTTTAAAGAGCTGTCCTTCAAAGGGGAGCCAATAAGCAAACGAATAAATAAAAACAAGTGGGGTAGTAATTGGCAAGGACTTGAGGGAGGGGAGAGTTTTCTCTGCAAGTTGGTAGGAGCACTGGGAAGTGTGTATGCCCCTGGGGCTGATCCAGCAGGAAGGTGCAACTGGGCGACGTAGGTCAGAAGAGAGGCAACTAATTGCTGGAGCAATGTTCTTGAGAAGGCAAGAAGCGGGGAGATCTAGGCATCAAGCACAGGGGCTGGCCTTACGTAAGAGTACATACAGTTTACCAGTGCTATCAGACAGAATGTCCGAAAATGTGATGCAGATGTGGGTGATTTTTCAACAATACGGTGAATGACAGCTACCCTCTATGTGTGCCAAGCATTTTGTATATCTGGTCATAAACAAACTTCAAGTTTCATATATTCTAATTCTAATGATGGAGAAATTGAGCTACAGAGAGATTTGGTGACTTCTAAGTGGTAAAAACCCAGGTCTGTCCACAATTCTAAATCCCGTGCTCTTCACCACCCAATACTGTCACACTACTCCCACAAAGCTGTCACATCATTGGTGAGAGTTCCAAATAGCACAGTTCTAAAACGGTCATAATTTTTAAAATATTGAGCATATCAAGACAAGCATGTTCCATAATCCATGTCAGTTGAATACTCTATGTTTTTCAGATTACCATAATTTTTAATATGTTCTATTAGTTTTTAAAAATATACTAATACAGACTTCTATAACAATTGCAAAATAATGTCACCAAGGCAGCGTCAAAATATTTTTTTTTGCATCAGTTATATACAAATACCAGTGAAGATAGATTCCTATAAAATGAGCAAAAGCCTATTTGGTCAGGGCTAAAATTAAATCTGTTAATACATTCACACATCTCTGACAAACTTGTATTTCTTGAAGCACTTTATTTTAAAGCTGTTAAATAAACTTACGTTGTAATTTAACTTTGTATATACTTAGCGAGTAGTAAGGAATAGTCACCTTTTGTTAAATTCAACAGTTCACTCTGGCAAAACTAGACATTACAATAGAGAAGAAATCATAGAGAAATGTCCCTCATCAGTGTTCTCATGAGAGCGCTGAAATGCAAAGCCTATTTCTTTGTATGGAAAAGTAATTTTTCAGTATTATTCTATAGAGAATACAGACATTTTTCTAACAGATAGTACACGCACTTCCTTGACTTCTTAAACGGTGGGAAGAAGTACTAAGCTTTACTTTTTTTTGATGATTCAGGTTCATCAAATAAAAGAGAGACTAAGTGAAATAAGCCAGACATAGACAAATATGATATGATCTCACTTACATGCAGAATCTAAGAAAGAAAATAATAATGGTAACAGAGTAAAACAGAGTGGTGGTTATCAGAGACTGGGGGATATCTAGATCAAAGGATACAAACTTTCCAGTTATAAAATGAGTAAATTCTGCGGATCTAATGTACAGTAAGGGGACTGTAGTTAATACTATGTTGTAAAGGCAAACTATGAGGGGATAGTTTGCTGTCATTTCATGATGTATGCTTATATCAAAGCCATCACATTGTACACCTTAAATATATACGATTTTTGTCAGTTATACCTCAATAAAGGTGAGGGGAAAAAACATTCCAGGTATGCAGTTGTGACGACCTTTGCCTAAGTAGCTCCAAATTACTGTATTTGACTGAATGACTATTTTTAAAATGTTATTTTAGTTTTTGTCGGCTGGCTTCCCAGTTTACCAGCTTCTCCCAGTCTGTCAGGTCATTACTTGCAACATAGTTTACTGCTAGTATGCCTGTTTCTAGCCTCCTGCAGTCTCAATGGCAAAACACAACACATGGACCACAGTGGGTGCCTATGGTAGTCAGAACTCTGGCAAAAAGATGGCCATGCCCTAATTCTTGGAGCTTGTGAATTTTTTGCTTTGTATGGCAGAATGGACTTTACAGATGTGTTTAAACTAGGAACCTTGAGATGGAGAGCCTACGCCGTATCTTCTGGGTCCAAGAGAGTGCTACAGCTCCTCACAAACTAAGAAAGTTTTCCAGCTCTGGTGAGAGAACCGCAATAAAGGAAGAGGCAGAAGATGTGACATGGTAAGGACTTTACTTGCCATTTCTGGAAATGGGCCAGGAGTCAAAGAATACCAGTGGCTTCTAGAAGCTGAAAGAGCAAGGAACAAAGTCGACCTCAGAACCTTCAGGAAGGAACATGGTGGCCCTGACACCTTGATTTTAGCTCAGTAAGTCCACCAAGTTTGGATTTCTGAATCTACAGAACTGTGACATAATAAGTTTGTATAGTTTTAAGTGGCTAAGTTTGTGATAATTTGTTATAGCAGCAACAGAAAAAAAAAAATCAGAGCTTAAGAAACTCACTTTTTGAATGAATCAATGCATGAATGGTATAGTGTTGCAATGCCCAAGCTTTTCTGGTAAGGAAAATAAACTGCCTCTGTCAGTATTCTGGGCCCCCAACCCCTGCTTTAAGCAAAGCAGCTCAGCTTTTTTCCTGCTTTATTTGTTCATGCTTCTGGGTAAGATTTTGTTTAAACAAAGGTTTCCAAGGGTAAGAGAGAGAGAAAACACACACACACACACACACACACACACACACACACAAACACATGCTTTTGAAAACTGGTGGTGTGATGGCAGAGAACAGAACATGAATCCAGAAAACCTCTCAACTCCTTTACCGTGTGACCTCAAGTAAGCCAGTTAATTCTTCCAAATGTCTGTAGTGTATAAGAGGACAATAATTTTTGCCTCACGCACTTCATGGAGCGATGGTGAGGGGATCAAATAAAAACTTTTCCAACTACAGGTGCTGTGCAATTATTTGCTGTGCGGTTTGTAGGTTTTAGATAGTCAAGGAAACCAGGGAAAGAAGGGCTTCAAACTGAACACTCAGGGAAAGGACTTTACATAGTCAATCTTTCATGAACAAAGAATAGGACCTTTGGTATGGATATTTTGACACCAGTACTGGTTTCACATGCGTTTTTCAATGTATTTTTTTTTTAAATTTTTTTTTTCAACATTTATTTATTTTTGGGACAGAGAGAGACAGAGCATGAACGGGGGAGGGGCAGAGAGAGAGGGAGACACAGAATCGGAAACAGGCTCCAGGCTCTGAGCCGTCAGCCCAGAGCCTGACGCGGGGCTCGAACTCACGGACCGCAAGATCATGACCTGGCTGAAGTCGGACGCTTAACCGACTGCGCCACCCAGGTGCCCCTTCAATGTATTTCTTAGTTCTCAACTGTGTTGAGAGTAGCTCCAGTTAACGCTGCACTTCCAATTAAGTGAGGTATTTCCCCATCTTCGGTTTCACACTCTTCCTCTTTCTCTAATTTCTGGAAACCCTAACAAAGGTACAGGGGTACCTAAATGTGGGGGCGTGCACGCACACACACACACCCTATTGGAGATAGAATGCTGAAGCAAAATGTCCCTGTGTTTGTGACTTCTGCTCTAAAATGTATCTTTTCACTTTGGGCAGTCATCTCACTGGTTTTTTGTTTTGTTTTTTGTTTTGTTTTTCCTGTAACATTCTCTGCTTCTGCGTACGACATTTTTTCTTTGGCTACTTTGTTTTAGCATCCTACAACTTTTCTCTCTAGGTCACGCTCATTATGTGATAACCTCTCATTTCATGATAACCTTTCATTGCACAGACACATTAAACTAATCTTATTGTTGGCAGTTCTAGATTTTTTTATTTGGAGGCATGCGTCAAAAGTGTCCCCCACATACTCCCCACATCCCGCAGAATTCCAATAACCCTTTCATTGCTAATAGTTGCCTTGAAATTATTTACATGATTTAAAAAAAAATGAGAAATCTGTATGTACTGTTAGAACTAAGCCATACAATAGAAATAGTTCTGGTAGAGGGAAATATAGGGAATTAACATTCATACTTCATAATAAAAGCAGATCTTTTTCTGGGGAGTTTTTATAGTGGCAGATCATACTGAAAAGATCCTTTGAAGAAGAGGGGGAAAGTTACAGGAAGAGGCCAAAGACCCTGAAGACCTGAGACCGATGTCTCATTTTTGTTGAGAACCAGTCTCAGTAGATCCCAGTGGGACATTCATCTGCTCGTTAATTCTTCCTGAACATAAGAACCTTCCTTACAATAAAAAGCCACATGCCAGGAAAAGGAGCTGCGAAATCCCCCTAAAGCAAACTATTTACTTGATCTGAACATGTGTTATGACACAGAAGTCGCTTTGCAAACTTCTTTCCTTTGGTAGAAACTAACATGATTGCAGCCCAAGAACATCAGGGGAACATATGCTGTTTGAGAAATCAGAAGATTCCTAGCTTCTAAACTTAAAGAAAAAAAAAAAATCCCGCAAACTTTTCTATGAACTTGAGAAGCGATTTTAAAATAAGTGTTGCCAGGGCCCACGTTACAGACTTCTCAAAGTCAAAAAGGTAGTGCGGTGTCTGCGTAACTCGTTTTCTTTGTGCACAGACCTACAAAGTGGTATTGGGTCTGCCCCGAACAAAACACCAGCTGCTGCCAAAAACAACATTCATCTTCTCTTTAATCTGGAATGCCAGCTAGCGAAGCAGGCAGTTCCCTTGTAGCCCAAATGTGCTTTGGAAACAAGCCAACTGGCTTAGCTACCCAGAGCCAGGAAAGCAAGTTACCAAGATACAGGTATAGTAATTAGTCCTGAGTTCAGGTCTTTTGAGGTCATATGAACCATATCCTTCAAAAATAATCGTAATGTAAACTACCAACAGATTCTGGTTTGGTGAATAACCATTTAATTCTACAGGACTTCTTCTTTCAGATTAAAAAAAAATTTTTTTTCATGTATATTTTTGAGAGACAGAGCATGAGTAGGGGAGGGGCAGAGAGAGAGGGAGACACAAAATCTGATGCGGACTCCAGGCTCCCAGCTGTCAGCACAGAGCCGACGTGGGGCTTGAACTCACGAACTATGAGATCAAGACCTGAGCTGAAGTTGGACACTTAACCGACTGAGCCACCCAGGTGCCCCTTGATTTCTAATCTTTAAGTAATATACCACTAAACATTCTAGAGAAAATACCGAATCATCCTACACAAATTCTTCTCTAGTGATCATCCAGTAAGCTCAAGGGGCAAAGTAAACACTTAGCACAAGCCTCTCAGGAAAGCAGATGTTAACAGGGTAGCTAAGTGAAACTCAAGCCAGCTTCAAGTCCAGATTGGTGCACTAGAATCTTGTAAAGATCTACTTCCATATCTCTCCATGCAGATGCTTTTGTGAAGAAGTGAAATAAAAATACTCTAGGGACACGTGGGTGGCTCAGTCGGTTGAGTGTCTGACCTCGGCTCAAGTCATGATCTCATAGTTCTGGGAGTTCAAGCCCCACATGGGCTAGCTGCTGTCAAGCACAGAGCCCATTTCCGGTCCCCTGTTCCCGTCTCTTTGCCCCTTCACCGCTTGCAGTCTCTCAAAATTAAAAAAACACTAAAAAAGATCCTAAAGTATTGGTGATCGCTAAAACATGTTAATATGCTCTACTAACAAAAACTGAACCACCTAGAAATGAATTTTTTAATATGAAAAGACAATGGCTTTAATGTAAACAGGGAATTTAAGAATTTCAGTGGATTCAATATATGGGAAAAAATGAGAAAAGTCACTATTGATAGTCCTTACTCTAAAGGTAAATGCTATTTAAAGAGGAAATGACTCACATGTATAGACTTCTACTAAGGGCCACACACAGGAGGAACAGTTTGCAAATATTACATATAACCTTCCCACCAATCAGATTTTACAGGTTAGTAAAACATGCTTCAGTGGGATTAAGTAACTTGTTTATGGCCACTCTGCTAGTAAACCCCTGAGCTGGGTTTAAACCAGTATCTACACTATACTAGGAAGGAAAATCCTGGGCTAGTCACATAATAAAACTGATTTCATTTATATTTAATGAACTATTCAATTTTTTCGAAAATACCTACGCTGTGGATGGCGTATAGGTCCATTTAGCTGAATCAGTTTTTGATTGAAGCCACCATATCAAATTATTACTAGGCTGGGTAAACAAGTAGTACAGGTAAATCAAGTTACACTTCACTGTAGGTTTTTAAAAAATTGCATAGCTAGAGGGAGGGGAAAAAAAACCAAAGTGATAAGTTGTTCCTTCTGATAAAAACAAAATTAAGTGCTTTCAGACTTCTAAGAGCTACCTATTCATTTAACAAACATGTATGGGAGTGCCTGGGTGGTTCAGTTGGTTAAGCGTCTGGCTTTGGCTCAGGTCACGATCTCATGGTTCTGGAGTTCGAGCCCCGCGATGGGCTCTGTGCTGACAGCTCAGAGCCTGGAGCCTGCTTCACATTCTGCGTCTCCCTTTCTCTCTGCCCCTCTCCCTCTTGTGTTCTCTTTCAAAAATAAATAAACATTTAAAAAAACGTATGGCGTACCGGATAGGTATGTAAGATAAAGACACAGCAGATGTCTTCTTTGGCCCAGGAGGGACAGCTAAACCTGACTTTGGGGGAACTGAAGGAGAGGCTCAGAGATAGCTCCTGGGAGATGACCCCTTCTTCGGGGGTGAAGAGCAGGTAGCCAGATCAAAGAAAGCAGGGGTGAAGACACCTGGCAGAGGAAGTAGGAAGTGCCCATAGAATTGAGAAAACAGGGCATTTTCATGGAACTTCACATTGATGACATGACTGGAAAATGAATTTCAAGGAATAAATAATAAAACAGAGGAAGCTAGAGAGATAGGCAGAGGTCCTCCCAATTTTGCTAACTGGTGTGGATTTTATCTTAGAGACATGGGGAGCTCTTTATCTTAGAGCAGGGGAGGATCAAGATCTGATTTTAGAAAGGCTTATCAGGCATCAGAATGAAGGATAGACTGGGGCTTGTGGAGGTCACTGAAGTCATCAACTAGGACAGACGCAGTGGGAGTGAAGAGAAATGGAAATGGACTAGTTCAAGAGGATATGAAGTTGAATGGGACTTGGGTGATGGGCAGAAAGTGTGTGGGATAAAAGGAGGAGGAGTCACAAATGACCTCCAGTTCCAGTTTAGGTGACGGGGTAAAAAGTAGAGCTATTCACTGAGCCAGGATATGTAGGAGAAGTGGTAGCTGGAGATTATTGGAAGTTATCACCGAAAACCTTGGGGGATAACCCCTCTAAGGGGGAGAAGAACTGTCTGCATAGGAGAGGAGAGAATGAGAAGCGGAGCACGAGAGGCAAGTCTGTTGATTGTGGGATCTGCAATCACTGTAAAAAGAAAGCACAAGAGGGCAAGTGTGAGCAATAAAACAGGCACTGAAAGAGGTCAACCTGATGGTTGCTGAAAAATACCTAATGGGGTTGACGCTGCTAAGGATAGTTTCCACGGAGTGACACAACCAGGAATCAAACCACAGTGATAAATGAGCCAGGGGGAAATTTCAAGGCGATATACTACAACAGCTTGAAAAGGAAGGAGAACAGGTAATCTGGAAAGGCTAGAGAGTTCACTTTAGTCTGGGTAGAAGCAAAGACAGGTTGGAAAGAGTGGAGCTGTAATGATGCACTAAGCTTTCTTCTTTCTTAAAGGGTCTGTGCCTGGGAACAACTCCCCCTGTGGTCCATGACAGCCAGGTGAGCTGCGAGGCTTGGCCACTGTGGAAATCCCTGCAAAGAACTTCTACCTCAGGCTAGAATCTAGGGCCTAGGTGTTCAAATTTTGCTATTACTATTTTGGAATAGACATGTACAAGGCAGAAGCATTTGTGCCAGCAGTAGACATTACGTCATTAGAAACAATGGTAATGTAAGTCATTAGCTATTCATAAATACAGCAGTTATATAAAAACAGAAGGAAAGAATTCCCCCAAGCAGTATAATCTGCCGTATTTTAGGGAAATGCTGGTTGATGACTAAGTCTAATCAATTTTATGAGGATGATATGTAACAAACCAAACTATGCTAGAAAATTGCTAGGTGCTAGTTTAATGTTGAACCTAGATGTACGTATTTGTTGCCAGATTTTTTTTTTTTTTTTGATGTAAGTATACATTTTCAAAGAAATAAGAGACAGACCCCCAAATTGGCAAAAGTATAGGAACATAGAAAAAAAAATTTAGGGCAGTTTTGAAATTCAGATATTCACCTTCAAACACTCCACAGGCAAAGGACCTTGTTCACCATTATGTCAATTAGCTGCTCTTAAAATTAAACCACAATATGCACTCCCAGTGTCGTAGCTTTCCAACAAACAGCTACAAAAACGCAAATTGTAATTTATACTCTCTCAACTATGTGACTCACTTCTGAAAGTGGGATCGCATGTAAATCAAAAGCTCTGCAATTTTTGAAAACTTGTAAAATCTTCTGCACTCCCAACAACTGAGAGATGGAAAATGAATGCAGATTCCAGCTGCTCTCTGATCCCATGTGCTGAATTTGGACTGAATGACTCCCCTATAGAACTTCTTGTGTTTTGTTTTGTCCTATGGTTGCAATTAAATGGGCTCAGATGTCTTGTCAGATCAGCTACCAGGAGTCTTACAAGTTGGGTCTCTAAGGGACTTTTAATCTTTTAATTTTTAAGAACTTAATCTGAGGAAGCAGCTCAGAAAATCTCTGAAGGTCTTCTCACCTGGGCTTTTTTTTTTTTTTTTACCACATTAAAATAAACCAAATCTTTATACTATGCTTTAACTGCTTCCAACAGCATCAAAACCAGTGGGAGTTAAAGGCATAAACTCAAAGAACACTCACAATCTTGATCATTTTCTCCATCACATCAGATGATAAGCCCAGTTTGCAAAGGTCACGGCATAAGCATTCCTGATTATGCAACGTGTGCTAGATACACCAACTGCTTTGGTTGAGTTGAATAAACTGTTCAAATGTTCCCTGCTTTCACTGAAGGTGCCCTAACCGGAAACAGCGTTTCGGGGGGGGGGGGGGGGGGGCGCGGGGAATTGGTTGTCTTACCTTTAGAAGAAAATGTAATCATCCGGGGTGTTTATGAAGATTTCAGATTCCTAAGCATCATACAGAATCAAAATTTCTGAGGGTGCATCACAAAGATGTGCACTTATAACAAGCCCTCCATGTGATTTTTAGGTATTCTTTAAAATCTGAGACATGCTATTTTAGGCTGTACTAGCTCATGGGTGCTATATCATTACAGAAAACAAAAAGGTCTAAAAAGGTAAATGAGGTTACATTTGGTTCAAGGGCTACATATTAGATGTTCTGGATTTAGAGCAACTTGAAAAAAGGAAAGCTAAATGTAATGAACAGTGTAGGAGTAGTGAGCGTCGAGGATACTACGGATTGGCTCTTTCAATTCCTACTCCATCTCTCTCCTAGCATATTCTCCTACACTGTGGTGGCTGCAAAACTTCCATTCCTTTGTAGTCAGCTACAATTGCAGATGTGACTTAGGTTCTGGCAATCAGGCACAACTCTGCAAGACTGATGTGGGAAGGAAATTCTTGAGAAAAGAAGCTGGGTGTTGGGCATGCATTTTGCTCCCTTGGGTGGTAATGCGGACAGAAACTCCCTGCCATCAGTAGCAGTAAGAGCTTCCTGCATTAGCTGTAACAGTTTTACAGACAGTGGTGGATTTAACTGGGTTCCAGGCAACCAGAGTATTCCGGAAGCTCAGACTCCTCTTCTAGCCCTTCCAGTGGTTTTATAAGCCATCAAATACATTTCATTATATCCCCCACTCTGTTTAGCTGGAACGGTTTATCCCATCTGCAACTAACCCCTAAGCAATACTTGGAGAAACAGAACCCAAGTTATTAAGCACTTCTTATAAAGGTTAGTCTAAACTTTCTGTAGGAATTTTCCATTAATGTTTAAAAATTGAAACTAAGATAAGGATCACGTTACAATTTAAGAAAAAAAAAAAAAAAAAGAGAGAGAAATTTTTGATGGTCAACCCCGGAGAATGTTAATGTAATTCTACCACCTAAAGCACAGCAAAGCATCCATCTCTGACATGCCCGGGACATGTTCCTTTGGTAACAGTACACTTCATCAGCAAGTTCATTGTTGATGCAGGAGATAATGTTTAGAACAGAAGAACATCAGCAAAGTAAGACATGGATTCAAATCCTGATTCTGTCACTGACATGCTATAACTTTGAACCAATTATGTAACTTCTCTGAGCCTCAGTTTTCTCATGGGGCGGGGAGGGAATAGCATTTCTTTAGATTTTTGAAAAGATTAATTAAGACAGTATTATGTAAAGCACCGACAAGAGGCCTGGAACAGATCATGACATGACTGCCAATGCTATAGGTATTTTATCATTATTACTACTCCTTTAGATGCTGAATTCAAAACTAACAGTTGTACTAATAGTGAATTTCACATTCCATTTATGTTCTGCTTCCCTGTAGATTAAAGATCAGCACAGGAAGATGATAAAGAGTTTGTGAAACTGCCCTGGGTTTGGATTTGGATCAGCTCTCCCAAAGCAGGTAGGCCATCTTGACCTGGTGTAAAAGTGAGGCTGAACTGTTTGGGCCATGGGTGAATGTTAACCTAAACAGCAGAGTTTCAAAAGTCAGCTTGAGCTTCAGCAATAAATAAATTCAAGACCACTTTCGAAAACAGAATGTGTGTACTCATGCACAGAGAAGCAGTGTGGAGTAGGGCCTGGGGGACAGTGATTCAGACTACCAAGGGGCACCTACGTGGCTCAGTTAAGTGGGTGTCCGAGCCTTGACTTCGGCTCAGGTCTTGATCTCATGTCATGGGGGCAAGCCCCGCATCAGTCTCTCCACTGAGCATGGAGCCTGCTTGGTGTCTCTCCCTCTCTATAAATAAACAAATATAAAGTGCCCCTTCCCCACTCTATAAATAAATTTTAAAATCAGACTGCCCAACTTTGAATCCCCAGTCTGCCACTGACCTGCCTTGTGGCCTATGGGAAGTTTATCTTTCTGTGCTTTAGTCTTCTTACCTGTACCATGGGCCTAATAGAACCTACTTTCCAGGCCTGTTGAGGCCTAATATGCAAAGCACTTGGTACGGTACTGGACAGGAGGCACACCCCTGTAAAAGTTACCATTGTTAACAACGACACTTAGAACAAGCATCCCGGATAATGTTATTTCCAAACTTCAAGCCAAAGCTCTGGGCACCATCCTTGATTCTTCCCCTATTTCCATATCCAGTCTCTTACGCCCTGTTAGTTCTACCAGCAAAATAAATCTTGCAACATTCACTTCTCTCCGTCTCATCTTGTACGGCTACAGTAGAGGCTCCACGCTTGCCCAGAAGCCTTCAAAGGCCTCTAAATAGCCTTCTCTACTTTCACACTTGCTACTTACAACAGTGTGGCCCTTTGGGAATACACGACAGTACTCACTGCTTGCTTCGAATCTCTGCATACCTTTCTGTTCCATTTACAACAACATGTGAGCTGCTGACCAAGGCCTAAAAGGCTCTATTTAACATAAACTTGCCTACCTCCATGTTCCCATCTTAGCATGCCCTCTCTCCCCACCATACTCACCACACCCCCACCGGCCTCCTTTTTGTTCTGGAAACACCTGAAATGTATTCCTGCCATTAGCCCTTTGCACTCGTTGCTGTGAGCTTTCTCCTCTTGGGCTCTGCAAAGGCAAGTCCTTCTCGTCACTCAGGATTCAGTTCAAATACCACCTGCTCAGAGAAACCTTCCCAAGGTGACCTGTCTTCAGCAGCTCCAAACCTATCACAGTTTTATTTCCACGGAATCACTTTTCATCAGAAAGTTCTCCTGCTTACCCAGTTAGTTTACTTATCATCTGTCCCTACTGACAAGCATGTCGATGGTGTGAAGATGAGAAGTCTATTGTTCTTGCTCTTCACTCTTACCTCCAGCACCTGGAGCTGCTCCTCACTCACAGCACAGGCTCCTTATGTGTGCGTTGCACACGGTGCAACCTGCTACTGAAGTATCCACAAAACGCAAACCTTCTCTTACACAGGACAGACCACGATGGTTAGAGTGCAAACGCGGGTTCACGAACTGGGGTACAGATGAAGTCTGGATAACGCAGGCTTCAATTCTCAGCAGCCAGTGTCCAGATTCACACAACTGAATTGCAACATCATCCACCGGTTTTGCTTATAATCTGTCTCTTGCACTGGGGTCTGAGCACCACCGGCCAGTATTTGCGGTGTCTCACCATTTTGCCCAGAATGGATAGAGCCGTGACGAGCACTGGGAAGCCTCTCGTGAATATTTTTTAAATGAACGAACACAGGAAGGACAAACAGAAGAGTTTTGCTCATCAGTAGGCCATAAACCATTGTCCTACTTCTCACTCGAGGGTCCGGTGAGTGCTAAATCCTAATGACACGTATAAGTAATATTCCACATTCTCTTAATTATTCAAAGTGTGACATTAGCTAACTGCTTTTTGGTTTGAACTTCTAACCATTATCTCTGTACCTTTAAGTACTTTTCTAGCTCCATGAAAATAGTAAATTGGGATATAAAACCAGGGGTAGACTGTAAGCTCCATGAAGCACAGCAATGAGGTGGTTTTTTTCACTACAGTATTTCTAGCCTCTAGCACAGTGCCTTACAGTAAATGCTACAGAAACAACTAATGAATAAGGAACTACTGGAAAATGCCTTTCCTGGCAGATGTGGCCAAAGCACAACATTAAGCCAAGGTGCTGACCTGCCTGTAAAATCCTCAGAATTCTTTTTTTTTTTTTAAGTTTATTTTGAGAGACAGAAAGTGTGCACATACATACAGCATAAGCAAGGGAGGGGCAGAGACAGAGAGGGAGAAAGAGAATCCTAAGCAAGCTTTGCACTGTCAGCACATGGAGCCTGATGCGGGGCTCGATCCCACAAACCAGGAGATCAAGACCCAAGCCGAAATCAAGATGGATGCCCAACCGACTGAGCCATCCAGGCACTCCCCTCAGAATTCCCTTTCTAAAGAACCTAGATTAAGTATAATTTTGGAGTTACTTTCCTTTACTGACCCAACAGGAGCATATTAAAACAAAAACAATGGGGCGCCTGGGTGGCGCAGTCGGTTAAGCGTCCGACTTCAGCCAGGTCGATCTCGCGGTCCGTGAGTTCGAGCCCCGCGTCGGGCTCTGGGCTGATGGCTCAGAGCCTGGAGCCTGTTTCCGATTCTGTGTCTCCCTCTCTCTCTGCCCCTCCCCCGTTCATGCTCTGTCTCTCTCTGTCCCAAAAAATAAATAAACGTTGAAAAAAAAAAAAACAATAAAAACCCCACAGATCTGGAATGCAGACACTTTCCTATGATAAGTTCAGGGGAAATCTCTGAGAATCCTACAATTCTGCACTTCATTTAGAATTCAGAATACAACAACTGTAAATTTCTCCCTGTCTCCCCAGTGAGATGCAATCCATCAAGATTTCTCAAGCAGTCAATAAAAAAAAAAAAATTACTCATGGTGCTTCTGCACTGGGAACACTTGCAGAGACTAGGACTTCACTTGGGAGCAGATATGTTCAGAAGCAATGACACAGGTTAAGCTTTTAAATGCTAATCTTTTTTTTTTTTTAATATATGAAATTTATTGACAAATTGGTTTCCATACAACACCCAGTGCTCATCCCAAAAGGTGCCCTCCTCAATACCCATCACCCACCCTCTCCTCCCTCCCACCCCCCATCAACCCTTAGTTTGTTCTCAGTTTTTAACAGTCTCTTATGCTTTGGCTCTCTCCCATTCTAACCTCTTTTTTTTTTTTTTTTTCCTTCCCCTCCCCCATGGGTTCCTGTTAAGTTTCTCAGGATCCACATAAGAGTGAAACCATATGGTATCTGTCTTTCTCTGTATGGCTTATTTCACTTAGCATCACACTCTCCAGTTCCATCCACATTGCTACAAAAGGCCATATTTCATTTTTTCTCATTGCCACGTAGTACTCCATTGTGTATATAAACCACAATTTCTTTATCCATTCATCAGTTGATGGACATTTAGGCTCTTTCCATAATTTGGCTATTGTTGAGAGTGCTGCTGCTAATCTTATCTCTTCCCAAAGCATGGGTTGACTTATCTCTAGGTCATCCCTAGAGACCTACTACAGCAGGCAAAAACAAGCTCTTAGGGCTATTATTATTATTATTTTTTTGTCATCCAGACCTATTCCTGGTATCACTGAAGATATAAAAATCTCCCTTTTCTTCAAGAGAGTAACACAGGCATACTTTAACTGCTGCCCTCTCCCTTGACTTGTATGCAGGAAATAAAACAGCATGCTGGAAAACTCATGCACCAACTCAAATGACACTCTCCGCCCCACTCCCATAGGCTTCAGTCATGCCTAACAGTAGGAAAATGCAATAGTAAGTGGTCAGCCCTTTTATTCCAATTTTTCACCATGATATTCATGAAGTTATACTTAGCATTCTCCATGATATCACTTATGGAGGAGAAGACTCCAAATTCAGTACAGAAAGAAGACTTAACAACAGAAATTAAAAGGCCCAGCTTTTACAGTGTATCAGTATACCAGTACAGGCATCACAGGTTCTTAAAATTTTTAAAAAGATTCTGAGTTAACAGTCTTCAAAGTAAATGTAAACTATTTTGTGTTCTGAAATTCTTTCTCAAGTTGGACTTGGAAGCTTACTTGATAATATTCCCTGGTTTAAAAAAACAAAAGAAGATGAAAAATGTACTTTAAAACCCTCAAGTTCTTACTCTAAGTCCGGGAGGAAAAAAACAAAAAACAAAAAATGAACTTTCTTCTTGAGTCAGGAAAGAGGGTGAGTGGGTAGCCATGCAAGATAATCCTTGGGGGGGGGGGGGGGGCGAGAGTTTCTTTTCAAAGCAGCTGCTTTGCTGAGGAATTAAAGGAAGCTGGGGGGAATAAATGTAAACAGGGGGACTGCCTGGGTAGCACAGAGGCTCTCTCACCATAGCTGGGAGAATGGGGATCTACTTCCTCGGGACGTGGAGAGAGGCCTGTGTGGGCAGCACCTCCAGTTAAGTGAAATTTAAAAGATATGCTTCAGCTGCTCTATGATTTAGGTGCCAAATCCGCACAGATCATTATGCACATCTACTTCATGGTTTCATTTTTGTAGGTTATCTCCTCTTCTCATTTATGGTACTTTTTGGAGCTTTCATTTTCCAATCAGGGCAGGAGGCAGACTTTGCTCTTTTTGAGGTAATAATTATTTAATACCTGAGAAGTTTTATGGGTTCCAGAAATGTTAACATTTTAGTTCTACACCCCAAATGGAGCTTACCTGATTAAGACAAAAAAGATATACAAGGTTGCCTAACTTTAAAATTTCAGAACTTTGGGGCGCCTGGGTGGCCTCAGTCAATTGAGCATCTGACTCTTGATTTCTGCTCAGGTCAGGATCTCATGGTTTCTGAGTGTGAACCCAGCATCGGGCTCCACACTGACAGCACAGAGCCTGCTTGGGATTCTCTCTCTCTCTCTCTCTCTGTCTCTCTCTCTCTCTCTCTCTGCCCCTCTCACACTCTGTCTCAAAGTAAACTTTGAAAAAAAAAGTTCAGAACTTTGAAAACTTGGCATCCAAAGAGTTTTATGAATTTTTTAAAGTATACGAATCTTATACTATATTGTTACTCTAGCACTGTATGGTAAAGCAGCATTATTACTTCCCTGAGTCACTAACATGGTGTCTTCTAATCACAGATGAAACTTGAAAACATCACTTATTAATCCTCCTCTAACCTTCTTCCTCTGCATGTAAATAGATCTTTGATTTTAAGTACTGAAACATCATTTTTTGCTAAATTCCTTAAACACATCGGTCTTAAATGTCACTCAAATTGAGCCATCTAATACTTCTCATATTGTCATATTTCTGTCTCCTATCACTTTCCAGATAGGGATTATACACATCAGTATCAGAATGTATAGAACACCCTGTCTCTGTCAACTGCACTGGCTAACTATTAAGTAACACAAACTATGAAAAGAAAATCTAAAAGGAAGCATCTTGAATGTAGGTAAGCTGTGGAGTAAGAACCTACTTTACTTACAACAATTGTATTCATTATATTATATATGATTATTAATTGTATTGTATATCAAGGAAAACACGCTATCCAGGCAATACAAGAAGATGACAAATACCAGTACAAAGCAAAGGCTTAGGAGCAAACAGATCAGGTCTGAAGACTGACTAGATAGAAGATGCGAAGTCACTTGCTCAACCTCCCCAAGCCCACATTCCTCTTCTGTCAAAAGGAACATCCACAGTACCACTCTCACAGATGGAGACAGGGGAGATAAAGCATGTATTTTTTTTTTTTCATCAGCAACAGTATTATGCCTCAAATCTTTTCTGGCTCTTAAACCTTCTATACATCTTACTTAGCAACACTGCTGGCACCTGATATTCGACCTATTGTATTATTTCTTTAAGGATGGCCAGTAACTTGGGGTGCCTGGGTGGCTCAGTCAGTTAAGCATTTGACTCTTGATTTCCATTCAGTTCATGATCTCACAGTTCATGGGTTCAAGCCCTGTGTCGGGCTCCTTGCCAACAGTGCAGAGCCTGCTTGGGATTCTGTCTGCCGTTCAGTCTGCCCCTCCCCTCTTCGTGCACACGGTTTCTCATGTGTACACGCTTTCTCGCTCAAAATGAATAAACTTAAAAAAAAAAAAAGATGGCCAGAACTTTCCCACCCTCCTTTCTGTTTTAATCCATGGTCTCCATTCTCTTCTACAAGCCCAACTGGCCCATTTCTCTCTCCAAACAGAGTTATGTTTGAACAACATACGTTTGTGTGGGCCAGTGTTATCTGCATGGTTATACGTACTTCTTACTGATACCAACGCAGAATAGTACTATTCTAAAGTGTTCTTACCTCCTAACTAAATCACTCTCCTTAGTGCCAACCCATATATCAACTGAGGTCAGCAGGCATAAAAATGATAAATACCCAGATCCAAGCTCAGAATGCGGCATCTGATCAGAGTTTGGTTCAGAAAATCTTTACCAAGATTCTGGTGCTGGGCCACTAACTGGAGATACCAACATGAGGCAATTTAGACAGGCAGACAGGTAAGAAGATAATTTCAGTACATTGTTTTCATTCTATGATTTTTTGCTTTGGTTTTGTTTTGTTTGAGAGTGAGATAGCATGAGTGGGGGAGGGGCAGAGAGAGACAGGGGGAGAATCCCAAGCGGGCTTTGCACTACTGGTGCACAGCCCGACGTGGGGCTCCAACTCATGAATCGTTGAGATCATGACCTGAACGGGAATCAAGAGTCGGACATTTAAACGACTGAGACACCAGGGTGCTCCTATGTGATTTTTTTTTTTTAATGCTATGGAAGCACAGGGTAGATCCAGGGAGTACGGATGAAGAATAAGAGCAAACAAACATCACAGAGGGCTTCTTGGAAGAGGAAGTAACTCAGAGGATGGAGAAGGGCTGACAGGGCTAGAAGACCAAGTCTGGTGTGCTAGGTGCATCACTACACCTTTATTACAGTGTCAGATGACACCATAATAAAATTTACCACTCGGAGCAGAGGAAAGAAGCAACAGCCAACAGAGAACCCTGTATAGTGTGCTGAGGGTTTGGACTTTATCCTGCGGGTAATGAAAAGGCAAGGGAGGATTTTAAACCAGGATAGTTACACAGCGAGACTCCCTCTAATCACTCTAGATTGTGTGCACTAGACTCTTTCAAACTACAGAAATCACCATTTGTTTTGTTGGATAATGAAATGGACACCCTTGGAAAGACTAAAACATCAAGACCACATAACTGTATTCAGGACATGGATCTCCTGTGTGGGCAAATTCTTGTTCTGACATTCCTGCAGAACGCTTCAAATGTCAGGACACAAATTTTGGGGGTAGAGATGCAAAACTAAGCTCCCTTGTACTCCAACTCTCCTCCTAGACCACTAACAAAAATAATATGTGACAATGTTCCATCCCATTCTCCTTTGGGTCTGAAAATAATGGATTTATACTTTTTTTCCCCCCTTAACATTTAAAAGAAATTTCGCTTCTTGGTTTCACAGTCTTGGTTCAATTTTTTTTGTTGCTGTTGTTAAATCTACCCTGAACTGAACCCAAAAATCACATCGTACATTTCTAGGTTGGTAATTTAATCACCGAGGTAGCAATGGTAAGAGATTCAGTCAAGAAACCTCTAGAAAGGCTCTTTAGATTATACAATGTCAGGAAACAGGAGCTGTTTTCTTTCACAAGTGCTTTGAACCAGTCAGCACTCCATCAAAAGGAACACAACAGTTTAATGTTCCGTCAAAGAATGGAATGCTTGTTTACCTGAAGTAACAGACTGATAAAAGTAGCTTGTTTGATTGATACAAACTTACTTGAAGATTAACCTGGACAATCAAGCCCTCACACTCTAAACACAATTACCTTCAGAAAAATAGAACCTGAATTCACAAGGAAAACACTCCCAAATTATTGATCCCTACACACTTATTGAATTTAGTACTTGCAAAATAATTAAGTCAAATTAAAAAAAAAAAACTTAAAAAAGCTTTGAAAGCAAAACCACACTTTGCTTAAAAGCACCTAGAATTTATTGCAGGTACTGGCTCATTTAATCCTGACAACCATCTGAGGAATTAGAACTGTTGTAAACCTCGTTTTACAAATCAGAAAATCAGAATATTGTGACTCAAGGTCATCCTTCTGAAGAGATGACTCCAGATTTAGGAATCTCCAAAGCTATCAATACATACTACACATAAGGTTGTTTGAGGCTCATTTTTGGAAGACATTAATACAAAGCATTTGTATATTTAGAAAGTTTGCATTTTTTAATCACTCAAGAGTTAGAATAACATGACCTAGACCCCTGAGTGGAACAGCATGGTCTACAGAGCACTAACTGCTCAATTATCTCCTCTCTCTCTCTCTCTCTCTCTCTCTCTCTCTCTCTCACACACACACACACACACACACACACACACACACACAGCTTGTGAGGTAGCCAAGACGTATGTCAGCATCCTTAGTTACAAAGGAGGATGTGGATCCTGAGCCAGACCCCTTACTCATCTCCAATTACTATACACAATCCCATTTCCCACATCACCCATAACCTCTGCTTTTTAACAACAGATTTTAAATTATTATAGCCATCACATAAATGGAACAAACCCACAGAGTACACAGTCTGGCATATACTGATCTTATCTTTGCTGGTAAAATATAGCCCCAAAGATTAGAGATACCACTTATCAAACATCGGTTTCGCATCAGCCAACTTCCACAGATTATGTCATTTAATCTTCGTATTCTTCCAATTGTGTACTATTACCTATATTAACCCATTATACACATGAGAACATCAAGGCCTAGAGAAAGAATGTTAACAACATGCACACGGTCTTGGTGAGTAACAGAGCTAGGACTTGGGCCTCCTTCTAACCCCAAAGTCCATTCTCCTTCAAGTGTCTTTGAGGCCAATGAGTCAAGCACTTTCCACAAACATATAATTTTGTGTTTAACAGTATAGTAGGAAAATATGTGTTAAGCCTGACAATTATTTTTTATAGTAGTGTAATTCCATGAGTGACAATCACAAAGCAGGTACATAACATACTCTTTCTCGGTTAAAAAAAAGGGGGGGGGGAAACAAGGAAAAGAAGTGGGGGTGGAGGGAGGAAAAGGAGGAAAGAGGAAGAAAGCCTCTAAGTATTCTTATTTTATTTTATGGAGGAGGAAATTTGGGGCACCTGCTTGGCTCAGTCGGTTAAGCGTCCGACTTCAGCTCAGGTCATGATCTCGCGGTTTGTGAGTTCGAGCCCTACGTCAGGCTCTGTGCTGACAGCTCGGAGCCTGGAGCCTGCTTGGGATTCTGTGTCTCCCTCTCTCTCTGCCCCTCCCCCGCTTATGCTCTCTATCAAAAATAAATAAAATGTAAAAAAAAAATTGTTTTTTAAATGGAGGAGGAAATTCCAGGTAAGAAAAGGTTAAGCAGAGTTAAATAACTTGTATAAGATCCCTTGGCAAGCTGGAGTCAAGAGCTGGAGGGAAGGCCTAGGTCCTCTAACGCAAACGCTCTTCCCATTCTCCCTGGACAAGTGGCTGTATTTCTGTTGATGCTGAAAACGACTTCTCCTTCTGGACGGGGAAAGTAGGAAACCACTCACCAATTCAGGGGAAGGACTCCTACTCCGTGCCTCCAGCTCCAAGCACAGAGTTTAGGAATAGAGACTCTGGTTCTGAACTGGCTGGTTCATGAAGCAGCTCTACCTCGGATTAGCTCTGTGGCCTTGGGCACACGACAGAAAGAAGTAACTGCTCCTAGGTAAACTATCTTGCGATTATAAATCATGCACATTTAACTCTTTTTCAGTTTTTGTTAAAGTAGGGAATGAAAACAATCAAATTATTCAGGACTAAAGGGAGTCTGAAGCCTGAGTTATCTGGGTGAACTGCTTCAACTCTCCCTTTCATTCTGACAGTCGAGACCTGACAATTAAAGTCACTTTAAGACAGAAGTCATTGACACTGATAAACTTACCACGTCTTTAATGCTCACGATAACAGCAAACATGTATTATTGCCAATGTGCCAGGCACTGGATTAAGGGCTTTTTGTGGATTTCATGTAATCTTCATTACCACCCTGGGTAAATGCACTGTTGGTCCCCTTGTTTGGCAGATGGGGAAACTGAGGCTCAAGATGATGTGCTTAGCCAACCAAAGTAGGCCATCTATTTGGTGTCTGTTTCGTTCATCACACCCCTGTTCTGTTCCCTTCACCTGTACTCAAATGATTCCTTCTAGTTAACACTTTCATTTCCAATAAAGTGCTGCTAGGTCACATACTGATGCGGCTGATAAAGGTATTGTGACTGTCGTTTATTTAAACAATCTTAACATCAATGCAGAAAATGAATTTTTACTACTCCTGCACTTGGGCAAAGAATGACAATGCAAAGGTCACAACTTAAATGGCTGGTAGTTTTAAAAGCCAGACATAATAAGCATAAGGGCATTATTATGAAATAGTTTTCTAGTATCATCAGAACCACTTAAAACTGTCTTCAAAAATAGCACGAAAGAAGGTCAGAGCAAATTGATTAAAGTAATCCCTGAAGCCTCCCTGTTCCTCCAAGAAGTTTTTTGAAACACAATTTTAAAATATTTTAAAATCTTCCCTCTGCCAAAAAAAAACAAAAAACAAAAAACAAAAACCATTTGCTTTGAAAGACACCAAGGATTTGGCAGTACTTCTTAATTCTGTAAAGTAAAAGGCATTTTTACAGTTTCTAAGGGGCCTCCCTCACAACACATGAGGGATGCATCTGATGGCTAAGGAGACGGGGGGGGGGGGGGGGGGGGGGGGGGGGGGGGGGGGGGGGGGGGGGGGGGGGGGGGGGGGGGGGGGGGGGCTGGGGGGGGGGGGAGAGGCTGGGGACAAAGCCGAGGCTCCTGTTGGCCTTCACAACTATTTATACTCCTGGGTCAAAAGCAGCAGGTCACTTAAGCAGAAACTCAGCCCCACCTGCTCTCAGTCTTGCCCACATTAGATTAAAAGGCATAATCTACACACACACACACACACACACACACGTACGTCCTCTGGACCACATGTGTGTATACACACTTAAAATACAGGTGCATTCTACTGCAGCAGTTAGGAGGAACCTAGTCTTTGTAATTAAACAGGCTTGTCTTGCAAACTAAGCTCTTCCACTTACTTGCATTTTTTTCCTCTTAATCTTGGGCAAATTTTCTTTATCTCTCTGAACTTTAGTTTCCTCGTTTTTTCAAAAAAACATCACTATCTCCTTAAATTTCTCCCCCCCCCCCAAGAATCCAATGAGATCCACCTATGCAGTTTGTGGCACGGTGCCTCATCCACGGTACATAATCAACACTATTAACTTACTAACTAGTCTTACTTCCATATTCTATTAGCTGCTGTCTCTCTTCTTAACCAGCTTGTCTTTTGGCCTATTTTATACAACTGTTTCCTTTCTCAGAAAGGGGAGAAAGGTAAAAGATAAAATTGGGGGGGGGGGGGGAATTTTGCTGAATTTGCTAAGAGTACTTGAGTATTAAAGAAGGTAGATAATATATAAAAAAGGCAGTTAAGGAATTAATCTCTAAGGATTATTGTAATTCATTTATTCATTCAAGCCCTATAGCCAAAACCAGGTATTGCTAATAATGAATTTATTTCTTATAGCATGTGGGTTTGCTGTAATGTTCTGTGATTCACTATTCTAGCAGAGAATCAGAAGATTATTTAGTAAGTACAAGTCACTGTGCCCTTAGACATGATCTCACTTAATCATTACCTCTTCAGTAGTATAATAGGCAGTTATTTTAAGATTGGGAAAGTAAAGTTCAGAGAGAAACACTAAAAGTCATATAAATAATAAGTGGCAGAACCAATAACACATCTGAGCTATAACTCAATCCAATGTTTTCTATTTTCTTTCATGGTCTCCAGTTTTGGTTAGTAAATTATATTGCATATATACTGAAAATTAATGCTGTAAATGGTGAACAGAGTAACCCTTCCAATCATCAACCAAACACATGTGTTTGTATAATAGACTCAATATAGTAGTTAAAATTTGCCTTCTGTTAAAAAAAAAACAAAAAAAATTTCTTAAAAATATATCAGTACCTAACAACCTGAATCAGGTATCTATTCATTCCACAACATTTGATATGTATTTATTAAGCATCTAGTATAAACCACTCGGTTAGGGAACTAGAATCACGAAATTTTTGTTGTTCAAATTAGTATCACTGGCAGCTGTTTTAATATCTGAATTGCAATTGTTTTTGGATTCAATGTTTCTATAACAGAATATGCATCTTTGAGGTACTGAATTAGCCTCACGAATGCACTGTGGTTGTGCCAGCTAAATATCTTTGGGTGTTAGTGTTGGCAATCAACACTTGGAGTTGGCAGAGAAAAGACCTTATCTTAATTTCCTCATCTGTGAAATGGGATTTGGAAAAAAAAAAAAAACAACAACAAACAGCACCTACCTCCCAGAAGAAAAATTCTATGAATTAATTAATCTTGGATCAGTGTTCTACTAAGTGTCATTTTGGCATGATCTTAGTATCAGGATGATTTGATTTTATAAAAAACAATGATGGGAGCTATTTAAAATGGCTACACATTTAAATGTCAAACATTTAACACTTAACTACAGTAAATTTCCTTTTTATTTTCCCCCAAGATGAATCATTTATGTGTGACATTTGTACAGAGGTACAAACAGTGGTCAAATCAGTTTGGGATTTAAAAGTGCATAGAACTGATCAGAAGTAAAAAAGATCTAAGTTTCAAATGGGAGAAGAAAAGCCCACTTTCTGAATGTTGTTAAGACACAGCACTATGGCCATGGAACATTATAAACAAACACGTACTAAAGTTTAAAAACTATTTTCCTGGGCGGGGGTTAAGAAATAAAAAGTTTTGGGGCGCCTGGGTGGCGCAGTCGGTTAAGCGTCCGACTTCAGCCAGGTCACGATCTCACGGTCCGGGAGTTCGAGCCCCGCGTCGGGCTCTGGGCTGATGGCTCAGAGCCTGGAGCCTGTTTCCGATTCTGTGTCTCCCTCTCTCTCTGCCCCTCCCCCGTTCGTGCTCTGTCTCTCTCTGTCCCAAAAATAAATAAATGTTGAAAAAAAAATATTAAAAAAAAAAAGAAATAAAGTTTTAAAAATGAAAAAAACAAGCCTGTTACAATTGTGAGGACAAGGATTATATAAACCCTATTTTGCAGCTCTGTGCTTTTCTACATAGAATTTATTTCATCTAATATTAAACACATTATGCTAATAACCTCCTGTTCATTTTTCATGAATGTTTTCTAGCTCCTCTTTTATATCCTTGGCATTTTGGTGTCCACTTTGGACCACCTGGAGGCTGAAAACACCAGCCACTCCCCTGTACGGTGATAATTTATCTAACAAACAATAGAATAACATGTGTTAGGCCTCTGCATAATGGAACACATCAGAGATGTCTGGGAAGGGCCAGATAAAAAAAGCAGTTTTCTAAAATCACCAGAAGATCCCAACTAAAGCAATCACAGGAGGTTTTAGTTGGTCATGAAAAACGTAAATCCCTAATGTGTTGACTGTTTCAGAAGCGTTAAATTGCAGGTTTACACAGAACCATAAATAATGATGTGTGACTGCCAAGGTTTGTTTCGCAATCCTTGGATTTTCAAAATCACATTTCATATGAAACCTCTCCACCCTGCCCCCCATCTGAAGTTCCGCAGTGAATATAAATTTTGAGGGCCATCTGTATGGACAGCACATCCCAGGAGGGGGTTCAAGACCTTTATAACACAACCCGCTTTCTCTGCAACACTCTTCTTGGAAATCAAGGAATCTGTTTTCACAAGGCAGTTGCCTGGGAGGGCATTAGAAAAGGACCCCAAAGAAACAGTGGAAAACTCAGCAGAAGAGAGACCCTCACAATAGACAGCTACTATTAAACTGTCATTTCTATCAGTGCCCTGGTTTACAACCATTCAAATGCGTGCATTAAGGAGAAACAAGCCAATTAGGAGAGGAGTTTTGGTCCTGGAGTTTAGTCAAGGCACTTCAATGGAAAGGTCACTGGCTTCAGAGATTTTATGTCAAGGTGAAAAAGAGGCGAAAGTTCTCAGCACCCACAGGGCTTTTGTTCAGAAGATAAACTTCTGTTCCTCAAAGAGCAACAGCATGTGTATAGTATACAAGACAAACACAAGGCCCTGCTCTGGGCTGTGCTCTTTCCTCCCAGGTCCACAGAGGAGGCCTATTATGCAGTGGGGATGCCCTTTCCTCAAAGGTGAAACAGAGGGAGGCTTGCTCTTTCAAGTGAGCACTGATGGTGGGTTTGCTCTTGCTCTCGCCCTTTACGCCCTTTTCCACGGGAGCAAGGCATTCTTTGCAAGGCAACTGCGGGATTTTTGAGCTGCCATCTATGCACCAGGAACACAGAAAAGGCACCGTAACTGCCCCTGTTAAGACCACATTCTAATCCACGGTATTCAAGGCCTCAAGGCAACCTGCAAAGTCAAGTACTGAATTCCTGCATCCAGGTAACTGCTAGTTTAACTGTCTGGATCACTCAATTTTGACTTTGTTTTCATGGGTAGCACATTTGACTCTGCGGGCGTTTTGAGAAGATCATTACCATCATTGTCTCGGCTCTATTTTCTGAGGCATCCACATTCTCTTGCTGGAGGAGAGGTCCAACTGATCTTTGACTAAGAATGTGGTCAACAAGAAGAATAAGAGAATTCATGCCAACAATAAGAAAAAAAGACAGTCATGGCTTCTGACTGCTAAGGAAAACCGACTGCCTGTTACTGGGCTTGCCCCAACTCTCAGCTAGTATCAGTCCTTAAGAAAAGCTAAGGAAAGGAGATAGGTGAGAGGTGTTCCAGAAACTGAGACCACATTAGAACTGCAAAAAAGCCAGGACAAGGAGAGACTCTGCCACTGCAAGTAGCAAGTGTCCTAAGTGTTATCCGCAGGAAAGGTCTCTTCCCTGCGGCAAAAGGGTTGTTCCCTCTTTTTTCCAGGTTTAGTGCCTCCAGCTACAGGTCTCCACTTCATGATCTTCTCAGGATTAACTCTGAGTGAGATGCACAGATACTACTACCACTCAGAGACTTGCCCGTGACTTGCCCATGATTTGTCAATGACTTGCCCCTGACTTGCCCAAGACTACTAAGATTCAGTGATGGGCAGTGGAGCAAGCGTGAACATTGGACCCATTCCTCTGATTCTGCCCACTAAATGCTCCTTCTACTCCACTCCCTGCACACAGATGTGGGGGGCTGCAGAGGCAGCAAAGAGAAGCAAATAAATACTGGGAGGCCTTCATTACCTTTTGTAAATTTACCTCTTCTGGCTGTCTGACCTTGCCTTAGGATTCTTCTTCACTTGGAGAATTTAAAGATTAGAAGCGAAAAAAAACCTCGTCAACTGTGGATATTGCTAAAACAGGAAAAGTGTAAATACCATTATTATTATTATTATAGAGAAATTGCATGTAGTAGGTGAAATGGCTAAAAGTAGAACAGTCTATACTTAAACCTTCATTTCTCCCCATTGGCTAGTTCATAATCATAAACCAATGGATATAATTTGTATTCACACCAAACCAAAGCAATGGTTACATAAATCTCAGAATCAAAGCTCAAAAGTCATGTGGTTCAAACCTTTATTTTACTAGGATCTTAGAAATGGAGAATTTTAGAACTAGAAGGCACTTAGAAATCACCTAGTCCTGGGCACCTGACTGGCTTAGTCGGTTAAGCCTCTGACTCTTGATTTCATCTCAGATCATCATCTCTTGCTTGGTTCATGGGTTTGAGCCCCATATCCTGCTCTGCACTGACAGTGTGGAGCCTCCTTGGGATTCTCAGCCTTTCCCTCTCTGCCCCTCCCCTGCTCATGCTTTCGCTCTCAAAACAAAAAATAAAAATAAATAAACTTAAAAACAAATCACCTAGTCCTACTTTCTCACTTTACAGTTGAGGAAACCAAGGTTCAAAGAGACTAAAATACCTTCCCAAAGCCATACAACTTCTATCTGGGCTAATAAGAGAACTCTATCCCCTAATATCCAAGTCAATGTGGCAGCCTAGAAACATAGTAAAATGTAGCCAAAAGAGAAAGAGAGCTACATAAAGAACAGTCTTTCTTTAGATGACACACATTGTGATTTTAAAAAAAGAACCATGAGGCCTAATTATAAGAAAATCACCACCCCGGCCCATCTCCGTTTTTTTTCTGCGCAGAAGGAAATAGGTAGAGATGAAATGACAGTTTCTCAATCTCCTGGCCCTTGTAAACAGTTTTTAGTATACCCATAATTAAGTGAAAAGGCAAAAACATCTTGTTGCATCTACAAATTAGTAAGGGTATAGTCAATGGTTTCTATGAGACAAAGTCTACACAAAATAACTGAAAACAGCATTTATTATAAAAGCATCCCAGTGTTCCCTCCATTTGTTTTATAAATTGGTCTAACTACGCAGGTGACAAACACCAAAAAAGGGTCTCCTGCAGCTGCTCATGATTCATGTAGTAGAAAACAAAGATAAAAGATCATTCCTCAGATTTATATCCAAATGCTTTACACCCTTATTTACAAAAGGGAACATTAAGGTAATCGAGAAAAGGGGGAGGGGGGAAGTCTCACAAACTTGCATAATGGAAAAAAAAAAAAAAAAGTCACCGCATGTTGCCCGGTAAAGACATTCTGCAGAAGTGAATGCATGGCCTCCCTCAGGAGAGCAAGTGCAAGAAAGAACATCAAGGATAGGAAGCTGACCAAGTATATTCAGTCTACAGTAAACTCTCAGAATCCTACCAGGGGAACTCAGAAAGTAAGTGAAATATGGATATGAATCAGATATGGTAATAATACTTCCAGTTTCTATTTTTATTTTCAATTCTAATTCCCTCATTCAGGTTTACCTTTAAAAGAAACAATTTATTTTTATTTTTTTTTAATGTTTATGGCTTTACTCTTGGGAAAGAGAGAGAGAGAGAGGAGACAGAGACAACGCACAGCAGAAGAGCGACAGAGAGGGAGACACAGAATCTAAAGCAGGCTCCAGGCCCTGAACTGTCAGCTCAGAGCCCAACACGGGCGGGGCTCGAACTCACAGACTGCAAGATCATGCCCTGGGCTGAAGTTGGATGCTTAACCGACTGAGCCACCCAGGTAGCCCTAAAGAAAAATTCCAAAGAATTTAACATCTCTCATGCCACATAGAGCCTCTGTCTTCACACATTCCTATTTGAGGTGTATTAATTACAGTCTATAAAAATATAACCATGTATAATGAGAGGCACTGAATCCACAGATCCAAATTTATAAAATTTTGGTTTGTCTGCTTTGTTGGGTAAGCATCATTTAGCTGCAATAGCCAGTTTTTCTTTGGTTTTTAAGTTGCCAGCAAGGCAATTCTCTTCTGGGGGAAAATAAATTCTGACTGTAACTATAGGAAGTCACAGTACTGGGATAAAGACCTATATAAAATTTTGTTTAGCCCTTTACAATGATCAGGAAAAGAATCTTTATAACTAGTTTATCATCATACAGATTATAAAACAGAAATCCTAAGAAGTTTAACCATTTGCCTAAAGTCATTTGTCTTACCAGTGGTAAAACAGAAATCAGAGTTTAAGTCTTCAAAAGCAAGATCCTAGCATCTTTCCATTACAGTTGAGGCACTCCCCAGACATGGATGGAGAAGGCACATGCAGTGGGGTTCAATGGACCACGCAATAAAATATCCTCTAATATTTAGACTAGCTATTTGGGCAGGGATTTTTTTTTTTTCCTCCAATGTTATTTATGGTGATGGAAGAATTTCAACCACAAGAATTTCACATTAAAGAAAAAATGTGACTCACAATTGCTACCTTCAAATCAGTAGTTAGACAAAAAATTTAGCAATTTTAATTGGTTTGGCTCAGGCCTTCAGATTTCCATATGGTTTCTTTCCTTGTTTTATATTAAATGTAATTGACTTAGCACTTGACTTTTAAAGTCTTGGCAGAATCTATCAATTAAAAGCTATCTAAATTAGAATTATTCAAAGCACACAATCCAAATTGAGCGATTTTAAAGACAAAATTTTAAAATGCTCTCTTCATAAATGTTATTTTCTATAAACTTGCATTATCACCCAGATGCAAACTTCATACAAACAAAAGAGGATTATTTTCTTTGGAATAACATAAGCTAACAAGAATTCTATTTGTTTCTTTTCAGAGAACTAACATGTGCCTAAAATGGCCTTTCTACACTGTTTGCAAGATGAATTTTTCCTATGTTACGATTTCTAAAACTGACAGCAGTCATAAAAACTCTCACAAACCATCTCAAAACTAAAATACAAGTACAACATCGATAAACATGGCACCAGGCCCATTAAACTGACAGCACTCTTCTAATTGGTCTTACCAAATATGCTGCACAATTGTTATTTAATATACCAGTATAACAGAGCATTACATTGAAAAAAAATGATTACACATTGAAATAGATGTTCTTTCTAAGCCAGAGCCACAATTCTCTTCAGAAACTGTAAAAACCACACAAATACAATCAGAAATAGGAAAAATGCAAAGTGCATTCATTTCTATAGGCTGATTGAATTTGTTACAATTGTTCCTAAGGACTACTGCCCGTGTAATTATTTTCCAAATACTAAAGTCTTATCACACATGCTAAATGACACAATAATTTATCAAACCCCAAGTGGTTGTTGATGGAATTTCCACACTTATTTGGTTTGAGTGAAAAGCCAGAATGCCTGGTGTCCCTGGGATTCTTGGAGAGCTTGTAATTCAAGTTAAAACTATTACAATTAATAAATTATCATTTTAGGTATTGGGTAATGGAAACATATAGAACCATATGCCTTAGAACTCTGGTATCAATGCCATCTTTATAAATGATCATTTAAACTGTTAAGCATTAATAGATATTCCTCCCTGGCAAGAACATTAGATGCAGAACAAATGACCTTACATATTAATGTCTAATTTCCTTATACTATTCTCCATCCTCATACAGTTGCACAGAAAACTTCTAACTTTTGGATTAGGAAATTTAACAATATGAAGGAGAATCTAATTCCCCTCCCCCATTCCCACGGATTATTTTATCGATTTCCTGCTATTTCCAAGTGTCTTCTTTTTTAGTGGCAAGAATGTGGAATTGCTAGAAGTATCCTTAAAGGAAACCTTGAAGGTCATCAAATCCCTGGCAATGAATGCCTTCATTCAACAAAGGGCACTGCCCTCCTTTGCCTGCAAACCCTTTAACATCAGCAAGATCCCCAGAGGGCTTGCACTTTAACTTGGTTGGAGCAGGTCACATTTCTAAAATATTTAGCCCTCTCAAATGTCCCTGGTCGGCAGCACTGAGTCACTGATGCCACAGCGTTTCAGCCTAGATCGACCTCTTTCAGGTTTTCAATGGAATTATTCCATGTAATCCGATTTACACAGCCATTTAATCAAAGTGAGAAAGGAGATTACAGAGCTCACGTTTGTTTTGCAAAGCAAGGGTGCAAGGATCATCAATCCTACTGACTCTCAAAGTGACAGGATAGTACATCCTCCCCCTCTGGAGTGTTGGTCATTAACCTGATCTGTCTCCTGTGTTGTTTAAATAGGAAAGTTTAGGCTTTTTTTTTTTTTCTTTCTGAACTAGAAGGTAACGGTTTCTCCACCAGATCCCACCACTACTATCCACCTGAAGAGATGCTACTATAACAAGGAATTGGTCCTCAGCCCCCGCCCCCCCCACCACCCTTACATTCCACAAAGCAGAAGGCTTGTACAAGTCAAATAATTACATTATAACTTTTGTTGTCAGTCCTTAACATTTGCATTTCAACATCACAGTGTGCAGATCTCAGGTGTGGCGGCGTTCAATGCTCTGCCTATGAACCTGCTTTCGGGAGGAACCCGCGCTCCGCTTAGTCTTGGGCGGCTGCCCTGGAGACTGCACAAACCTCCTTTCTGCCAGGCAGCATCCCTTCCCCCCGCCCCCTGCCGACCTTTCCACACCTGTGCACTAAGCTCAATTCTTCCTACTTCCTTCTGAATGTGTACATTTCCCAGGCCTACATATCAATTTAAAGTAGGATACAAAGCAACTCATTCAGTAAAGCATTTTCTGCTCACGGATGCCTTCATTCTAAACTGAGGATGTGGACAAATTCTCAATTTCCTTTTTTCCCCACCACTTCCACCCCTTGGACACGTTTCAGATAGTGCAGTCTCTGAGAGATCCTCTTGGGGGTGAAAGGGCAGTTTTACCCAACTCGCGGCAGTTACGCAGATAGATTCCTAAGGGGAGAAGTGAGAAGAGGTAAGAACCATAATGCAGAACGAACTGTGGGTGGGAGTACCTCGGCAGTCCTTTCCAAACGATAAGTCAAATATTTGCTTCAAGGGAAAAAAAAAAAGTCTAATTGTACCCCTGGGCGGTGCTTTACCCACAGTGTTTATGTATAATGCATAATTGAGCAGCACTGGGAATTACCTCAATAACTATCATTAGAGGTGCCTATTAAAAACAAAACAAACGAACAAAAAAACAAAAAAAACAAAAACAAAAAAACCCTTCTCCTCTGTAATGGAAGAAGGTGGGTGCAGTGTGGTGGTATTACCCCATCTGTGGCTCTCTGGAAACTCACCCAGAGCCGCAAACCTGGCAAACGCCTCGCAGAGCGAAGTTTCCCGGGCTGGCCGGGCAGGGCAGGTTCTCCGCCCCGCCGAGCGCAGCTGCTAAGGAGCTCCCGTTGGCTTCGCTCCCGCGGCTGCACCCGAGTCCACACGAGCCCCACGCCCACTTGGGGGGCTGCACAAAAACCTGGGTTCGAGAGCGAGCGTGGTGCGCTGGGAGCTGTTTTGCAATCTCCCGGAATCCACGGGAAAACATCTCCCGTGCAAAGAAATGCCTTCTCGTGATAACTTAAAAAAAAACAAACAAACAAACAACAACAAACCTCTCTGGCCAAAGAGCAGATCCTTCCATTTTACAGGAACTGCGGTTCCCGACTGACAGCTCCAAACTTAACGGCTGCGGCTCCAAACTTGACACCAGCTCTCTCTCATCGTTCCCACTCCTCCTCTCTCTGGCTCACCCGCCACAGCCGCTCGGACGCGCACGCCACGCCCGCCTCCCTCGCACCCTCCTGGCTCGTGCGGCGGGCAGAGCCCCACTCGCCCCGGCAGCCGGTGCCGAGACAAGCCCGCCTCCCGCGAGCTCCGGGAGCGATTTCCTGGGAGACCCGGCGAGCTCCCGGCGCGCCCTACTCACTTGTGTCTTCTTCATAAGGAAAGGCAGCGCTGTGATCCAGTCCAGGCAGCGGTGTGGCGACTCCGTTTAGACGTTCTGGAGCTCCAGCATATTGCACGAGCAGCGGCTGCAGATAGTCCACGCATTGGGTAGCCCGAGCGCAGCGCCCTCTCCCCGGCCCGTGCTTTCCCGCAGCGATCCCAGTCCCGGCGCAAGGCGGCGAGTGAAGCCCCGGCCGGCGCGCCGCCAGCACTTTTATACAGGTCCCTCCCGCCTGCTCCGGACACGCCTCCTTCCCTTCCGGAGCCCCGGGGAAGCAAGACGGGGCAGGGGCGCGGCGGGGAGACCCGGGAGGGAGGCCGGAGCGCAGCGAATGCCCCCGAAGTTGAACAAATCAGGCCAAGCGCTTCCCCTGGCGTGGCAGCCGCGGGCGCACACCAAAGGGAAGCCGCGAGGGCGCTTCCCTCCGCGAGCTTAACCTGCAGCCGCCGCTCGCGCCGCGTGCCTGGCGCGGCGAGTCCCAGCTCGGCCTCTCAGCTCCGCCGGGGCTCACCTGGCACCGCCCGGGGATAGACGCGCGCTGGAGAGAGCTGGGAGGCCCCCCTTTTACACAGGCGGTTCGAGAGGAGTTCGCTGGGTGCCTAGCAAAGAATTCAACCCCCTCCCCGCCCCGCCCCGCCTTAGGGAAATTTAAAAAAAGCTTAATTGGGATCTGTAGCAGGCCATTGTCTTACCTTCTATTTGCTTTAACAATTTCTTCAGTGAATGAATGAATATTTCTAATTAAAAAAAAAATTGTTGACTCAGGGTTAAGAATTGCTAAGGGAGATGCTATTTTCAGGATGGTTTGCTGTTGTTTCTTTAGAAATCAAAAAAATAAACAAAATAAGTTAACATTAAAAGAGAAGGGATAGATTATTAAATGTGCGGGTCTCTAATAGCAAGTGTTTGAAAAGCTGTACTTTTTGAAAGCTGTTAGGGAAAGTTTTGAAGTAGGAAAAATAATGCAAAAACAGTGATAATAGCTAACACCATTATGTAATGCACTTAATTATATACCGGGTGCCATGCTAAGGACTTTTTGTAGATTATCTTGTTAAATCTTTTCTCAAACCTATTGTGTAGGTCCTGTCATTTTTATTCCCATTTTATAGGTGATGAAACAGAGGCTTAGGTCAATTTTCCCAAACCACATCTAGTAAATTGTACAGGTTAATTGGAATCCAGAGCCCTCTGGCTATATAGCCCTTAAAAAAAATACTTAGAACAAATATTTTATTGCCTCTCCAAAACCCTTCTATATTTGTTCTTATAACTGGAGACCATTAAAAACCATTTTATTAATTTTTTTTTATTTTTTTTCAACGTTTATTTATTTTTGGGACAGAGAGAGACAGAGCATGAATGGGGGAGGGGCAGAGAGGGAGGGAGACACAGAATCGGAAACAGGCTCCAGGCTCTGAGCCATCAGCCCAGAGCCTGACGCGGGGCTCGAACTCACGGACCGCGAGATCGTGACCTGGCTGAAGTCAGACGCTTAACTGACTGCGCCACCCAGGCGCCCCTCTTAAAAGGAAATGGTAACCACACATAACACCAACAGTTTTTTGGAACAAGAATAATGTATAAATTTAGGAATTAGGTATTTTAATGAGAGGATTCCAAATTTGCATTAATTAGTTCAGTGTACTTTTGTTAAAAAATGATATGCCAAACTTATAACCATTAGAGATCAAGAAACTAGGTAAAAGTTGAAGCTCACAGGGTGCCTGGGTGGCTCAGTTGGTTAAGATCTGACTTTGGCTCAGGTCACGATTTCGTAGTTTGTGAGTTCAAGCCCTATGTCTGGCTCTGTGCTGACAGCCTGGAGCCTGCTTCAGATTCTGTCTCCCTTGCTCTCTGCCCCTCCCCTACTCACACACACTCTCTCTCTCTCTCTCTCTCTCTCTCTCTCTCTCTCTCTCTCTCTCCCTCTCTCTCTCTCTCAAAAATAAATAAACATTAAACAAAATTTTTAAAAAAGTTGAGGCTCACTGTGTTAGTTTTCTATGGATGCTGTAACAACCACAAGTTTAATGGCTTGAAGCAACACAAATTTATTATCTTACACGTTGAAGGTCACAAGTCCAAGATGGATTTCACTGGGCTAAGTGTTGGCAATGCTGCATTCCTTACAGAAGCTCTAGGGGAAAATCCCTTGTCTTGCCTTTTTTGGCTTCTAGAAGCTGTCCACATCCTTTGGCTCACAGCCTCCTTCATCTTCATCAGTAAAGGTGAGTTGAGTTTTCACATCAGACCACTCTGACTTTCCCTTTGGACTCTCCTACTTCCAAAGACCTTGTGCTTACATTATGTCCACCAGAATACTCTAGGAAAATCTTCCTATTTTAAAGTTAGCTTATTAACAACATTAATACTCTTTGCAATGTTAATTCCCCTTTGCCATGTAACATAACATATGCACAAGTTCCAGGAATTAGGATTTGACATCTTTGGGGGGTCATTATTCTGACTACTGCATTCACTTAATGGCAAAGGACTCTGGGGACTTGGAAATGTATGTCATTATGCAGCCTTCAGCAAGTGCTTTGCTCCAGGAGGCTAGAGCTCCCACTGAGAAGACTACTTACCCCTCCATAATTATGAAAATAAATGTTTGAAAAAAAGGACACAAGAAAAGTTCACAGTATTAAATGATCGTTTTTACTTTCAATCAGAATAGTGCTGCAAATCATTTTAAGCAGAAGTGGAAAGAAGCCTGAAAACAGAAGCAAGTATGACAGTACTAGACAATCATTTAATTGTTGACTCCTCCCTGGTAATCCCAATCTTAACACAACCAGCCCTTCGGGGTAATTTTGCTATGCCAAAAAATCTTCCAAACACTTGCATATATATTATGTCTAAAGGATCTACACTCCTGAAATGTATTATTATACTCTAATGGAAATGAGTATGAGCAAGGTTGTTTCAGATTGTGCTGCAGGCTATATGACCTTGTCTCAAATCATAGGTATAACAGTGTAACATGCATAACTGTAAAGGTTCCCAGGATGGTACACAGATTAGTATTTTTATTTTATCAGAGGAGTATGAATCAAAATGTATACATTTTAAATGTGTATATATATAATACACATATATATCACATCAGATGACTCTAAGTAGTTTCTTAGTAAAAAATGTGAAGGGTCAATTTAAAGACAGTTTAATGTATAATATTAAATAAATAATTAACTAGTACTAAAGGAGGGTGTTCGTGACAAAAATCATGAAGTCGGTAGAATTACAAAAGCTCAGTAAACATCAATCTAACCATATTAATTTTATGAAATCAATAGGAAGGAAAGGCTAATAAATTAGACCAGGTTTAAGGAACCCAGGGGGTAAAACTCTCATAAATTCAGGTCAAATTTTTTTTTTTATTATTCAACTAAGTCATTCATCTCAGTACTCAATATATTCATCTCCTATAGTGTACACTCTCACCCGCTCTCTCCCTCCCTCCTTCCCTTCTTTTCCCTCTCCATTCTGTCTCCTCCTCCCACCTGCACAGCTCAATCAATGGCCCTAGCTACATTAATATCATCATTGACTTTCTTATCCATAACTGTATTTTTTGTTTTCTTCATATTGCTGCATCACAGTTTTGCTGTAGAACCATGTTATTTGAAATCAGGTCAAGAGAATAAAAAAGCATATCTCAAAGAGATTAGGAAGAGCTCATATAAAATTTGAAGATTCTCCATCAAGCTCATGAGGTAGTCCAAAGTGGGCCAGAAAGATGGAGGTCTTCCTTTAAGGTAGGCCTTTGGAGGAGACACAGGCCAGTATCCAGTCCCTTAGCAGAAGAAAACTAGGAGCTACTTAAAAGTGAACAAGAGGCAGAGCTATGCTCCAAGTGGAAAAGGAGACGTGGGGAATATTTTCTTGTAGAAATAGTAGCTTCCCATTACAGGGTTCAGGGAGTTCAACTTCGGTACATTGGGAAGGAAGTCTCTCCATGATGATCTCATCTATGCTTGCATTCTTTCACTGCTACTTTGTCCATCATGCTGTTTCTGATTAATTGTTGGAAACAGCTTTTGGTTTTGAGCTTAACACTTGTTGTTAAGAAACAACTTTCATTTAGCAAGTAAGTCTTGTAAATCTTGTCTCATGCATGTAAAACATCTCTTGTTCACTCACCATTTTGTGACTGCCCTGTGTTAGACACACATGTTATTTTCAGTACCTTTCTTTACAAAAATGGCACCCCAAACTAAAATCTCTTTGTTTGACCAGGCTGGACCAGAGGGTTGCCATCCATTCCCATCTTCGGGGGAGGTGGAAATGGAGAAGGATTAGAATTGTTCTTTGATCATGCAACTTCCTCTGCTGAAAACTCTTTGGTGACTTTCCATTGCTCTTGGGATAAAGCAGTACATACCTTAGCAAAGACTTCATGGCTTCCAGGGTTTGGCCCCTTGCTACCTCTCCAAAGTCCATTCATTTTGTGCTCCCCTGCTCCAGAGGCAAGGGCCTTCTCTCTGTTCCTCATAGTTCCTTACCCTTTCAGAGCCTCTGCATATCTCCTTCCTTTAGACTCCACTTGCATCGCTTTGCTCAACCCTTTCCTCTTTGCCTAAATAACTTTTCATTCTCATTAGATCTCAATTCAATATCCTCTATATTCTCTTCCTTAGGCAGGCTTTCCTTAACTTCTGATTTAGTCAGCTCTGCTTTTATTATAAACTCAAGTGTGAATTCCTTCTCTTCTGTAGCACTTACAAAGTAGCTGCAGTTTAACATTTGTCTGTATGATTATTTGATTAAAGTCACCGACTATGACTGTCCTCACTCATTTTTTTATCTTCAGTGTCAAGTATAGTGAGCAGAACATAGTGAATCTCTGTTCTAATTAAGTTGCTGATGCCAGGCTTGAGGCAGGGACTGTGCCAGGCTCTTAGCTTATACTATGTCACTAACTTCCTACAACAATCATGTAAGGGAGATAATTTTTCGATTTGATAAATAAGGAAACTGAGGACAACAAGATAGAGTAGTTGCTTAAAAGGTCCCTCAATCAGTAAGTAGAAAAAGCATTGATCTAATCCAGGCATGTGGACTATGGTAAGCATGTTTTATCTGCCCAGCACACCTTGCTATTCCTCTTCTGCTAGCAGCACCCTACTTTCTTTTGTAGAATTCACATGGATTCCATGTCTTTCAGGATGGATTGTAATTCACAAGTCTCTGTTTCCCTCATCTGCAACCCCACTGTAGGGGTGAGTTTATGACCCAGGCCTGTCCAATCCCCAGATTGGTGAGGTAGGGATACATCGCCTCAGGTGGACCAATCAAAATCCACTGTGAGACTTAGCTGCTAAAGTTAATTGGAAAGATCAACTCTTTCCTGTGGAGTTGCCAAGCTACAAAAATGTAAATCCTCCTTTATCCTTCTAGGTGTATGATTTTTACCAGCCCTAAAAATGATGAAAAGCATCAGTTAATGGAATATTCTTTGAGTAACCCTATTTTTTAGTATTCAGGGAATATCATCAAACCCATTTGTTTAGTTCATTGTTTTTCTTGGTTATAGAACAAAGATTAGCAAATATTGCCAAAGATACTAAATACTTAAATTATTGGTAGTTGGGTTTTTTCCCTTTACACTGTGCCTAAAAATGAATCATAAGTCCAATTTAAAAATTAACAGTAAATAATTACATTCCTGAAAAGAGTTGAGCCTGGGTAATACCAAATCAGAGGGATGTTTAAAAAAAATGTTTAAACTCTTGGGACACCTGGGTGGCTCAGTAGGTTAAATGTCCCACTTCAGCTCAGGTCATGATCTTGCAGTTCCCACCCGGCATCAGGCTCTGTGCTGATGGCTCAGAGCCTGGAGCCTGCTTTGTATTCTGTGTCTCCCTCTCTCTCTGCCACTCCCTCATCCATTCTCTTCTCTCTCTCTCTCTCACACACACAAAATGAATGAAACATAAAAAAAATTGTTTAAACTCTTGTGAAATTCTAGAAATGTTTATAATATTAACTCAGAATGTCCTGTTTAATGTTGTCAATAAAAATTGATCATATATCAAATGGAGTTTGAAATTGACAAAATAAAAGAATTAGTGTTCCATGGAGATAATTATAATAAAGATAGATCATTATTCTCTACATTTATCAAGTAATCAAGAAGCTATTAACCATATGATTCAAAGAAAAATTGAGATTATCAAGAAATATTTTTAAGTTTATTTATTTATTTTGAAAGAGAGAGAACATGAGCAGGGGAGGGAGAGAGAGGAAGAGAGAGAATCCCAAGCAGGCTCCATGTTGTCAGCACAGAGCCTGGCACGGGGCTTGAACCCACAAACCATGAGATCATGACCCGAGCTGAAATCAAGAGTCTGACGCTTAACTGACTGAGCCATCCAGGTGCCCCAAGAAATTCTAAAGTTATAAACTTATTCAAACATTCTGTTACGAATATGAGAGAAAAGAAATCCAATGGATCCTAGAGAAGGATTTTCCTGACATATTTAAAATTGTTAAATTTTATGGAGATAACTCATATCATTTATTCATGTGTACTATTCATTAATCAATTTAACAAATATTTTTGAATACCTCCAAATGATTAATAATTTTCTTTAAAACATATTATCTATTTCTGTTATCTACTGCCCTACTTCAGAGTCTCAAGAATTTCACTTAAACTATTTCAACAGATACACCAATGGTCCTCCTTGTTTTTGTTTTTTCCAGTCCATTTCAAATTCAGCGCCAACATTTCAGTAGCATCTGTAACAATCTGGTCATATCACCTCACTGTCTATAAATGTATGTTGATTCTCAGTATCTAGAGAATGAAATCCAAAGTTCCTCACAGTTTGGCCACAATATTTATAGCTCCCTAGACTCATCTATTGTATGAGCCACTTCTGTCCATCTAGCCATGTTGGACTTAACATTTTCTCTGACACCTTTGTTCCTGTGTTCACATTATTCCTTGATCATGGAGTAGCTTTTTTCCTATTTTCTGCCTGAAATCTCTTTTTCATCATTCAAATCCTGGTTCAAATAACACTTCCTCTTTGAAGCAGAGTGCCATTCATTCTTTATAACCTTAATTACATTTACAATTAATGGGAAAATTAATTTGTAATACATGAGTCCTCACGCAGTGAAAGGGAAAAGGATATTGGTCACAATGTGATGAGTAAAAGAGTAAAGTAAGCTGTGGGCATTTGATGGAACATTCTTGGGAGAGAATATGAAATAGGGCTTGATAAAAGTTAACAATGTTTTCATGTCATTATATTGGCTACTAAAAGTTTAACAAATATTTTTTTGACTCAAAATTTATTTTTTAATAAAAGAGGAAAACTTATTTAAATTAATTTATATCAACATTTTGCTTGTCATTTTCTAATTCGGAGAGATTACAGAAGCTGTTATTTCATGAACACATTGTTTTTAATTTTTTTTAATGTTTATTTATTTTTGACAGACAGACAAAGTGCGAGCAAGGGAGGGGCAAAGAGAGAAGGAGACACAGAATCTGAAACAGGCTCCAGGCTCTGAGCTGTCAGCACAGAGCCCAACGCAAGGCTCAAACCCATGAGCCACGAGATCATGACTTCAGCCGAAGTCGGATACTCAACTGACTGAGCCACCCAGGCGACCCGTGAACACATAGTTTTTAAAACTATAAGGAAATTTTGATAAATGTAGTTTACACAGTTAATCTACAGATGAAGAAACTGAGGCCACAAAGGGCTAATTTGAATGAGGGGGTAGACTCCATATCTCCAGAACTGACTTATGAAACACTTTATGGCTAGTCCAAAAGCACTACTTCTAAGGAATCAAGATCAAAGAGTAAATATTCCACTTTTGTTTATAGTAAAGAGTGATTTATTATCAGGGCGCCTGGGTGGCTCAGTCAGTTAAGCATCCAACCCTTGATTTCCACTCAGGTCATGATCTCATGGCTCGTGAGTTCAAGTGTCTGTGCTAACAATGCGGAGCCTACTTGGGATTCTTTCTCTTTCTCTCTTTCTGCCCCTCCCCTGCTCGTGCTCTCTCTCTCTTGAAATAAATAAATGATCTTTAAAAATATGAAAAAAAGTGATTTATTTTTTGAAGAGTGATTTATTATTAATAAGCAAATGATTTAAAGATTATTCAGAGAAGGATTTCTAGAGAAGAAGAAAAGTTGAAATTGATTTTTTAAATGATACGTGTGTTCTACATATTCTATGTATATAGGGGTCTACTGAATATATATATATTTTAGATGCTTAAATACCATGAGATATTACCTACCAACTTGAAATATTTTGCCAGAGATCCCTCTTCTCCATGACATTTAAAAAATATATCATCTAATTGTACATTTTTGCATAATTTTCCTGGTTATGACTTTCATATGTGTCTCATAACTGTTATGTGTATAAGAAAAATTAATTTACATTGTGTTTTTGGCAGTGACGCTATCATTTTCAGTTATCTGATTTTAAAAGAGATTCATGGCTCCAATTGTGGCAATATTTTTTTTTATATTTTTCTTTTGAAATGTGTGTTCTTTCACAAATCACTTAAATGAGAAGTTTTGAACATGGCTTATTTCCTTTTTTTTTTTTAAATTAAAAAAAAATTTTTTTTTTTAACATTTATTTATTTTTGAGATAGGGAGAGACAGAGCATGAACAGGGGAGGGTCAGAGAGAGGGAGACACAGAATCTGAAACAGGCTCCAGGCTCTGAGCTGGCAGCACAGAGCCCGACGCGGGGCTCGAACTCACGGACTGTGAGATCATGACCTGAGCCGAAGTCGGCCGCTTAACCGACTGAGCCACCCAGGCGCCCCAAACATGGCTTATTTCCTAATTGACAAGTGTTTTATGTACAACTCTTGAATGGCACAGTTAATAGAGTGTAGAGAAATAGATAAATATACTACTTTGCAAAGCTCTATGGCAAGATGTAATTCAACTCCCCTTGCTATCTCTTTCTATAAAAACTAGAAACAGGAAATATTGGAGAAACTCACATATTTGGAATTTTTTTCTTTCTTTCTTTTTTGAAGGAGTGGTAGGTGATAAAGGATGGGTTTGACATTAAGCTGGCTAGGCAACAGAAAACTTTTACTATTGTGGGTTCCACAGTCTGAAATAAGCATTGTAGATACTTTTTTTTCCTTTCCTTTTTTTTTTTTTTTTTTTTTTTTTAGTGGATGTGCAACTTAATTAGACAAGTAGCAGATTTTTCATGTCTCTCTCAGCGTCATCAGACCATTTATCAAAGACCATTTATCAAGTTTGGATAAAAGACATTTGTTCACAATGTACCTCATTGTCTGTGTTTTCCCTCAATTAGAAACTGTTTGCAATGACCCTATCTGTAGAGGTTATGGGGATCTTGACCAGTTTTCAACCTATGCTTCAGAGGCCTTGAGGAAAGAGAGGGCTTTCAAAATTTAGAGATTCAACCTTAAAATGGCTACTAAGCCCAGACATTGTCATCATTAGCCACATACACCAGCCACCCTCACCCACCTTCCTTTGCTTTATTCTGTTTCTATTCAAAGCTGCCATTCCATGTTATGGAGGCTCTCATGGCAAACCTCAGATACCACCTTTCTTATTCTGAAAACTAAACTCTAGGTGAGACAGTGTGAGACAGTAGATAAAAGTAAGATGATTGTTGTCATAACAATTGATTTTTAAATATGTACTTTATTTTTCATTTATAAAGAAGGCATGCTTAAATTGGACTGATTATTTCTATGATAGCTTTCCTTTGCCTTAAAATATGTAGGATGATATTGTGTGTGTTATATCATTGAAAGTGCATCCCCCAGGTGCTGTAAGTATTCTATTTAAGAATTTCAGTCCAGGGCTGGCCAGCTAGCTTTCTAACTAGAAGTTACATGCTCTAGAAGAGATCAATGCCAGTACTTCTATTATCTATATCTATACCATCCACATTTACCTTATTCATAGATGTTGGAAATATGTTAGAAATAAGAATGTCGGATATCACCCATTAATAGCATACTATATGGCAAAATAGGCAGGAAAATGTTTGCTTACTGACTTACACCATTAATGTAAGAAAGGCTCACTGGTAAAATTAAAGCTCTTCAGGATACGTGGTTTGGATAAAATTGCTTTAGAGGCATAGACAGGAATAGGGTATAAGAATTCAAGGAAGTCTGAAGCCTTTGGCAGTAGAAATGAGGCATGAGACTTGAGCCGTAAACAGACTGATTCCAGTTACCGGTGTGGGAGGATTTCTAATGACGTGTTTGTCTTGAGTAAATATTTCATGCAAGATGTTAATGAGAGCACTTAACTGTACAAAAAGCTAGGACTTTATCAAACTTTAAAGAATATTTTATATGACCTGAGTTGTGTCTATTTGTCAATACAGTGGTCTATATGTGTTACAAAATTTGGTTTGTAATTCGCTTTCAGTATGATCTGGTGGCCACATAATATACCACAAAGAACCTAAAAGCTGTGCATATTAAATTGGCTTGAGGTCAGTTCATGATTATCTATGGAGCACTTACCAAATGCTAAGTACTTTGCATATATTATTTAATCTTCATAGTAATCTATACAACAATCCTCGCAATACTCCTAACACAATTGTTACTTTTTGGTTGGTAAACCATCTATGCATAGGGTGTTGCTAATCATTGCCATTATTTGGAGAAAGAGAATCAAGATGATCAAATCCAGCTAAAGATGGGTACAATTACCCTGTTTTACAGATTAGGAAATTAAGCCACAGGGAGTTAAGTGACTACTCAAGGTCACAGAGCTCGAAAGTGACCAATTTTGGATTTAATTTGTGCCTGAGTGACTCCAAAAACCCATCCTTCTAATTATGATGATTTACTGCATCTGTTAATGATTCTTTGCTGTTAAAAAGAAGAATTTAGGGACTAAGAAGTAAGTTAATTTCTGATACTACAGTATTTACACTGTAGAGTTTTCTTGTGTGGTCAAAAGGTGGAAAATAACTTGTCAAATCCTAGGGCATGCTGGGTAGCTGTCAGGACTATAGGATAATTAGATACCTTTCAAAGGAATACGCTCAGCATGGAAAATGTCCTTAAGGACTCTGGTTCAAATGACTGATTTCATGACAATGAAGGACTCTGAAAGCGGAACAAGGTTCTTTTATGTAGACCAAAGGAAATAGTTAGGTTAGCATTGAGTCTTTTCAGGGCAAACATTGGAAGCTGAAGATTATCTGCGCTGATTTTTACCCTAATCCCCGTTACTGGGTTTCTGGTTACCTGACCTTAGTATAGGTTGTACAATATCATCTCTGTAACCTTTGTGTTTGTCAGTTTATCTTGATCAACTATCAGTGCAAAGTGAGAAGCTGTCTTTCATCTGGTTTCCAAGGGTGCTAACTAGAAAAGGAGAAACTAAAAAGTTTACATTGAGCAGAAATAAAGTAGCCAAGGTATTAAAGCACCTAACAGTGAATCTAAAGAAGGTATTTGAAGAAGGAAGACTTCCTAGGGAGAAGGTTCACTAAAGGATATTGGCACCATAGGACATTGCGAACAAAGAGGGTTGGCTAAAATCTTGATTTGCAATGGTACAAAGTTTTCCTATCTGAACTACAATAAAGAGTTTTTGTCAATTCACCCTTATGCTGAAGCAGTTCTCCTAAATCTAATGCATCAAAGATCTGGCATCATTAAGGAAGATAATCCTAAGAACTGTTAGCAATATAAGCAGAGCTGGCAAAAAAAAAAAAAGTGTAATGCTACATAAGCTTTCCTCTCTGGAAAGAAAATAGCACAGGTTTGACTTTTGGAGACCAACTAAATCAGATGGACGAGCAGAGAGAGGCTTTGTAGCCAAGGAGGTGGGGAAAAGTGAACAAGAGAGCTGTAAAACACAAAATGATTTATTTACAGCTGTTTATTAGATGAAAGGAAGAGGCACATATCACTTATCTAACATGTTTCATTTTTTAGTGGAAAGAATATTAACTTTTCAGTAAACAGACCTGGGTTTAAAGCTGGCTCTACCATTTTCCACCTGGGAAGTTTAGAGCACATTCTTTAACCTCTCTGGGCCTCACTTTCTCTAGAGGTTAAATGGAGCTTCCAGTATCTGTCTGTGTTGGAGTCTGTATTTGTCACTAGCCGTCTGTTTTTGACTCCAGGCAAATCACCCTACTGAGTGTCAGAAGTCCCATCTTTAAAAAGGGAATAATAATGCTCCCTGGTCCCACTAGAGAACTTTTTCCCATACATGTGGACCAAACATACAGGACTGATGCCCTTGGTGGCTTTTGTTCTGTCAAACCAGAATAATAATGACTACCTAGTAGTGGCATTTTAAAGATTATACAGTAATTTCTTTCAGATTTCTAGTTTATGATAGCCAGGCTATAAATGGTGCATAGTAGGTATGCAGTAAATATTAGAACTACATTATTAAATTTATACAAGGTCTATAGGTATACAAGGTCTATAGGCATTGGCTTACTCAAAACTTGCTTTCACAAAAAAAAAATGAATGCCATAGATGACATATGAGATAAAAATTTCTCATATTTAAATTGTGTTCTCCATTTTTTTCCAAAGCATAATCATATCCTCCTAGAGAAGGACACACATATATCATACCCCTTATTTTCCAGAAAGGAAGGCTGAGATCCAGAGAAATTTAGCAATACTTACCAGAGATGATGTGACTTCAAGTAGGAAGTTAGGCTTGGATTCTGAATTCCTGAATTCCATCCCAGTGATCTCCTCACTACATTATAGTCTCTCTATTCTGTGGGTATGGCACACCTTTCTAGAAATCCTCTGTTATGGTAAACAGCAAGAGCAAGACAAAAATAATTAAAATAGGCTTTCCCCTTATGAGCTCATGATGTGTTGATATCCTTGGCTTATTGTTTCAGTTTTTTAAATGTAAAAAAAAAGATACTGAATTCTCTAACATTTAGAGAAGAACAGAGAGAACACACTTTTGCTAAATTGAGTGGACTCGTGTCACTATCAATTTTGAGACTTGACCTGATTTCAGACCCTTGAAACTTGAAAATTAGCAAAATGTTTTGCCATTTTTCAGAAACAAAGATTGAAGCTTTTTAAGATTACAAATCAAACTCATCAACTTTAAATAGCTAAGGAAAACATATTTTGACCAACAAAGAAAACTGGAATATCAACAAAATTATTTAATTTTCTTTGAAACATGTCTGCTTACAGTACATGACTACTTACCACACATCGTTTAAAAGCATTGGGTTTATAAGAATCAAGCCCAAACTGAGTTAAATTCCTTAATGTAATTTATTTTGCTCTGGAAAATAATGTTCGATAGGTTTTTTTTGTACTATTAGAATACTTCTAGAAAGTATCAGAAATATAAAGCATCGTGTAAATGTAATATACTATCTATTTTAGTTCAGTCCAACCTACAATAATTTAATTCAACCTATAATACCCATAAAGAGTCTACCCTTTAGGGCATACTGTTGGCCCTAAGACAACTAAGGTCTTTGAGGAATTCAGTGTCTGTCTGAGCTTTATGATAATAAAAGCATATAGTTAAATTTATTGATCTCTTGCATGTATCAGCCACACCACTAAGTTTTGCTCATGTTTTCTTATTTAGTACCCCAACAACATCCTTTGAAGATATATTAACCCCATTTTATAGATAAGGGAAAAATGGCTTAGATTAAGGAATATATCCAGGGACACACAGCTCATAAATGGCTTAATTTATTCACCTAATTAATATATTAACACAGATATGCAGACACAAACCAGCATGCCTACATAAGTAGACACAAATACTTGCAACTTTAAAAAAACTATGAATATACTTTTTCTTCTTTAATTGAAGCCAAGGTGTTCTTTCTGTTAGTATTATTTCTCCTGCCAGCTTATGTTTAAATAATGACTATGTGATAGTGTCATCATTAGCATGCAGAAAGGGCAATGTGTTTATAATAACAGAGGAGCACAAAAGCCTTTCATGGCTATTAACTCCAGTCTCAAATACTCTGGCCCTACCACTGCACTTTGTTCATTTTTTTAAAGACAAATTATAACCAAAATGATATTTAAATTTTCAGTTGACTTCATAATAAAACTTCTCCTCTTAAACCACATTTGTGTTTTTCCTATAGAATTATGGTAATAGCATTCTTTGAATATACTCAGAACTGTCTTTTATAAAAGGATCCCAATAAATTTCATATAAAAATATATATACATATAAAAGGATCCCAAACACACAAGGCTGGAGAACCTCAGACATGTGTGCATGAGGGGCACATGTATAGGAAGGAAATTCAGAGAAACATGAAGTTTTAAAAAAAGAATAGACTCCTCCCCCCCCCCCATTTTATTTAAAATTTGCATATAGAAAACTCTTGGTAGAATATTTAGAAAAGTAGAGATTTCTAAATCCATTCATGCATTTAAATAGTAGATTGAGTGTCTGTGTTAGTTTATCAGGCTGCCATAACAAACTACCACTGACTAGGTGGCTTCAACAACAGAAATCTATTTGCTCACAGTTCTGAAGGCTGGAAGGGCTGGCTTCTTCTATGGCCTCTCCTTGGCTTGCAGATGGCTGCCCTCTTGCTGTGTCCTCTCAAGGGTGTCCCTCTGTGCACACAAGCCCTGGGTATCTCTTTGCATGTCCAAATTTCTTATTATAAGGGCAGCAGTCAGATTGGGTTAGGGTCCATGCTATTGGCCTCATTTTAGCTTAATTACGTCTTTAAAGGTTCTCTCTATAAACACAATCACATTCAAGCTACTGGAAATTAGGGCTTCAACATATGAATTTTGAGGGAAAACAATTCAGCCCCTAACAGCGACCTTTAGCTGTAAAGAACTGAGAGTTCTTCCAGATCTAGAATTCCGTGTCTCTTCTACAAAATTTTCACTGCATATAAATTGACCACAATCTAATTTTACTATATAAATGCTTTTCTTTTTTAAAAATGACATTCCCGTTTTTCTGTGCTATGCAGAGAAGAAGATCCCTATTACATTGTCTGGGTTTCCTTCATAACTTAAAGGGAAATTTTCACAATGTCTGGAGCCCTAAATGTCCTGCAAATGAAGGAGGAGGGTGTGCTCAATTTCCTTGCAACAGGAACCCACTGATGTGGCACCAGCCTTGACTTCTAAACAGCGCAGTACATTATGGGAAGGGAAAAAAAAAAAAAAAGCCGTGGAATTACCTCATAAATCTGCAGAGAACCTGAGAGATGCTTCTGCTGGTGGTTTGTGCCATTGTTGCCATTGAAAACCTGACCAATGTCAGTGTCATAGCCCCCAGGAATACTGGCCAGCGAGCCTGAAGTTTGTTGCTGCCACTGGAGCCATTCCTGTGGCTGGCCCCGTAGCTCCTGGAACCTTCCCTAACCAGATCCAGGCAGGTTCTGGGAGCCGCGACTTCCTGTGGTTACTGATCCCAGGTCTAAGCACCATCTGCTCACGGTGGCCTCCTAGGTTAACCCGCCCGCCATGGCTCCGTAGAACAGACTCTCTTCCGCACCAGGTGCACGTTGCCGTGTCTCTCTGAGGGTCTTATAGGGTGGCTACCGCTGTGGGAAGTTCTACGCATGCGCGCCACAGTCTTGCGTGGGTGCCCGTGTGAGGTCGCGTTTGATCTCTGTGTCTGCAGAGATCCTGAAGGGATTGGAAAGGAAGAGCAGGCCGCTGCTGAAATGACCATGACCAAGGAAGAATTTCAGGGTGAGTGGACTGCTCCGGCTCCCAAATTTACTGTAACTCAACCTGAGGTCACAGAAGAGAGTGAAGGCCTGCAGGTGTCCTCTGGCCTCTTCCGTGGTTCCCTGCTGGAGTGCAGCGCCCAGCCTGCCCCTCAAGACTGCAGCGACACTGCTCCAGCTACTGAATGGGTAGGAACAACCACTGCGTGGTCTTAAGCTCTTCTTCTACACACTCTTGTTTTTAAATTTACTTTGAGAGAGAGAGAGAGAGAGCGCACAGGGCGGGGTGGGAGGGGGAGGGGCAGAGGGAGAGAGAGAGAGAAAGAGAGAAAGAGAGGGAATCCCAAGCAGGCCCCACATTGTCAGCACGGAGCCCCATGCGGGGCTTGAACTCGCCAACGGACCCGAACGGTGAGATCATAACCTGAGTGAAAAACCAAAAAGTTGGACGCTCGACTGAGCCACCCAGGCGTCCCTCTTTTTCCACGCACTCTTAAACGGAAAATGGAAATGAGATTGCTGGAAAAGAAACAGTTTCAAAAAAAAAAAAAAAAAAAAAGATATTCCTGAATTAGCTTTAGTAGGATATTTTATATATCTGTGTGTGCAAATATAAATACACATGTATGCACACACTAGCAGGCAAAGAGACGGCTGTGGTTATAGCTACCTTGTATTCACTCACACATTTACAACCAAAAGTATGCCAGGGACTTAGGCAGACAATATGCACCAATATCACCAGCTAGTAATTTATTAATTAGACATAACCAAACGAGTAGCAAGAATCACATATTCTTACCATGCTAGAAGCATTCTTTTTAAAAATGCATTTGGCTAAGTTTCTCTTTTAGATTAACACAATTTCATGCTATATTAAGCCTGATTTGGGGGTATGTTTATATAGACTAAAATAAATTATCTGCGGTTGTACCGAGTTAAACGTCATCCCGAGTACATTCAACAAGGGTCTTGCTGTTTTCAATTGAATTTTCCAAAAGTGGCAGCAACAGCATTTCCAATACCACAGGCTCTTGCAACCTTCAGTCAAGAGGTGGAGCCTGTGTCTCTGCCTTCCCCCCGTCTACACCTTTAAAACTTGGTGGGCATCTGTGACTGCCTCAATAAATGGAACGCAGCAGAAGGGATAATATGGGACATCTGAAAACAGGTCATAAAAGACGATGTAACAGTTATTTTTGTTTATTTGACTATTTTTAGGCAAGTTCTTCAAATATGTTTGCTTTTTTAATGCTGCCTATAGTTCAAACTTTTACTTAGTTTCTTCTTCGTGATTCATATAATATCGGTGTTCTCATCTAATACATTTGTTTGCCATTCTATATAAAATAGCCGTCTGTTTTTATTGTGGAAGTAATATATTATGAATCTTGGATTATTCTGTCTACTGTCTTAAAGTATGACATAAACCAGTGAAATGTTCATTAATAAGTTGACTGTCATGAGCTGTACCCATTTTGCTTTTCTAGACCAGTTTTCTCATTAAAAAAATGGGAGGTTATATCAAATCAGTATATGATCATTAAATTAAGACATTTGTTATAATGTTCTGAGTCCCTCCTTGTAGAGATTCAGTAGGTCTGGAGAAGTGCTCAGAAGACTTTTTTAAAATTGAGAGAATTTTTTTTAACAGGACCTTGATATGACTCTATGGTTAAGAAAGTTTTTGGAGTAATTTGTAGTTGTGCAATTCTTTAGGAAGATTTCAAACTCGGTAGAATTACATTTAATTCTTAATCACCATTGATAATAGGAGCAAGATGCTAATAATTCAAGGGGTGTAAGTAAATCCCAGATTTTGTACTTTTGGATTTCAAGTGAGTTTTACATAATTTTGCTTATTGTTATATAGTCCTAATTATTCTTTATTGTTGAGATATAAAATTTAATATTAATTTTAAGATCCTTATCAACCATATACAGTTCCAGGAAAAAAAGCTTTTAAAAGATACACTTTTCAAATGATTCAGTCATTCCACTCCTCAGAGAAATGAAGGCATATGTCCATACAAAGACATGGCTACAAATGTTCACAGCTTCTTTTGTAGTAGCCAAATAATGAAACAACCCAAATTTCCAATAAGTAAATGGATAAACAAACCATTTTATATACATATGATAAAATATTACTCAACAATCAACAATTGATACACATAAAACCAACAATTGATACACATAAAATCATGGATGAATCTCTATAAAAATAATTATATGGAGTGAAAGAAGTCAGACAAATAAATACAGTCAAAGTACACACTGTATGATTCCATTATTCAAAATTCTAGCAAGTGAAAAATAATCTATAGTGACAAAAAAACCAGATCAATTTTTGCCTGGGGATACCAGTGGAGGGTGGGTAAGAGGGACACAAAAGTACATGGGAAACTTTTGGTGTGATGAATATGTTCATTACCTTGGTTAGTCTGATGGATCCATCGGTATACACATATATTAATACCTATCAAATTGTATACATTAAATATGTCCCTTTTGTATGCTAAATATACCTGAAAATAGTTTCTAAAATAATATAAAAAATCTTTAAAAATGAACAAAAGGTATGTGAGAGCTATGCAAAGAAAATTTTAAGACTTAAATGTACAGCATCTATGGGACATTTTATTAAATTCTTGGAAGAATTTTTGTGCTTCTACTGAATGGCATGATGAATATTTCAGTTTCCAGTTTTGATAATTATGTAGTTTGGGGATATTTTTTATAATGAGTTTGCATTTGAAACTGGATACTTGAACAATTAATATACATCTATGCCCATAATGAATAATAATGCCTAATTTAAAAATTCAGGTGTAACCAATGTTAATTTATTGCTGCAGCAATGTTCAGTCTGCTGTCTTGCTAAAAATTGTGGTTTTCTAACCTGATTTACTACCATTCAATTACTCAACATAAATGTTTGAACCACATTATGATATAGGTTGTGGGTAGGGAGATGATATATACGAATTGGACAAACTTTGAAATCAGATAAAGGAGTGAAGACTCAGGCAACTCTAAGAGAAATGATAAATACATTTAAAGAATTACAAAAATGATTGTTAAAAAAGTGAAGAGTTACCAAAAAAAAAAATTTAAAAATAAAACCACAATCCACCCCACATGAATTTCTGGGCGGGGCAACTCATCACTCTCAATGGATATGTAATGCATTCCTATAGATCACTTGTGTCTGAGAAGACCAGGGATGTCTAATGGGTAAAAGGCTATTTGAGATGAAATTTTAAGGCAGGATAGAATCTGTACGTTAGGTTTGGGTTTGGAGAAGAGAATTTTCCAAATGAAGGGAACTATGTGTGCAAAAACAGATGGCTAAAAGTGCCAGATGCCTGTAGAAAATTTTGACTGGTACATTACTCTGTGAAGGCCAGTACTTGGAATATAATTGGAGTGGTAAACTGATATCAGATCAGATGTCAAACACTCTATTTGGTTAGATTTGAGTTGGTAAGCAAGAGGGAACCATCAAAGTTGTTGAGCATTTTCATGTCATGATAAGATCTATATTTTAAGCAAATGATGTGACAGTAGAGTGTAGGAGAATTTGAAGGAACGAGAAAAAAAATTTTCTGCTTTAATAGTTTTTCATTTTTGAAATGGTCACCTATTTGCCAAAAGATGCTTTCTTAAGCATATCACATTGCCTTTATTAGGGATGCCAAGAAAGAAGAGTTGCTTTTAAGAAATGGGATGGATTAAACAGCTAGTAACTGTACAATCCACCTGTAGACTTGGGTTTACTTGTATTCTATCATACTGATCATACCAGATAATACTCTGGATGAGAAGGATATTTGTCTCCCCTGATGGGGCAGCTTTTGGCAGAATATACTGCCTTGCTAAGACAAGGTGAGTTAAGAGTCAGGACTATGAACCTGCAGACAGAAAGTATTGGGTAAGTATAATGATACATCTGGAAATTAGGTAAAACAGGGATCAGCATGCAAGTTTAAACTAGGCAAGGAATTAGTAGTGGTTATAAGGGGTCATGAGGCAGGTGTGGAGTTGAGGGGAGGAGAGGAGAATTTGTAGCATGTACCAGCTTCCCTGGTGTAAATGTTTCTACCACAACCAATTTCAAACTACCAAAATGGGATCAATAGGCTCACAAAATTTTTGAAATTTAAACAGTCCATTCTCGTGAGCCATCATGGGGCCAGCTCCAGCATACTACCAGTGCTGCCACAGAGATTTGTAACGTAGGCAGGGATAATGGACCAGGGATCAGGGACATAGGCAGACAGACTGGATGAGAAGTTGTCTGAATCCAGGCAAAGCATCTGAGTAATATGCACCAATATCACCAGCAAGAAAAAGCTGGCTATATTATTGAAAATTTTATGAGCCATGGCCTCCCTTTGTTCTTTTCTTTCACCTCTCCGGGAGGGTAGGTCAGAGGTAGGTGGAGGCAAATTGGAGTATCCGCTTGAGTTGTGAGCAAGGAACATAAGAATATGGCAGTCACTGTCTTCTTTCCCCTGGATAGACACGATAGGTTTCTGGGTCATTGGTAAGGCTTTGCCTCCTCCTTTTGATTAGAAGCTTCATTCTCAAGCCTACAGCTTGACAAGTATGGAAAAGGTAAAAGTAGTCACTGAGGGAAAGCATTTCTCCATCTGCTAGTGAGTTGCTTGCTTCTAACCAGCTTCAAAAATGAGATAAATGAGATAATTTCTACAAGTCTTTCAGCTGCTCTCTTCTTCCCTCCCTCCCTCCCTCCATCCCACCCGCTAAGTTCTGTCTTGCTTAAAGCAAGCTATCATTCCCAGTAACACCATTCATAAATATGGTATTATAAAAATATTATTTTTTTAACTTTATTAAGCTTTATTTATTTTTGAGAGAGAGAGCGAGAGAGAGAGCGAGCATGAGTGGGGGGGGAGGAGCAAAGAGAGGGAGACACAGGATCTGAAGCAGGCGCCAGGCTCTGATCTGTCAGCACAGACAGAGCCCGACACGGGGCTCAAACTCACAAACCGTGAGATAATGACCTGAGCCGAAGTCGGACGCTCAACTGACTGAGCCACCCAGGCGCCCCTATAAAAATATTCTTTAGCTCACATTCTAGGATGAGTTTCAGTGTTTAAATATGTGGAATGAGGGACACCTGGGTGGCTCAGTCAGTTAAGCATCCAACTCTTGATTTCTGCTTAGGTTATGAACTCATCTTTGGTGAGATCCAGCCCCACATTGGGCTCTGGGCTGATAGCATGGAGCCTGCTTGGAATTCTCTCTCTCCCTCTTTCTCTGCCCCTTCCCAGCTTGTGCACATACACACATTCTCTTTCTCTCTCTCAAAATAAATAAACTTTAAAAAAATCTGTGAAATGATTTTATTTCCAGAAGAAATTTACAACCTAAATAATAGTAAAAAGAATTCCAAAATGACACGACTGTAGTTTTCATCACTTAATAAATCTTTTAAAAATAGCTGTTCCAGCACACCATTTTTTTTTAATGAGTTAACCTTTGTGTACAGTTTTAGTAATGGTATCCCCATTGATAATTTCTGCCAATTAGAAGTTTAGAGAAGCCCAGAGAAGTCCAGAATGTCAGTAAAACAATTAAATATGGTATTTAAAGGATCTAAATTTTGTTAATGAAACTAAAAATTTCATTAGACTATTCCCTTTCCTTTCAAATGTTTTTTGTTAGTTGTACTAAATATCCTTATGCAAATAATTGTGGAAACAGTGTCTTCTAAAGATACACATCAGCTTTATACCATAAAAATTGTTGACACAATTTAAAAAAAATGGTATATATAATGGGGTGCCTGGGTGGCTCAGTCAGTTGAGTGTCCAACTCTTGGTTTCAGCTCAGCTGATGATCTTGTGGTTTGTGGGTTTGAGCCCCACATTGGGACTTTGGAGAAGAGGCGCAGGCACATTATCAGAGACAGTCTAGGACTTGAACTCTCTAATCAGGTAGAGGCAGGCTTCGTAGCATGGAAAAGTAGAAGTGGCCTACAGTTAAGAGCTATGGAAGGAGAAATGAAGTGGGCAGTAGGCTTGGGTAGGGTGACTTTTAAATTAATATTTAAAATTTTTGTTTATATATCTTGTTTTCCCCTTCGCAAGAGATAGAGAACCCAACCACAAACTGCTTCCAATTCCACGACTTCCAATGATTTTACATAATTTCATATATTTAACTATATACATACCATTTTTTTTTTAATTTTTTTTTTCAACGTTTATTTATTTTTTGGGACAGAGAGAGACAGAGCATGAACGGGGGAGGGGCAGAGAGAGAGGGAGACACAGAATCGGAAACAGGCTCCAGGCTCTGAGCCATCAGCCCAGAGCCCGACGCGGGGCTCGAACTCCCGGACCGCGAGATCGTGACCTGGCCGAAGTCGGACGCTCAACCGACTGCGCCACCCAGGCGCCCCATATACATACCATTTTTTAATTTTTTCTTTTTTCTTGTTTATTTCTTTTGATTGGTAGGAGGGGCAGAAAGAGAGGGAGAGAGAGAATCCCAAGCAGGCTCTGCACTGACAGCACAGTGTCCTCCCAAAGCTACTAGGCTTTAAGCTTTCTCTTTCTCATAAAGCCCAGAGGCTCTCCCAGGAGAGGTATGCACTTACAGTTGTATGCCTGGGTCAACAACATTTCTGTCCTGCTCCTTATGAATCCACAGAATGGTGAAGTGCTATAGGCCTCTTTGTGAGTTGTAGGTTTCTTTGTTTACCATACCATTATGTACTGTTTATAACTCCTTTTTTTTTTTTTCTTTCCTGAGAAGGGCTGGGGTGGTAGATTTGGTATTCCATTTCCCTTGGATTTTGTAAGAAGCCACCCCTGGAGTACAAGCCTGTATTATGTTACGCGAAGTCATTTATTGACTTCTCTACTTAGAATTGCCCTCCCTCAAACCTTTAACCATGCTCCACATACTCTCTATCCCCTTTTCAGCTCTCTTTTCCTCCCTAATATTCATCACTGACTGGAATGCCTTATATTCTACTTCTATATTTGTCTATAGTTTGTTTCTTTTCCACTGGAATATAAATTTCATAATATCAGGGATTATATCTGTGTTGTTCACTGTTGTATTCCTGGCCCCTGGAGCCGTACATAGTACACAGTAGGTACTAGATAGTTATTGAATTCATGAGTAAATAAAATAATGAATGAACAAATTCTGAGGATAGGGTTCAGAGCTGGTAATAGGGTCAAAGCTGTGGCTTTCTAGTTGCCAGCTTCATAAGAAAGAAGATGAACATAATTTCCATGCAGGACTATTATTTAATATAAATATATGCTTCATTCATCCATTCACTTAAACATTTGCTGAGAACCTTTTACGTAAAGGCATTGTTCTATATGATGGAGTTGATTCAGAGTTCTAGGTTAGCAGGTTTGCTAAGGCAAGTAGGGTTTAGAAATGATGTGTATTATTATGATATACTGTATGGATGCTTACTTACATGCTGGCTGGAAGAATATATGAATGAATGCTAGAATAAGCATCCTGATAGAGGTAGATATAAAGTAGGAGCACAGAAAAACTCGTGAGTGCCTTTAGGGAGGTTGTGAAGAGATATTGCCAGTCATGGATCTACTGAGGAAAAATAATTTATTTTACATGCCAAAGGAGTTTTTAAGAGAGGTTACTCTGAGCTGAGGGAACTAAATGGTCAAAAACATAAATGGGGAAGCTTATGGCATTTGGGGGGAATTGCCAAGTTATTTGTGACCAGAGATAAGACTGGGAATGTAGGTTGGGGAAGAATTAGAAAGGATCTTAATAATTTTTAATTTGTATCCTGTAGGCTCTGAGAAACTACTTAAGGTTATTAAGTGAGGAGTGACATATATGTTATATGTTTCAGAAACATAAACATTTTTGGTGCAAAATGTTTGGGAACGGAGGAAGAAAGAGATTTCATATAGAGATGCATGCTAGGGAGCCATGACTTTGGTCCAAGTGAAGGTGATAAGGACTAGGGTGATAGCAGTGGGAGCAGAGAGGAGGTGATAGAGTAAATAAATATTTTGGAGGTTGAATCTATAGGATTTGAAGAGAAGAATAAGGTAAAGGAAGGAACAAAGAATGAAAAAGTTTCTAATTCAGGGAACTGATATATTGTTTTATCTTTAACTAGTACAACTAATACATGGGTAGAGGGAGCAGGCTTGGTAGAAAGAAGGGGAGGGAGACACCAGTTTGCTATTAAACATGCCATGTTTGAATTGCCAGATGCTATTAAGAAGATGACCCCTGAGCTCAGTGTAAAATGGGGCTGTGGAGGCAGGTTTGGGTGTCATTGCTGAGGCTATAGGATTTTATGGGTGCCATCTGCTAGAAGGTACAAGGCAAGAATACAAGCACTCCTAGGATGGAATTCTGAGGTACATGAATATTTAAGAGGAATTGGTAAAGATGGAGAATAAATACTCAGTTTCACCAGAACCAGAGGAGAGAGAAAGGAAGGGGAATCTGCAGAACGAAGAATCATCAACCAAAAAAATGCTGCAAAAGTCAAGAGAATGAGCAGTTAAGAGTTTGGGGTGACCTTAAAAAGAGACATTTCAGTTGGGTGATGGAAGTGACAGCTGGATTGTGAGGCCTGAAATATGAGAAAGCAAAATCAATGCTGTACCTTTTATATAAATGCATAGCAGCATCCCATACTGCACCCTTGGCCCTGCCCCATGCAACCTTTTCCACAGAAACAGATTCTCAGTCATGCAGGGCTTGCAATGAGCTGAATTAATTTAGCACCTTGTGCTCACATGCGAACTCTATAATAGTATTCACGAGTTAAACAATGTGACTGCAAGCCCTTTCCTTTTCCTTTAGCACCCTCACGGATACTTTTTATGACTGAGGAATATCACTTACTGAACAAAATGTGTTTGAGGCAGTGGGTGAGGAAGTCTTCATTTCTAAAAGAAACAAGAGTGGATGTTCTGATTATCAATAGTAGTCATCTATCCTGACGTGTCCTTAACTTAGGTTTGATTGCTTCTGAGCTCATGATAATAGCCCCTGTCACCTATATGATGAAAAAAATTGCCGAGATCATTTTATAAGCAGAATTTTTGTCCAAAAGCAAAAGGAAAGAAAGGACATATATAGCTATGTATCTATATGTGTAAATATATAGAAAAATCTGAAGAGTACACACCCAATAGTTGTCAGTGAAAGCTTTGGTTAGGGGAGTGAGATTAAGGAAGGCATAAAGGCAGAACTTTGCTTTTTAATTATATTCTCCTGTACTATATAAAATTTTCAATCAACATGTCGTCATGGATTACTTGTATAATTCTTTAAAAGAAGTACTATCTCCTGATGTGGAAGGCTCCTTTCTACACCTACCCCCACACAAAATACTAGAGTGTATAATGCATTGAGGGTTTAAACATCTATTTGTTGACAAGTTAGTCTTAATGATGAGCCTATTGGTGAAGGGAACAATGTGAGAGTGGCTAACCAAGGATATAATAAAAATGTCTATAAATATGGTGAGCCAAATTTGGTGTTCTTTCAGCAGGCAAATGGTACAGGACACTTTCTCAGAGGGTAGACCTCTTGCATGTGACTCATGGGGGGGGCAGGGAAAGGTTCTCAGTAGAAACACAGATTCCCAGGTTCCACTATTGATCTACCAAATAGGATGCTCTGAGGGTGATACCTGGGAGCTTGTATTTTTAAAGAACACTGTTGGTGATTCTCAGGTATATCAACTTTTTTTTTTTTTAAGTAGGCTCCATGCCCAATGTGGGGCTTGAATTTACAATCCCAAGATCAAGAGTTACATGCTCTACTGACTGAGCCATCCAGGCACCCCAGTTATACCAACTTTTGAGGATCATTGGTACATTGAAAAGAGTACTAACTTGAGAACCCAAGGGCCCGAGTTTTAGTTCTAATCCTTGTCATTTAGGTGGCCTTGCACAAATGGCACATCTCTGATACTCATTTTCTCATCGGACAATTGGCATTCCCTCCCAGTTCTAGGATTCTATGATATGTATGACTGTAAGCATCATGTGGCACTGTGAAGAAGAGACTTACCTTTAAATAAATCTCCTTGTTGTCATGTGTGTGTTTGTTCCTGGGCTTACCAAGTAAGATGCCTTTGGTGAAATTGTGTTTATTGTTTCAAACTTTTAAAATCCTGGTTTACCAAACCCTCAGGTGCCTCTCTGCGATAGGAATTCCTGCTGCCACTGGGTGTCAGTCATCGGGGGAATCCTTGCTGACATAATATAGCAGTCATTAAAATTTCCCTTATTTCTTCCTGATTTGTAAATATTTAGATGTGAAGTGTCTGTAAAGTGGCTGGGACGGGAAATGGGGTTGGTGGAGTAGGCATGGGTAACAGACGGAGTGTTGCAAACATAAAGAAGTTTAGTTCCTTAACGTTGGAGGTTATTGAAATTCTGTGTTTCCTTTAGTGTGGGTATGATCTTTCTCATCTCCTGTCTTTGTTTTATTAGCTGATTAAATAGGTAATTAGGTCTCCTACAAGCTTGTTTTGGCCTTGTTCTGGTACTCTGGACCAGATTCCCCATTTTCTGGCAACAGTGATTGAGAGTTAACTTGGTGAAATGACCTTGGAGTTACACCCTAAAGTGAGAAAGCTAGAGTAAGGGGTTGGTGAATATCAGGGTAGAGACTGTCTCTTCTGTTGACCTTTCCTCTGCTTCCAACCTAGAGAAGAAAAAAGGAAGAAGGATTGATACACTTTTGGTATTTCACTGTACAGAAATTCATGAGAATTTCTTATATTTGTTTAAAATTACAATTGTTAAGGACATAAAAATGTGGTTTCCCTGGTATGTGTAACACTCTACTGAATTTGGTATAGCCTAGTATATCATAACCACAACAAAAATAACCACATGCACGCACACACACACACACACACACACACACACCAATATCCTGAAATTTCCTAATGGTACTTAGGATACCAAAGTCCCAGTTGTATTTTGTAAGACGCTGTGTCCCTTCTTGGCTATGTTTCCTTTTTCAGTCCTAGAACTATTGCCCTCCCTTTTTCTCTCCCTTTTCCCCTCAATTTCAACCTCCCTTCCTTCTTCCTTTTAAAATTGATGTCTAATACATTTGAGACCCAATAGAATTTTTTCATAGACTGCAGTGATTTAATATATGCAGTGGAGGCATATTTTATTCATTTTTAATAAATAAAGTTTTTAATGAGGTCATATTTTTAAAAGTACAACTACTTATGAATTCTATGGTAAGGGAAGGTTGAAAGGAAGCAGGATTCAATTTTGAGTGGAGACTCTCCTTTTGTTTAGAAAAATCACCCTATTAGTATGAAAAATCAAAGTCCAGAGTATGTTGGGAGAGGTTTGCACAAAGAAGAAAAACTGCTATGCTATCTAGTGAAAAAGGCAGTATTCATTGAGAAAGCAGGCAATTCTGAGAGATGGTTAGGTTAACTGATTCTGCTTCTGCTGGCTGGTGGATGGTAGGTACAGGAGATATGGGTCACTGGGGGATGATGAGAAACAAAGTAAAAGACCTTGAATTGTTGTCTAAGGCTCACCCCGGGGAATAAGGGAAAAAGCAGGGAGATTATAAGTAGGGAACTTCTCATGGAAGGGCATGACCCATGAACTTTAGGAGCTCAAATAATATCTGTTGTTAATTTTTTCCTTATTCTCATTTCTTTATTTATACTTAAATTTATATTTAAGCTTTATCAATCACTAGTGTCTGGATTAAACTTTGCTGAGAGAAATTATGAGACAATTTTTTTTATCACAGTTGTATTGAGCTCATGACATGAGAGTAGCTGTTTGTTTGTTTGTTTGTTTTTCCCTGAGGTTAATGGGAAGGTAACAACATCCTTCCAATAGATGTCATCAGTTTGTGAATTCTGTGAATTGGTCAGCAATAATGAAAGTGGCTCATGAAAGAGCAAGAAATGACTAGTGACACCCAAGATTGGCCAGTAGAATGCACAAGTATTCTTCAAGGTTGACTGAAAAATTAAGAAACAGGAATATGAAAACGACATGGATATCTGCAATCATGCAAGATGAAGAGTTGAATGATTTATATTTGGATATTAAAGGAAAGGGAATCTCCAAAGTCTTGCAAACTTGAGACCCTCAGATTAGTCATGGTATATTGTGTTTTCTAAATGCTCTACATTTAGGATTATACATTTTGTAAACATGAATATCATACTTTTTACATTCCATAAGTCAACATTTAAAATTTTTTCCTAAGTTTAGGGATATCCTGTTAAAAGTAATTTTATATAATATTATACCCTATGTGATGGGGTGAGGGTTACATTTTGTTCACATAAGACTACAATTTGATGGCAATAAAAAAGATGGGTAAGGTTGGAGGACCTCTTAGAGGTCATCTAACTTTAAAATGATGAATGGAGTTTATTTGATTGACAGATCTCATAAAAGAGAATTTTGATGGAAAAACAATCTGACTTTGTAATCAGTCACAGTGTTGTTTTTCACAATCACCCTGGAATTCTGCCATTGATACAATGCCTGCTTTGCAATCTGTTTTTTTCTTAATCACTGCTTTCTTCTCCAAAATTCTCTTCAGATTAAGAAATACAAAACCACACTCAGTAATAGTGATTCATCAATAAAAAATTCACAATCCCGAGTCCTTTATAGCTCCAAATTTGTTTTCTCTTCCTTGAGCTTTTTCAGTTTGAAAATAAATAGAGACACTACTGGTAAGATTAAATTATTTTGTTGTCATCAAGTTAAAAATCATCTGATTCATATTGGCCTCATTCTAGCCCAAACAGTAAAGATTTTATAGAATATTATTTACGCATAGTTAGTTTTAATCTTTGGGGAAAAAGAATCTTTATTACTAGTCAGTAGTCCAGTTCCTGGGATTGGAAGGTGAATGTGGGTATGAATTGTGGCTGACACTGCACGCCCTACATCAGTGATTATATCAGGAGTCAGAAGCCTCAAAGGGAGATACAAATTGGTGCTACAGACTTGGCGCCAGGCACAGACAGGGCCTGGCTTTCAGTCATGACCAGTGTTGCACTGTCAAAGTGATTTCTGGATGTTGCGACCTATTACCAGCTCCCTTGCCCTGGGAAGCAGAGCCAGTATTGAATAAACTTGCTGTTAATTTGTCTTTTTGCTTCTGTGTTCCTTTACTTCTCTGGCCTGCCTTTCTTCATTTTAGTTCATCATTAGTTACAAGAGTATGATCTGGAAAGTGACTCTTGAGAGGTTGACTGAGGGACCATGATTGAAATGGAGTTAAAGAAGAAGCCCCCCGTTGCAGGAAACTTGAAGGAGCACAACCTCAGAAAATGTGGACGTTATAAGGAGAATCTTAGGAGGGGGAAGATATCAAGCAGGAAAACTTGACAGATGAGAGATTTTTCTCAAAGAATGTCATGGCAAAAAGGGACAGACATAAGGGTGTTACCTGGGAAAGAAAGCATCATAGCTTAAAAATGAAAGGGAGCCAGAATGGGAAGGAAAAGAAGGAGCTGGTTAGGAAGAGAACTTTTGTGTAATTTAACAGCCTTTAAAGCAGAGGTATTCCTAATAAATAATTAAATACGTGTAAGGATATATATTATAAAAGTTCATAAAAATAAATTCAATTGTTAGATGTAAAAATTGAATTTCCTTTTTCCCTCCTCTAGTCTTCAGAACCTAATAAAGAAAGGCCTCAGAGGATTTTCCTTAAGTCATTATTAAAAAAAAAAATTCCTCTTCTCTTCTGCCATTAAAACCTTGCATGGCAGTCGACCAGAGTACATAAGAGTCTTATTGGGGAGATGCTAGTGAGGAAACTTACACTAAAGGGGATGAAAATATTTCTGCTCGCCTCTGTTCCCATGGCCTTAGTTTACTAAAGTCACCATCAGCATTTTTCTCAAGCTGGATTTACTGTATATATTCAATTTTAAATTAACTGCATAAGGTTTATTTACTTCATGGATTATCTAAGACTCCTTTTAAAATATCCAAATGTTAAGTAGGGTTTTAGGGTCTGAATTTCCTCCCATTGTTCAGTTGATATATAGTCATGAAGAATGCTGTGGTGTGTGTCAGCGAAACATAGGAAAGCTGGATGTGAAAAAAAAAAAAAAACCCAACAACTCAAACATACAGAATGTCTAAAATCAAATACGGTATGCTTTAGATCTTCTATGGTTTGAGATTATTTATGTTGTTAAAATTACTCCTCTTCATTAGTATAGTTAACTGCCAATTGACCAAATTCTGGTGCCTGGAACTCATAAATAAGAAGACTATCAAGTACTATAAAATCACTGATAGTTGCATTCTTAAATGACTGAATTTTTGATATTTTCTCAGAATCACTCTTGACCTCATTTTAAAATCCAAGCAATAGTTAAAAAAAAAAAAACTATATATATATATGGTTTCAAATAGTTTCAAAAGCTTCTAATTTTCTGTACTTATGATGGGTTAGAGTATTACATATACATTTTTGCAAAAATTAGGCCACTTCATCCAAGATAAATATTGCGTAAGCCCCTGAACTATTATAATGGCCCAGAAGTAAAGTTACAACAAATAAAAAGAAAACAGTCCTTTACAGAAAGCATGATCAGCAAGGCAGTCAATGCAATGCATTCTTGACAGACATTTAATACATACTTTATCTTAAATGGAATATAAATATTTTTGCTTATATTTTGAGATAAGATCTAAGAAGCAGCTCATATGTTTGTGTTGTTTTAGTTTGCTCATGTTACAGAGAAGTGGTGCAATACCGCTATGCCCTCTTGACTGCCTTTGTTAACCATATTTATAATAGTCAGCATTAGCATCTGAAGTCTTTTTTTGTTCTGCCTTGGACTGTGATTGGTTCTCCTAAAAGTTTCTTTGGTCATCTTTCCATTTGAGGTCACTATGTTGTTTTATCTTGTGTGTCCACTTGATTGGGCCACAGGGTACCCAGATATTTGATTAAACACTATTCTTGATGTATCTTTGAGGGTGTTTCTGGAGGAGATCAACATTTAAATTGGCAGGCTGAATAAAGCAGATTGCTCTTCTCAGTGTGGGTAAGTCTCATCCAAATAGTTGAAGGCTAGAAGAGAACAAAAAGGCTGAGTAAAGAAGAATTTTCTCTCTTTGCCTGACTGTGTTTGAGTTGGGACATCAGTCTTTTCATGCCCTTCGAGTTAGACTGGAACTTACACCATCAGCTAGCCTGGTTCTCAGGCCTTCAGACTCTGACCCAAACTTTTATATCAGCTCTCTTGAGACTCCAGTTTGCGACTACGGATTTTGGGACTTCTCCACTTTCATAATTGCATTGCTAATTCCTTATAATAAATATCTTTGTGTGTATATATATTCTATTGGTTCTTTTTCTCTGGAGAATCCTGACCAATGCATTCACCTGTTTACCTTTCTCATGAGTTCATCAGAAGGAGCTAAACTTTACCATAAACACACTAGCTTCAAAGACTTGTACTCCTTTCTGCAAAGTCTCTTTAAAGAGAGAGCTCCAAGAGAGAAAAGCAAAGGGGAGCCATTCCTATTCATGGGGCTAGATGCTGTCCCAGGGCAACCCCATTTAAGCAGAGTCCTGCTCTGAAACACCTACCTCAAGCTCATTTCATGTAGCTCTAGGTCTGTTTTCCTCTGGCTTGGAGACCCAAAGTGCTTTTAGGATCTGGCAGCCACTTGCTCAGTTCTCAACTGCTGAAGCTTAGCTGCTAGAGGACTCACTTGGCCTCTGGAAGATTATACCCATCCTCTGAAGTTCATCTTTGCTCTTGTTATTTTCAAAGCCCCCCAGTTTGGTCGCTTCTACTCGGGGCTGCCTCTGACTTCTTCAGGGGTCTTTACTCTCATATAGATGGATGGGTTTTAGAGACCTTGGGATGCCAGATATATATATCTGGTTCTTTTCTTTTCCTTCCCAGGGAAGAGATACCAGTCAAAGCATTGATTGCTTTGTTGAGCCCAAGAAGTTCAGCAGTATCTTAGCACTTTCTTAACTAAGTGCCCTCCCATTGACGGAAAAGGTTGCATATACTTATTTCTCAGAAGGACATATGAAGCATTTGCAGCTCTCTTAGGGTGAGAAAAATAGCTCAAGGTTAAACCCAACTATATACTTTTTCAAGGAAATCCTGTAGTTGCTAAGCTTTTCAGGACATATACAAGTTCAGTGTTTATTCAAATTTTAGGATACCTCATGTTTCCTAAGCATGCATATTAGCAAAAGACGTATTTTTCCTGCTTCCTCCAACATGTCCCCTCCCCTCATCGCACTTTTATTTCAGGGCACTAGAGTTCAGTGTTTGGGTTTTCAATGATTTCCAACAAATACTTCTGGGATACCGCTGTTCGTTTAATGCCTAGATTTTTATAGTTGTAAGCTACAGTGACAGGATAAAGTCACTGTCATAACTTTTCCCTGAGTAAACGAACAATGCAATACATTCATGTTCTGCCAATTTGCTGCTCTACCATGATCTCTTGAAACAGGTTTTTCTTAGTTATGTTCCTGTCACCTAACAGTAGGACTGGTCCTTGTCTGCATGGAGCTGTCAGTTCAACAGGAGAAAGCTTCACAAATAAATAGTGATAATCAAAAGCGACAACCATAATAATGGTGTCTACAAAGTGCAATGGAACTGCTGCGTGGGGGGCAATTAACTCTGCTTTCACGCATGCAGGTCAGGGAGGGCTAGGAAAAGCTACTGAGGGACTTTTCTCTTGGGTCTTGACATGAATATAATTTGGCCACAGGACCAGTGGGAAGGGAAAAGAGGGAGATCTGATGACTGTAAAATACTTTAAGACTTGAAAAAATTTGCCGAGGCATTCTTTCTTAAACTAATGTTTAGAAAACAATTACTGTTTGAGTTAGAGTATTTAAGCATTCCTATTAAGCAACGTCTTTAAATTCTGTGCCAATTTTTTTTTAAATAGGGAAACAACTGCATGCATTCAATGCTTTATTAGTTTTAATTTTAAACAACAATTGAAAACATTTTATGGAGTAATTTTTCTTTTGCTTTGGAATTAAATTTATTCTTTTTGTACATAGGCACTCTGTTTGTCTAAGTTAATGGAGTATTTTGTATACTTTATCTAATATATACTTATTCTCTTAGGAAACAATTTAGTGCTTTCTATAGAACAGAACTGCTGCCAGCTACTATGTGATTTGATTTATTACAAGAGTTTATGAGTTGGACTCATTAACACACCCCTTACAAAGGATCACTCTAGGAGAAGTTTGATTTAAAATTTTCAAACTTTTGTAATTACTGGTCAGAACCTCGTGAAATATCTAGTCCTCTATCACAATAAAGTATCAGAACTTTATTTTTTTGTGTCTTTATAGATGATGGTTATTCTTGAATAGTTTTGTGAGGAAGTATATTCAAAGACATTTATGCACAATTATTTAAATAACACTTCAATTACCATAAATTTTTGTTGTTTCAAAACTCCAGTATTATTATTTTTAATATTTTTTTAATGTCTATTTATTTTTGAGAGAGACAGAGACAGAATGCTAATGGGTTAGGAGCAGAGAGAGGGAGACACACAATCCGAAGCAGGCTCCAGGCTCTGAGCTGTCAGCACAGAACCCAACGTGGGGCTCGAACTTAACGAGCTATGAGATATGACCTGAGCCAAAGTCGGATGCTCAAGTGACTGAACCACCCAGGCACCCCGTATTAAATGTTCTTTTTAATAGTTTCTTTGCCAGCTGATTGTGTAGATATTTTTGCCGTTTTAATGGTAACTGAAACTTGTTTAAAAACACAATAAATTTGAGCACCTATAAAAGATAATTGTGCTCAATACCTATAACACAGTCTTGAGGAAAAATAAGCTTGGAGACAAAGAATCATAGTACAATTAGTTAAGTGCTATAAAAGTATGCATAAAGTATCAGAAACTCACAATTATGAAACACTAAATTCTGTTTAGGGAGAGGTGAGATGGCTCAGAAAGGTTACCAAGGGGAGAGATGTTTGAGAAATGTCCTGGGGACATAAGGAGAAGAGTATCTGAGTTGAAAGCACCATCATGAGTGTAGTGCAGGAGGACTAGTAAGAAGTCCTATGGGACAGGAAGTGAGACTGGGAACAAGGCTGGGGACACAACAGTTGAAAGGGTTTATGTACCACTTAAGCAGAAAAAAGAAACAGCATGTATTAGAGAGATCACCTTGATAACAGAAAGGGGAGTACGTCCTTTCTAAGAAAGAGCAATGGCAGCAATGCAAGTTAGTAATTATAGGCAAATTTGAGCACGTCAGATGCAGTACTTACAATGGAAGGAGACAGGACAGGTGGGATATGAGAACTGTCTGGAGATGGTAAACTTGAGAAGAGCTGGTGGCCGATGAGGGAGAGAAGAAGAGGTAGACATAATGGAAGAGGAAGAGTACTAAATGACTAATTTTTTTGTTTGGGAAATAGAATGAATAGGGGTATTATTTATTCATCTAGGAAAGATAGGAGGAAGAAGCAACAGTACTTCATTCTGGAAAGAATGTGGACACAGGTTTCAATCCTGGTTTTCTGCTCTAGTATTACTTACTAGCTATGGGAAACTTGGCCAAGCTCTTCACTCTCAGCCTCCTTTTCTTCTTTTAAAATAAGGAAAATTATACTCTTTGTGGAGTTGTTGAGAGGATTAAATGACAAAGATGTATATAAAGTGACTGGCACTTTCCTGAAATATCAGAGACACAATTTCTTTATCCATTCATCAGTTGATGGACATTTGGGCACCTTCCATAATTTGGCTATTGTTGATAGAGCTGCTATAAAAATTGGGGTACATGTGCCCCTATGAATCCTCACTCCTGTATCCTTTGGATAGATTTCTAGTAGTGCTATTGCTGAGTTGTAGGGTAACTCTATTTTTAATTTTTTGAGGAACTTCCACACTGTTTTCCAGAGTGGCTGTACCAGTTTGCATTCCCACCAACAGTTCAAGAGGGTTCCTCTTTCTCCACATCCTCATCAACATCTGTTGTCTCTTGAGTTGTTAATTTTAGCCATTCTGACAAATCAATGTGGTTTTGATTTGTATTTCCTTGATGATGAGCAATGTTGGGCATCTTTTCATGCGTCTTTAAAGCAGAGTTAATACCTGTTCTTCTCAAGCTGTTCCAAAAAATAGAAACAGAAGTAAAGTTTGCAGGCACATTCTATGAAGTCAGCATTACCTTGATTCCCAAACCAAAGACCCCACTAAAAAGAACTACAGGCCAATATCCCTGATGAACGTGGATGTAAAAATTCTCAACAAGATACTAGCAAAGTGAATTCAACAGCATATTAAAAGAATTATCCACCATGATCAAGTGGGATTAATTCCTGGGCTGCAGGGCTGGTTCAATATTCACAAATCAATCAATGTGATATATCACATTAATAGAAAAAAGGATAAGAATTATATGATTCTGTCAATAGATGCAGAAAAATCATTTGAGAAAATAAAGCATCCTTTCTTAATAAAAAACCCTCAAGAAAGTTGGGATAGAAGGAACTTTAACTTCACATCATAAAAGCCATATATAAAAGGCCCGCTGCTAGTATCATCTTCAGTGGGGAAAAACAGAGCTTTCTTCCTAAGATTGGGAACACAACAGGGATGTCCACTCTCACCAGTGTTGTTTAATGTAGGGTTGGAAGTCATAGCTTCAGCAGTCAGACAACATAGTGAAATAAAAGGTGTCCAAATTGTCAAAGAAGAAGTAAAACTTTCACTTTTTGCAGATGACATGATACTGTACATGGAAAACCCAAAAGACTCCACCAAAAGATGGCTAGAACTGGTACACAAATTCAGCAAAGTCACAGGATATAAAATCAATGTACAGAAATCGGTTGCAATAATGAAGCAACAGAAAGAGATATCAAGGAATAGATCCCATTTACAGTTGCACCAAGAACCATAAAATACCTAGGAATAAATGTAACCAAAGAGGTAAAGATCTGTATGGTGAAAACTACAGAAAGCTTATGAAAGAAATTGAAGGAGACACAAAGAAATGCAAAAACATTCCATGCTTCTGGACCGGAAGAACAAATATTGTTAAAGTGTCGATATTGCTCAAGCCATCTACTCATTCATCGTAATCCCAATCAAAATAGCACCAGCATTCCTAACAGAGATAGAACAAGCAATCTTAAAATTTGTGTGGAACTAGAAAAGACCCCGAATAACCAAAGTAATGTTGAAAAGAAAACCAAAGTTAGAGGCATCACAATCCCAGACTTTAGCCTGTACTACAAAGCTGTAATCATCAAGACATTATGGTATTGGCAAAGACACATAGACCAATAGAATAGAATAGAGAACCCAGAAACGGACTCAAAAATGTATGGCCAACTAATTTTGGTAAAGCAGAAAAAAGTATCTGATGGAAAAAAGACAGTCTGTTTAGCAAATGGTGCTGGGAGAACTGAACAGCAACATGCAGAAGAATGAACCAGGACCACTTTCTTACACCATACACAAAAATAACTTCAAAATGAATGAAAGACCTAAATGTGAGACAGGAAACCATCAAAATCATAGAGGAGAAAACAGGCAAGTTGACCTCTGCCATAGCAACTTCTTACTTGACATGTCTCCGAAGGGAAATAGAAGCAAAAATGAACTATTGGGACCTCATCAAGATAAAAAGCTTCTGCACAGCAAAGGAAACAATCAACAAAACTAAAAGACAACCAATGGAATGGGAGAAGATATTTGCAAATGACATATCAGATAAAGAAAGGGCTAGTATCCAAAATCTATAAAGAACTTACCAAACTCAACACCTGAAAAAAAAATAATCCAGTGAAGAAATGGGCAGAAGACATGAATAGACACTTTTCCAAGATTTTTTTTTAATTTTTAACTGATCTCTACACCCAACATGGGGCTAAAATTTACAACCCTGAGGTCAAGATTCACATGCACTACCGACTGAGCTAGCCAGGTGCCCCTGACCTCTTTCTTCTTCTACATCATTATTCATTCAGCATTTTTTTCTGTTATTAATATAAAACACAATTTCCCCCCACAGAATGTCTAAATATTTTATAAATTCTCAATGTCAGATTCAATCTACTGAATAGATTAAGATTCCTAAAGGCTTTTCCCCCATTTTTCCCTTTTATTCCCTACCACAAGAGGGCATATATCTCATCTTCTCTTAGAAGTTAATAGAAAAATATAGGAAATGTGTGCTGTTTCCAGTGGTCCAGTTGCCTATCCTGTCCTGAGATTTCAGATTGAGAGAGAGGTTCCCTACCACTTCATGGTTGCTTTTGGTATGGAAAAACATCTATCTTCTTATTTCCAAAAATTCCCATTTAGGATCATGAATTTATCCAGTACCATCCAAAGTTGGGTTTTGTTTTGTTTTGTTTTGTTTTGATTTTCTTTTCTTTTCTTCTCTTTTCTTTTTTCTTCTTCCTTTCTTTCCTGTTTGTTTTTATGTTTGTTTGTTTGTTTGTTTTTTACCTGAATCATCCCCAATATACCAAGCAAAGAACATTGCTTTACCACCTGTTATATCAAATATTTTGGCAACATATTAAACCACCTTTCTAAATGCTGAAGAATGCCATCTTTCTATGATTCTGCAGTTTAGTAAATAAGATGGTGTTCCATCTAACCACCAGATCCTAGTATTTATTTTTCTTTACTCTTTTTTCAGAAGAGAGACAACCTGGAATCCTTGGAAATTTCCAGTAGACTTGTAAATCTAACTTGAAAGGGAACAGAATGGTGTTTCAGAATAGGTTCGGTCAAGCAGTAGCTTTGGATTTGTTACATTGTTATTCCAGATATGTTTGTTCCAAAACAAACTGATTTTATTTTTCTAAATTAAATTCTCCCTTCCCTTAGAGTTAAGAGGGGATATACCTCAGAATATACCTGTTGTCAGTTTTACATGGCCTATAGGATGGCTGGAGGCTCTGAGGCTGACAGCATGCATTTTTTGCTTCTCAGACTTTGTATAACATTTCCAAGGCCTTGGTTTTTATGCCTTAGTCCCCAAACATTCCAGGCCTATTGACATTAGGTTACTGCTTCCTTCCAGAATATTTTCTAGTCCCATGGAATCTTATCTCATTCTGAAGTTACAATACTCCTCTCTCTTTAATCTCTGTGAGGCCTTCTGCCTCTAAAATAATCCAACTTCTTTTTAGTTAAATTCAAGAGCAAAAGTCTTTAGAACACAAAAATCTTCCTTTTCTTCTACAGAGGGAGGAAGAAAAATGGTTCTTATTTTCCTGGTGAGCCTACTGAAAAAGAAAGTGCAATTTACTTCATCCCTGATTGTTCTGTTACATTTGTTTAGTAACGGTTTCTATTTGAATGGTGTTAGAGGCTTCTAAGTGAATGCTTGAGTATTCCTGGTATAAAACAGTGACATCCTAGGATTTGTGTGTAGAAGTCTCTTAGGTTTAGATTTTGTGTGTGTCTGTATGTGTTTATATGTGAAAATATCAATAATTCAGTATGAATTAGTCAAGTAAAAAATCAGGTATTCATCCCAAAAAGACTTTACAGGACACGATTGTGTTGTAGGTACTGTAATTGGCATTGGGATTTGGGGTATAGCTGTGAATCAGAACTTATATTCTATCAGGAATTTTTCTGGGGCAAGATGATTAAAATGATGATAGCACTGTCATAAATGCTATATGTAAATTATTTTCTTTAATATTTGCAATAATTCTGTGTTCAATTATAAATTATTAGTCCCATTTTATAATAAGGAAACAAATGGAAAACACTTACGTGGTTTGCCAAAATTTAAATTGCCTATAAGTGCTTGAGATACTATTAAAATCCACACATTCAAAGCCTGTGCTCAATGCTGCCACACTAGTCAGGATGGCCACAAAGACTAGGAAGATAGATTTTTTAAAAAATAGATGAAACATCTTGATTGCTTCTTTTGAAATATGCTTAAGGTGCAGGTTTCTTCAATGACAATTAGACATACCAATTGTTATGGGTTAAATTGCATCCCTCTCAAATTCATATGTTGAAATCTTAACCCCCAGTACTTAAAAATATGATTTTATTTTAGAAATAGAGTTGTCATATATGTACTTACTTAGGTCAAAATGAGGTTATGCAGAGTAGGGTGAGGCTCTAATCACCCAATGTCTATATAAAAAGAGGAAATTTGGACATAGATACGCACAGTGAAAATGCCACCTGGACATGAAGGCAGAGATAGGAATGATGTGTCTACAGGCTAGGGAAAGCCAGCAAAATACCAGAACTGAGAGAGAGGCATGAAATAGATTCCTCTTCAGAGCCCTCAGAAGAAATCAAATCTGCTAACCCCTTAATCTGTCTCCAGAACTTCAGACTTCTACTTCCAAAACTGGAGACAGTCCATTTATGTTGTTTAAGCCACCTAGTTGTGGTATCCTTTTACAGCAGCCCTAGTAAACTAATATACAAGCCATCTAAAGCAACACATCACAGATGCGTGTGCAGAGATTGATGAAAATGCTCCCTTAAGGTACCGTATTCACTGTTGATGAGGAACAACATATTGGACAGATTACATATTGTAATAGAACAGCAATAAACTATTTAGTATGCATGTTTATTTATGTTGCCAGTCTTTATGGCCACCCTGTATATTTTACTTAGAGAAGTTGATTCACTTTATTTTTTTAAACTGTTTTACTCTTTTTTAAAATTAATTAATTAAAAAGTTTTTTTAATGTTTATTTATTTTTGAGAGAGAGATACAGAGTGCGAACAGGGAGGGGCAAAGAGAGAGGGAGACACAGAGTCTGAAAACAGGCTCCAGGCTCCTAGCCATCAGCACAGAGCCAGATGCGGGGCTAGAACCCAGGGACTGTGAGATCATGACCTGAGCTGAAGTCAGACACTTAACTGACTGAGCCACCCATGTGCCCCTAATTAATTAATTATTTTGAGAGAGAGAGAGAGACAGAGATCCAGTGCTTGAGAGAGAGAGTGGGGAGGAGGAGAGAGAGAATCCCAAGCATGCTGGGCACTGTCAACGTGGAGCCCAACTTGAGGCTCAAAGTCACAAACCATGAGATCACGACCAAAACTGAAATCAAGAGTGGGACGCTTAACCGACTGAGATATCCAGGCGCTCTGAGAAGTTGATTCACTTTAAAAAATCAATAATTTATCCATCGCATCTAGTAAATTCTTCTTTAGTTGAGGAGTTTAATTAAAGGGAAAGGGGGAGACCTATAAAAGTACATTTTGAAAACAGAACAAAAATAATTAAATATGAAATCTGAAAATAATCAATCAAGATAGCCAGCTGTAGCATTTTCCATTCCCATCAGTAATTGATGAGAGTTCCTATTGCTGTAGATTCTCACCAGCATTTGGTGTTGACAGTGTTCTCGATTGGTGTTTTGTGGTATTTTACTGCTCTTTTAATTTGCGTTTTTGTTTTTTTTTTTTTTTTAGTTTCAACTTATTCCAGAAAGGTGACCTTTTATTTATTTTTTTTAATTTTTTTTCTTTTTTTTTTAAGGGATATTGTATTTCTTTTTATTCAACTTTTTTTTTCAATATATGAAGTTTATTGTCAAATTGGTTTCCATACAACACCCAGTGCTCATCCCAAAAGGTGCCCTCCTCAATGCCCATCACCCACCCTCCCCTCCCTCCCACCCCCCCATCAATCCTCAGTTTGTTCTCAGTTTTTAAGAGTCTCTTATGCTTTGGCTCTCTCCCACTCTAATCTCTTTTTTTTTTCCTTCCCCTTCCCCATGGGGTTCTGTTAAGTTTCTCAGGATCCACATAAGAGTGAAAACATATGGCATCTGTCTTTGTCTGTATGGCTTATTTCACTTAGCATAACATTCTCCAGTTCCATCCATGTTGCTACAAAGGGCCATATTTCATTCTTTCCCATTGCCATATAGTACTCCATTGTGTATATAAACCACAATTTCTTTATCCATTCATCAGTTGATGGACATTTAGGCTCTTTCCATAATTTGGCTATTGTTGAGAGTGCTGCTATAAGCATTGGGGTACAAGTGCCCCTATGCATCAGTACTCCTGTCTCCCTTGGGTAAATTTCTAGCAGTGCTACTGCTGGATCATAGGGTAGGTCTATTTTTAATTTTCTGAGGAACCTCCACACTGCTTTCCAGAGCAGCTGCACCAATTTGCATTCCCACCAACAGTGCAAGAGGGTTCCCGTTTCTCCACATCCTCTCCAGCATCTATAGTCTCCTGATTTGTTCATTTTGGCCACTCTGACTGGCGTGAGGTGATATCTGAGTGTTGTTTTGATTTGTATTTCCCTGATGAGGAGCGATGTTGAGCATCTTTTCATGTGCCTGTTGGCCATCTGGATGTCTTCTTTTTTTTTTTTAATTTTTTTTTATGTTTATTTATTTCTGAGACAGAGAGAGACAGCGCATTAGAGGGAGAGGAGCAGAGAGAGAGGGAGACCCAGAATTGGAAGCAGGCTCCGAGCTGTCAGCACAGAGCCCGGCGCGGGGCTCTAACTCACAAACTGTGAGATCATGACCTGAGCCAAAGTCGGTCACTCAACTGACTGAGCCACCCAGGCGCCCGTCTTCTTTAGAGAAGTGTCTATTCATGTTTTCTGCCCATTTCTTCACTGGGTTATTTGTTTTTTGGGTGTGGGGTTTGGTGAGCTCTTTATAGATTTTGGATACTAGCCCTTTGTCCGATATGTCATTTGCAAATATCTTTTCCCATTCCGTTGGTTGCCTTTTAATTTCGTTGGTTGTTTCCTTTGCTGTGCAGAAGCTTTTTATCTTCATAAGGTCCCAGTAGTTCATCTTTGCTTTTAATTCCCTTGCCTTTGGGGATGTGTCAAGTAAGAGATTGCTATGGCTGAGGTCAGAGAGGTCTTTTCCTGCTTTCTCCTCTAGGGTTTTGATGGTTTCCTGTCTCACATTCAGGTCCTTTATCCATTTTGAGTTTATTTTTGTGAATGGTGTGAGAAAGTGGTCTAGTTTCAATCTTCTGTATGTTGCTGTTCAGTTCTCCCAGCACCATTTGTTAAAGAGACTGTCTTTTTTACATTGGATGTCTTTTTTACATTTCCTGCTTTGTCAAAGATTAGTTGGCCATACGTTTGTGGATCTAGTTCTGGGGTTTCTATTCTATTCCATTGGTCTATGTGTCTGTTTTTGTTAATTTACATTTTCTTGATGACATATGATGTGGGTCATCTTTTCATATGCTTATTTGTATCTGTATATATATATAATTTTTTTGATGAATAGTCTATTAAGATTCGTGTCTCATTTTTAGTTGGATTTTTTTATCATTGAGTTTTAAGAGTTCTTTACATATTTTGGATTACAGTCCTTTATCAAATGTGTCTTTTCAAAATATTTTCTCCCAATCTGTGGCCTGTCTTCTCATTCTCTTGACATTATCTTTGGCAAAGCAAAAGCTTTTGGTTTTAATAAAGTGCGGCTTATCAAATATTTCTTTCATGGAATGCATATTTGGTGTTTTATCTAAAAAGTCTTCACCATTCCCAAGGTCATCTAGGTTTTCTCCTGTGTGTATCTATTTCTGGACTCTGTTCTGGTCCATTGATTTCTTTCTTTCTTTCTTTCTTTCTTTCTTTCTTTCTTTCTTTCTTTCTTTTTTTGTCTGTTTTGCCAGTATCACATTGTCTTGATTAAAATAGCTTTATAATAAGTCTTTAAGTTGAGGAGTGCCAGATCTCCAACTTTGCTCTTCTCCTTCAGTATTGTGTTAGCTAACACAATATTTTTGTTTTTCCTTATGAACTTTTGCTTTTCCTTATAAACTTTGGAATTAATTTTTGGAATCCATGAAAAAACTTGCTGGGAATTTTTATTGAGATTTAATTGGATCTAGAGATCAAGTTGGCAAGAACAAGCATCCTGATATTGTCTTCCTATCCATGAACATGGAATCTCTCTCCAATATTTGGATCTTTTTTGATTTCTTTCATCAGTGTTTTGTGGTTTTCTTCATATATACCTTGTGGATATTTTGTTATTTATACCTAATGTCCCATTTTGGGAGAGTATTAATGTAAATGGTAATTGTTTTTAATTTAAAATTCCATGTTTTCATTGCTGATATATAGGAATGCAATTGACTTTTGTCTATTAACTTTGTATCCTGAAAACTTGATATAATTACCTGTCAGTTCCAGGAGGATTTTTGTTGTTGTTTGATTGTTGATTATTCTGAATTATTATTATTATTATTATTATTTGAATATTGATAATTTTGGGTTTTGTGCCTAGACAGTCGTATCAACTTCAAACAAAGACAGTTTTATTTCTTTCTTTCCAATATATATTCTTCTTACTTCCTTTTCTTATTGCAATAGCTATGACTTCAGGTATGATGTTGGAAAGGCATAGTAAGAGGCAACATGCTTACCTTGTATCTGATCTTAATGGGAAAGCTCACCATTGAGTATAATTATTGTTTTTTTGTGGATATTCCATATAAAATTGAGGAAATTCCCTTCTATTCATAGTTAGCTTAATTTTTATCATGAATGGTTGTTGGATTTTATTAAATGCATTTTCTGTATCTATTGATAAAATCCTGTGACTTTTCTTGTTTATAGCCCATTGAAGTGATAGACTACGTTAACTGATTCTATTTCCAGTTTTATAGATGTAATTGACATACATCACTATATAAATTTAAGGTATAAAGCACAGTGGTTTGACTTACATGTACTATTGAAATAATACATTAATTGATTTTGCAACTAGCCTTGCATACCTAGAATAAATCCCATTTGGTCATTGTGGATATTCTTTTAATACATTTTAGGTTTCAATTTGTTAGTATTTTATGGAAGATTTTTATAATTATGTTCATAAGAGATATTGGTCTATGGTTTTTCTTTTATAGTAATGTCTTTAACTAGTTTTTGTATTAGTGTAATTCTGGCCTTAAAGAATGAGTTAGAAAATGTTCCACTGCTTCTATTTTTTGGAAGAGATTATAGAGAATTGGTATAATCTCTTCCTTAAATATTTGGTAGCATTCGCCACAAAAATCATCTAGGCTTTGCTTTCTTTTTTGGAATATTATTAATTATTGATTAAATATTGTTAATAGATATATGTTTATTTGAATTATCTTTCACCTTTGTGTGTTTTGTTTTTTGTGTTTTGTGTATTTGTGTCTTTAAAGAAATTGGCATAATTCATCTAAGTTGTTAAACTTTGAGTACGGACCTATTCATAAAATTCCTTTATTATTCTTTTTATGTTAATGGAATTAGTAGTAATGACCCTTTCATTTCTGATACTAGTAATTTGTGTCTTTTTTATTCTTGGTTAGCCTGGCTAGGAGTTTATTGATTTTACTGATCTTTTCAGAGAATCAGTGTATATTGTTAATTTTCTTTACTGATTTCTTCTTTACAATTTTAGTGATCTCTGCTATAATTTTTAATATTCCTCCTCTGTTTGCCTTATGCTTATATTGCTCTTCTTTTTCTATTTTCTTAAGGTGAAGGCAAGGAGTGCTGAGTTTAGATTTTTCCTGTTTTCTATAAATTCCCCTCTAAGCACTGTTTTTGCTGGATCCTACAAATTTAGCAATCTTTATTTACATTTAATTCAAAATATTTTAAGTTTTCTCGAGGCTTCTTCCTTGACCCATTGATTTCATTTTTTGAATAATTGTAAAGATACTATTATTTGGAGTTTACTAAATCCCAACTACAATAAATAAACTAAAAACTCAAAGTTCCATATTTTTCGTAGTATAATAAATTTTTATTCATTCTGAATTTTATTACTATACAGAAAAATGCATCTATATTTTATTATAAATAATTATGATGTAATGAATCTAAGTCCCTAAAGTAAATAATTTGATTTTTGTTTTTGAGTAAGCATCTAAGTAGCCAAGTATATTGTTGTTTAAGAGTGATTTACTTTTGGACTATCCATGTAAAACAGTGCCCATCTCATTGCAATGTTAGGGCTTGTCTCCTCTTCAATGCTATAACTATATACCTATATCTATAAGACATGTATGTGTATGAATTGCAAAGGTGGTCAGAATTAAACAAATGCCTCATTTTACTTAATTTACTCAAATAAATTGTACCTAAATCTTAAAAAAAAAAAATTCCTAGTACTTGTATCACTTAATTTAAATCTGTCTCTGTCTGGCTTTGCTGTCACACACAATAGCTGCAGCTTTCTTCTGCTCACTCTCTCTCCTGCCCTACAAAGTATTTGCAGCCCTACATTTTGAGTCTAAGGTTGTAGCTCCTTGCTCTTTCTGGTTTCAGGATCTTGTACTTCCTTCCCTGTTCTTTCCTCCTTTTGCTTCACTTCAAATTACCTGGGTTTTGAACAATCTTCCTTATCTTGCTTTCAGTAGTTGTCTCCTGGTTCTGCTCCATATATCTGACATTTCATGTCTTACTTCTCTTGATCTCAGTTATTTGGGTAAGGAAAAGATTCTTTTAAAAAAATCATGGTAATTGAAGGGCATGGGAGAGAAGGTACCCCTCTTGACATTTGCTTAATTCTATCTTAAGTTTATAGTTGAAATAAAACATGCAGTCTTCTTCATAGAAGCTAAGGCATCCTTTATAGAAAGAAACCTGGGAGAAAAGATGACATCCCAATTATTATGCAATGCTAACTTATAAGTATCTTCCATTACAATAAGTTATTTAACCTTTAAGAGCTTTTAGAATTTCAACAATGAGAATCACTTCTAGAGTGAGAAGAAAAAATTTTGTTTCTTTCCACAGCATGCTTACAAATAATTTCTCCTGCTGTCTAATGCTTTTCAAAATCATAGTGCAGTGAAGAATCCCTTCACTTCCTTTGTTGAAAAAGGAAGGAACTGAAGTCATTAATGGTTCTGATGAAATTAGGAAATTCATACTCTCCCAGTCCCAAAGAGAATATGTTAAGAGTTTTAACAGCTTAAAAGTCTCTTTCAACTTCTCTCTGTGTCATTAAGAAAACAGATGAGAAATTCCCATATGGAAAGTATGGATTTTTCTTTCCCCTAATCACATAAAGTAGCTTCTTATCTCTCCTGTTCTTTGTGCAGGAGTGAACTGGACTAAACCACAGGCTACTGTCTGTTTCAGTGCATTCTGGTCCATCTCTACCGCCAATTAATTGCCTGTGCTCAAATACAAAGGTAATCAGCTCTTACGCTTCTAGAAATGTGTTGACCCCTTCTCTTAAGTACATATACAGAGACTTCTGCCAAAGTTTCTAGGCACTTTGTCAAAGATTCACTGTCTGTAATGAAGATGGGGGAGGTCCCAAGCACTAAGAGCAAAGCCCACAGCTGCTTGAAGAAACATTGCCAAGATAAGAGCAGCTTTGAAGGATAAACTGGGAGATTATGTTAGCAAGCCTGGCTAAGGCTTCTGGAGGGCTGGGGGGAGGCTGCACTTCCATATAACATTGTATTACAAGTCTGAGAGTTTTACTCTTTTCTAATGAACTGTTTATGTTTCTGGGAACACCAAACAAAACTTTTCTTTCAAAAGAATAATATTAAAAGTGCTTAGGCTTTGGGGTAAACATATTTCAGGACCTAAGAAAATCAAGGACAATGATTTCCACAAATGTCTTATCCGTTAGCAATGAATGTTTAGATGGATTCAGTATAGTCACACCATTGCCTTTTCTACAAATATTTTCCAAAGAAATGGATAACCTTTAGGCCAGGAATCCACTCTGTGGTATATGATTTCAAATAAGATCTATTTTTTGTTTTCTTTCATAGTTAAGTTTCGTTTCTTTGGAATGGTTTCTTTCCCCGATTTCTGTTGTCCTGGGTTAAAATGTTTCTTAAATTTTTAGTTTTCTTTGTGATGTATTTTCCCCCTTGTCTTTGAGCACTGCTTATAAAAATTAAATTTCAGAAGCTGGTATGGGCATTGGTAATATATGGAATTCATCCGTATTTATTCATACATATTCACACATAGCTATTCATGCATATTCATAATATTTACTATCCAATAATATATGGAATTTAAATGACTATCTAAATCCTAAACTTTAGATTTTGTGGCTATATGATTTTCTTATTGCAGTCTTGCTTTCCCAATTATATTTTTTATTGAACTGACATTCAATTCAGTTTCCTTCCTGAAGAATACATATTGGGAAATACACACAAATAAAGTAGCATAGAGCAATACCTACAGATAGTAGGTGGTAAATATATGCTGACTGAATTGGTGAATGAAGCAATGTTGCTGAATGAAGCCCTTAAAAAAATCAGAGTTAAAAAAAAGTTTAATCAGATATCACTAAGAACATATTTAATGTAGTTAATTGAGAATATATCATATTTTTCATATTTTCATCATGGTATATTACTATTTATTTTTCCATTGTAATAATTAAGTGTATATGTATATCTATATAATTATTTAAACTTTTTAAAACATTATGTTATGAATGTTAAATGAATATTGAATTTACCTAGGTAATATATAAGAAAATAGGGCTATATTTTTAACAGTGTGTAGGGTATTTTAGTCTCTACCAAAGTAATTTTGAAGCTTCAGTTCTAACTCAGTTTTATTCAGCTCAAATGCTCTTTGATATTGAATCAAGACATAAAAAGGATGAGCAGCTACTCTTGTTCATAGTTTCAATACTTAAATATTTTTTCTTACTAAAATACATTTGTCAGAAGTCTTTCTTTCTAGGTGTATATTTATAACAATTACTCCTGGCTATTTTGAGAATGATGCCATTTTAACACCTTTATTCCATGTAGCATAGGATATCTTTATAGTGTCTGGAAAGACTTGACTGAAACACTCAGGATACGGGAAAGGCTAATTTGAGAATTGTTGGGAAAGGGTAATTTGGGAATTGTTACCAAAAAAAGAGGTTACAGATATTGGGCAGGAAAATATCATAAATGTCCACTTTTACTATTATTTATTCACCTGATGCTTCATGAATTACATAACCATTTCTCTACATTTGAATCTTTAAGTTGTTTTTGAGCATTTAGCTCCAATGGGCATTTTTTTTCTAAAATTAATTAAAAAATTTTTTTAATGTTTTTATTTTATTTTTGAGAGGGGGGTAGAGTGTGAGCGGGAAGGGGCAGAGAGAGGGAGACACAAAATCTGAAGCAGGCTCCAGGCTCTGAGCTGTCAGCACAGACCCTGATGCGAGGCTCAAACCCACGAACCATAAGATCATGACCTGAGCCAAAGTCGGTCACTTAACCAATGGAGCCACCCAGGCACCCCTAAAATTAATTTTTAAGAACAAAATTATTGGGTCCAAATATATTAGTATTTTTTATAATGTATTTTTGTATGTTTTTCAAAATGGTTGTACTATGATGAATAGGGCTAACTGGGCTAACTGTATGTAACACTAAAGTAGAAATTTCCCTGGGAGGGGTGTGATAGAAAAAAAATTAATCTTGTCTGAGGTTACACACCAACTGGAATTTAGAGTTTAATGCCCAGACCCAGAATAGTATGTTCCCCCAAAACTTTAAAAACAATTTCAAAAACATGCCTTGTGCTTGGTTGGCAAATGTATCATTTATTTATTTATACTGTACCTTACTACAGAAAATATTTCGAGATAGCTAAATGCATCTATAACAATGACTCAGAACAGACTTGACAAAGCTGAGTGGAATATACACCAAGTTTCTTTCCAAGAGAAAGAGAGTGGAGGAAGCAAAAGCCACTTAAAAAGTCCTTTAATTCCAATTTCCATGTGGAGCTTGAAGCTCCTTAAAGCTGAGATATAGGCAGATTAGTCTCCTGGCATTAACTTTTATATCCCTTTTGGAAAGCAGTTTGGCAACTACACTGTGAGGTTTAAAAATGTGCCCACTCTAATTCACTAATGTCACTTCTAAGAAGCCTAAAAAAATAAATTGTAAAATGAAAATAATACATTTCATGCATTAAATGTTCACCACAGTATTGTTTATAATAGTCAAACCTGGAAACAACCTAAATTTTCATTCAAAAAGGAAATACTAGATAAATAGAATTATATCTACTTGTTAGGCTAGCAATTTGGATATTAAAGTATGGTTATTAATCCTTACAAAAATCAATATAATGTTAAGTGAAGAGGCAGAATATAAAATACCATGTGTGACTATCATTATGTTAAAAGAGAAAAAGATCATGGTTTAAATAAAAAAATGAAGTAAAATAGACCAAACGTTCAGTTACTATACTAATATGAGGGGAACTATGTATACATTTTATATTCATTTTTGTTTACTAAAACTTTATTATGGCTTATATTACTTCCAAATAAATTACATCAGAAATAATTAAGCCTCTATATCTGAAAAATCTCATTTTTATATTCTGAAATAATATTAAGAACAGGAAAAATTGCTGTCAAGAAGTTACCATCTGGTAAGTGTTTGCCATGTTCTATGAGCCATATCAACCCTCAGAGTATGTGAAGTTCTGCAATGGGAGGCCTTCTGAGATTAAAGAGAACAGGCTTATGAGGAGGAGAGATAATGGAAGCTTACAGGGTTTGAGAATTTGGGAAAAGCCAACAGCCTAAAGCTGAAAATCAAAATGGGGCACAACTTAAGCAATCTTAAGGAGGCCTTAAGGAGGCCTTAAGGAACCAAGAAGATTCCACATGTATGGAACCAGTGACTGTCAGAGGGGATGTGCATACCATAACCTGTGGTCGTTTATTCTAAAATTCCACTCCTGCAAAATATAAACAGTCATTGAAATCTGTCTCTACACTCTCTTATAGATGAGGAATAGGGGAGCACCTGGGTGATTTCAGTCAGTTAAGCATCTGACTTTGGCTCAGGTGGTGATCTGATGGTTCAGGGGTTCAAGCCCACATTGGGCTCTGATGTTAGTGCAGAGCCAGCTTCAAATCCTCTGCCTGCACTCCCCCCCCCCTCAAAAATAAGTAAACATTTAGATGAGGAATAGAAACAAATAGAAACATAGTAGGTGCTGGCCCTACCAACCTAGAATGAAATCACACAAGATTCTTCTTGAATGTGGCAAGAGAGTTCTCATTTTTTTTAACCTTCTATTTTTCAAAACTTGTGTTTAGTGCTTTATCTATGCTAGCTTACTTAATTTTTTTAATGTTTATTAATTTGGGGGAGAGAGAGAGACAGAGAGAGAGAGACAGAGTTGGAGTGGGGGAGGGGCAGAGAGAGAGGGAGACAGAATCTGAAGCAGGCTCCAGGCTCTGAGCGGTCAGCACAGAGCCTGATACGGGGCTCAAACTCACAGACTGTGAGATCATGACCAGAGTTGAAGTTGGACGCTTAACCGACTGAGCCACCCAGGGGCCCCTATGCTAGTTTATTTAATTCATGCAAAACTCTATGAGGTAGGTGATGTCATTCTCATTTTACAGAGGAGGAAACTGGATCCCAGAGAAGTCACATGTTTTGCATAGGGGCACACACCTGGTGGTAGAATTGGGATTTGAACCCAGGTCTACAAAGGCCAAGTACTTCCTATTATTTTAGTGGGTCTAAGAGTGAAATGACCCAGTAGCTTAAATCCGATGAATTGTTATCACACTTCCACCCCAGGGCATAGGGCAGAAAAGATGAACTTCTGTACTTCATTTTCTCTCGAAAGCAATTAAGTTATCCACAACCTGTTAACCTATAAGTGATAGTATAAAAGACTATATTCACCCGACTACAGTCAGGATAATTGGAATGTGTCTAGGTCCAGAGTCAGACCTACATTTAAGATAATATTAATAGTGCTAATGGCATCTGTAGAGAAAATCTTAGATGTTGCCTCCGGTCTTGCGAAATTCAGAGATAGATTGATTCATGTTGACAAAAGTACATGTTTCCAGAGCTCATCTGTCCAAATTCAGTCCAAACCAACCCAAACCAAACAGAGTAAACCAAACCAGAACAAAATGACTCTTACAAACAGCTGATGACCTTGCATAATTATGATTTTATGCATGTAGAGTTTATGGTCAAGCAATGAAACAATTACTGACTATTTACATATAGTTGTATTGATGCAGAAGGAAAAGATTACATACCAGGTACGTGTGCTTGTGAATATGTAAGTTCCGTATATTCATTCTATTTGTTACTTTGCACTGTGTCTTTATTATAGATTTTGAAGTCGAGTGATCACCTTTTCCTAAAATTATACCTATTTCATAATCAATTTCTGCTTCACTCCAAAAGACTTATTTCAACCTCACAATATTTATTGCCCTTGGCTCTTACATTTTTCTAATTGAAAGTCATGCCTTATTGAAGTCATGCATTTTTAAAATGCTAACTTAGTAAACCCTTGTTATAGGTAGATCCACTGAATATTTTCACTGTTAAAAATAGCAAATCTTTAACCAGATGCCTGGTGTTTGGTAGAAGATTCAGTTTATGTGCTTAGTAGAAAGAGGCCAGCTCATCTTGAAGTAGGAAATTTGAATCGACCTAAGAGTTGGTCAGCTCTCTGAAAGAAACAAAATCTAATAAGATCTTGATTAGAGCAATTTAGGTCACTCTTTTATTGCTGAAAGGTAATCACCTTTAGTAGACTTAGTATATAGTAAAACAGCTGAGAAAGCCTCTCTTTCTGCCTTAAGACCACAACAGCTGACTTCCTTCAAATGTCATCATCACACCTGAAACTACTTTAGAGCCATTTTTAGTTTTAATTGAAATGTGTGACAGGAAAGAATTTAGAAGAAGGGAAAAAAAGTTCTTATTAAGCTTCTCAGTTGAAATCTTAAGGTTCTACTGCACACTGAGGATCCTTATAACCTCCCCTAATTTTTGTCATTCTCCTTCCCTCTGCGGGTTCCACTGCTCACTCTCAAAGCCCCTCTCTTTTTGAGCATGGTAAATATTACCCTTAGGTGTTCCTGCCTAGCCCCTGTTTAAATGGCCGTTGCTTTTCCCAAGTCCTCAGAGCTGGATTCATTGATTCTTTTTTTTTTAATGTATTTATTTTAATGTTTATTTTTGAGAGAGCATGGGGGAAGGGCAGAGACAGAGGAAGACAGAGAATCTGAAGCAGGCTCCACACTGTCAGAGCAGAGCCCAAAATGGGATGCGAACTGACAAACCGTGAGATCATGACCTGAGCCTAAGTCAGTACTCAACCGAGCCACCCAGGTATCCCTGAATTCATTGATTCTTTATTTTTTAAATTTTTTATTGTTTATTTATTTTTGAGAGACAGAAACAGAGCACAAGTGGGGCAGGAGCAGAGAGAGAGGGAGACACAGAATCCGAAGCAGGCTCCAGGCTCTGAGCTGTCAGCACAAAGCTTGATGCAGGGCTCGAACTCACGAACCGCAAGACCACGACCCTAGCCGAAGTCGGCACTCAACCGACTGAGCCACCCAGGCACCCCTGGATTCATTGATTCTTAATCCCATTTCCTAAGACTACTCTGACTCAACAGAAAATATCCCTGTATCACTTAACACTGTACTTTTGCCAGTCTTTGGGATTAAAAAAAATAAGTTACCAAGAAGCCAATTTGAAAAGCATCTATGTTGTATGTGTCAAAATATATGACATTCTGAAAAAGGCAAAACTATGGAAACAGTGAAAAGAAGATCAGTGGTCACCAGGGGTGCAGAAGAGGAGGGGTGAATAAGCAGAGCACAGATTTTTAGGGCAGTGAGTATAACCTGTGTGATACCAAGATGATGGATATATGTGATTACACACTTGTCCAAACTTATAGAATGTACAATACCAAGCATGAACCATAATGTAAACTATGGACCTTGGGTAATTATGATATGTCAATGTTGATTCATCATTTGTAACAGATATAACACTCTGGTAGATACTGATAAGAATGAGGCTATGTATATGTGGAGACAGGGGTATATGGGAAATCTCTGTATCTAAAATTGTTCTAAACAATAAAATCTTTTTTTTGGGAGAGAGAGAGAGGGAGAGAGACAGAGAGTGCACACTTGTATGGGGAAGGAGGAGGGAGAGAGAGAGAGAATCTTAGGCAGGCTTTGTGCCCAGTGTGGAGCCTGATGTGGGGCTTGATCTCACGACAAAGAGATCATGACCTGAGCTGAAATCAAGAGTCAGACATTTAACTGACTGAGCCACCCAGGCACCCCAACAATAAAATTTTTATTTATTTGTTTATTTATTTATTTATTAGCATTTATTTATTTTTTGAGAGGCGGAGACAGTATGAGCGTGGAAAGGACAGAGAGAGAGGGAGACACAGAATCCGAAGCAGGCTCCAGGCTTTCAGCTGTCAGCACAGAGCCTGACACAGGGCTCGAACTCACGAACAGTGAAATCATGACCTGAGCTGAAGTCAGACACTTAACTGAGCCACCCAGGTGTCCCAATGAAATCTTAATAAAAGCCAAAAAAAATTTTTTTAAGGGTCACCCTTTCAGAACCTAAATGTAAGGATTCAGGCAGAATTTTTGACCTCCTCTGCTTCTACCTGTATTATCCACATTGCTTTCAGTCATGGTTCCTATTTCTTACTCTTCCATTGGTTTTGTCTATAGGAGTAGGCTTCTCTCTTACAATCTACTATGCTTGATGTAGCCCAGAGACTTGCTGAAGCCCTGACCTTTGGGATTTGTATGCCATCGTATCAACTACAAACCATTTATAGCAGAAGCCTTCTTGTCTTCACCATTTCTCCAGTGGTATTGGGAGCAAGATGGAGTCCTAAACACTTCTGATTGTTTACTCCTTAAACCGTAGATTCAATGCTTTCACTGTAAGTTAGTTTATGGGCTGTTTTGCTATTCCAATTATGCAACCACTTTTGATTCCTGAAATGGATTATAGCCTCCTATATTAGATTTCCATCAAAAAAAATGTTCGTACAAGGCCCCTTGTGTGTGGACTAGACTTATTGCATATTCAATGTTCAATCAACTAGTCTCTGTCTGGAAATCAGCACGTTCCTCACTCAAAAATGAGGAGGGGCTGGAGAGTTCCTGGGTTAGAAGGCTCTGTGGAAGCAAATACCTATCTAATTAAGGTAGGTTTCTAAACATAAAACAGACCTTAAGATGGGTCTGGACTGTGTATTATTTTGCCTATGAATTGTTTTCACCCTTGATTCTGTCTAGATCTCAGAGTCCAGTCATTCCCAAAAGACATCCAGATTTTATTTATTTTATAACGGATTGCATTCAAGAATAAAGGAAATTAACAGACTTGCCTAATGTGGGTGTAGTTAAGGAAACTGTGGATGCGTGGGAGGCAATGAAATACAAATGACTGCTTATTTACTCATTCATAGATTTATTCATTCAGGAAGTGTTTATTGAGTGCCTTCTTTGAACCAGGGAAAGTACAATATGCCCTGGATACACAGTTAATAAAAAAGACATGGCCCATCTCTTCATGGAATTTCCAGTTTGCTGAGAGAAGCAGATAATAAATGAGAAAACTAACATTGGAGGAGGTCTTTGTGAGGATGTGACTGCAAGTTAACCCGCAAGCTGGACCCAGGGAATTGGAGGCTCCTGACCCTCTCCCCTGTCCTTGGAATGTATGTTCTGCCCACCATTCCCCCAGTGGAAGACGTTTTCAGGGATCCAGAGAGCAATGTGTTGTTGAGACCATCTGGTTGGTGTACATGACTAAACCTACTTAAGTCCTCTATATAAACTTCCAAGGTTATGGCAGGTCAGTGCAGAGATCTAATGGTCTTGTGAACACCCAATACAAGCCTCATATGTAAATTCCCTTGTTTACTAAAAGTGCCACCTACCCAGTCTGGAGTGGTCTGCCTCTTCTGTGTCTCATTGCCCTTCATACATAGGGGCCAGTTTCAGATTTCACCAGGGAAGCTCCTGAGGTTTCGAAAGAACACGTAGCAAGTAAATATGCTAAGTCTGCATTTTTTATGACTAACATACGAGATTATTTTTTAAATTGACTTTATTGGGGTATAATTAATATTCAATAAAATGCATCCATTTTAATTCTATGGTTTGATGAGTTTTGATAATGGCCAGTCTAATCAAAGTATAGAGTATTTTCATAATTCCAGAAAGTTCCCTTGAACTCTCTGTAGTCAGTACTTTCTTCCTCAATCCCAAGCACTGCAAACAACCACTTACTTGCTTTCTATTAGTTCAGATTAGTTTTGCCTGTTTTAGAATTTTATGTGAATGAAAACTTCTATTCATTGTATCTGGCTTCTTTTACTCAGCATGATATTTTTGAGATTTATCCATGTATTTGCATGGATCAGTAATTTGTTCCTTTGTGTTGCTGAATAATAAACTATTTTAGGTATATACTATAATTTATTTATCTAATTGCCTGTTAATTAGTATTTCAATTATTTTCAATTTCCAAAGCTGCTATGACTGTTTTTATACAAACCTTTGTGTGGGTCTATGTTTTCTTTTCTCTTAATATATAAGAGTGAAATTGCTGGACCATATGATAGGAGTATGCTTCACAACTGACAAACTATTTTCCAAAGTGGCTATACCATTCTGCACGCCCACCAGCAATATGTGAGAGTTGGCTCAGTTGTTCCACATCCTTATTGGCACTTGGTAATGCCTTCTTTTTAATGTTAGCCATTCTAGTAAGTGCGGAGTATCCTATTAGGTTTTGATTTGAATTTTTCTGATGACAAATGATATGAAGAACATTTCTTGTGCTAGTTGGCCATTTATATCTTTTATGGGGAGAATATTTAAAATTTTTGACCACTTTTAATTAGTTGTTTGCTTCTTTATTATTGATTTGTGAGAAGTTCTTTTTTTAATGCTTATTTATTTTGAGAGAGTAAGAGAGCATGTGTGTACAAGCAGGGGAGGGGCAGAGAGAGAAGGAGAGAGAGAATCTTAAGCAGGCTCTGCACTGTCAGTGAAGAGCCTGACATGGGGCTTGATCTCACAAACCATGAGATCATGACCTGACCCAAAACCAAGAGTCAGAGACTTAACTGACTGAGCCACCCAGGTGCCCCTGAATTGTAAGAAGTTCTTTAAACAATTTGGATATAAGTCATTTGTTATACACATATATTGCAAGTATCCCCCCTGCCCTGAGTTGTTAGTGTATTTTTACTTATGTTAATTCTTTCATGAGAAAGACTATGAAAAATTATATGCCAACAAACTGGGCAGTCTGGAAGAAATGGATAAATTCCTAGAGACTCACGCATTACCAAAACTGAAACAGGAAGAAATAGAAAATTTGAACAGGCCCATAACCAGCAGAGAAATTGAATCAGTTATTAAAAATCTCCCAACAAATAAGAGTCCTGGGCCAGATGGCTTCCCAGGGGAATTCTACCAGACATATAAAGAAGAGTTAATACCTATTCTTAACCAACTGTTCTAAAAAACATCACGTATTTTAAATGATGAGCAGCTATTCTAGGAGTAGGAGTATCTGTTGTCTCTGCTGTTCTTTTTGTAGTTTGCTTGTGGTTGTGTTAGTAGCAACACTCTCAATTTGTAATTTATTTGCTGGAATCTTTTTAAGCCAATTGTCCATTTTGTAAAGTTAGGTTAACTAAATGTAAATAATCTGCAAATCTGGTAAACCTATTTAAACTACAAAAGCTGGAAGTGAGCAAGTGAATGAATTGTGTTGCAGAATTCCCTCCCATCCTTTCATAGGATCCCCTGCTTATGAACTTGACATCAGGTTACCTGACAAACATAGCAAGTGATGATACGATTTCAAGTGTATGTTACAAATTAGTTAACCCTAACTTCTTAATTGTTTCAACTAAAAGTAAGTGTAAGTATAAATTGTTATTTTTTCCCTATACATCAGTGGATCACCCTGGCAGACTTTAATGTAAGCATCTCCCTCCTTTTGGGAGACCAATGGTTTAGGTGGTATTGCTACCAAGTACATACCAGTGCATTTGATTTCTCTGTCAGCTAGCATATTTCACACAAGAATTAAATAAAAAATAAAAATAAAATGAAACAACATCCTCTGTTCCATAGCAACCTGTCCTAGCAAACTGAATCATAATATATGCTATTGGTCATAAAATAAGAATGAATTTGTGCAATGAAACTTGAAATCAATCACAAGAAAAAATTTCAAAAGGTAACAAATACTTGGAGACTAAAGAACACCCTACTAAAGAATGAGGGCTAACCAAGAAGTTAAAGAGGAAATTTAAAAGTTCATGGAAGCCAATGAAAATGATTAACACCACAACCCAAAACCTCTGGGATGCAGGAAAGGCAGTCATAAGAATTTCGAAAGTATATAGCAATCCAGGCCTTCCTAAAGAAGGAAGAAAGGTCTCAGATATACAACCTAACCTTACACCTTAAAGAGCTGGAAAAATAACAACAAATAAAACCCCAAACCAGTAGAATACAGGAAATAATAAAGATTAGAGCAGAAATTAATGCTATTGAAACCAAAAAACCAGTAGAATAGATCAATGAAACCAGAAGCCGGTTCTTTGAAAGAATTAACAAAATTGATACGCTACTAGCCAGTTTGATCAATAAGAAATAGGAAAGGACCCAAATAAATAAAATCAAGTATGAAAGAGGAGAGATCACAACCAACACAGCAGAAATAAAAACAATAATAGAATATTATGAGCAATTATACGCCAATAAAATGGGCAATCTGGAAGAAATGGACAAATTCCTAGAAACATATAAACTACCAAAACTGAAACAGGAAGAAATAGAAAATTTGAGCAGACCCGTAACCAGTAAAGAAATAGAATTAGTAATCAAAAATCTGCCAAAAAACAAGAGTCCAGGGCCAGATGGTTTTCCAGGGGAATTCTACCAAACATTTAAGGAAGAGTTAACACCTATTCTCTTGAAGCTGTTCCAAAAAATAGAAATGGAAGGAAAACTTCCAAACTCTTTCTATGAAGTCAGCATTACCTTGATTCCAAAACCAGAGACCCCACTAAAAAGGAGAACTATAGACCAGTTTCCTTGATGAACATGGATGCAAAAATCCTCAGCAAGGTATTAGCCAACTGGCTCCAACAATACATTAAAAAAATTATTCACCACAACCAAGTGGGATTTTTACCTGGGATGCAGGGCTGGTTGATATCTGAAAACAATCAATGTGATTCATCATATCAATAAAAGAAAGGACAAGAACCACATGATCCTCTCAATAAATGCAGAGAAAGCATTTGACAAGATACAGCAATGTTTCTTGATAACCCTCAAGAAAATAGGGATAGAAGAATCATACCCCAAGATCATAAAAGCCATATTCAAATGACCCAATGCTAATATCATTCTCAATGGGGAAAAACTGAGAGCTTTCCCCCTAAGGTCAGGAACAAGACAGGGATGTTCACTTTTGCCACTGTTATTTAACATAGTATTAGAAGTCCTAGCCCCTTCAATCAGATAACACAAAGAAATAAAAGGCATCCATTGGTCAGGAGGAGGTCAAACTTCTCACTCTTTGCAGATGACATGATACTCTATATGGAAAACCCAAAAGATTCCACCAAAAAAACTGCTAGAACTGATTCATGAATTCAGCAAAGCTGCAGGGTATAAAATCAATACACAGAAATTGGTTGCATTCCTATACACCAATAATGAAGCAACAGAAAGAGAAATCAAGGAATCAATCCCATTTATAATTGCACCAAAAACCATAATATATTTAGGAATAAATTTAACCAAAGAGGTGAAAAATCTATACACTAAAAACTATAGAAAGCTTATGAAAGAAATTGAAGAAGACACCAAAAAATGGAAAAATATTCCATGCACCTGGATAGGAAGAACAAATATTGTTAAAATGTCAATAACACCCAAAGCAATCTACATATTCAATGAAATCCCTATTAAAATAATACCAGCATTCTTCACAGGGCTAGAACAAATAATCCTAAAATTGTATGGAACCAGAAAAGACCACGAACAGCCACAGCAATCTTGAAAAAGAAAACCAAAGCTGGAGGCATCACAATCCCGGACTTCAAGCTATACTACAAAGCTATAATCATCAAGACAGTATGGTACTGGCACAAGAACAGACACTCAGATCAATGGAACAGAATAGAGAACACAGAAATGGATCCACAAATGTATGGCCAACTAATCTTTGACAAAGCAGGAAAGAATATCCAATGGAATCAAGACAGTCCCTTCAGCAAGTGGTGCTGGGAAAACTGGACAGTGACTTGCAGAAGAATGAACCTGGACCACTTTCTTACACCATATACAAAAATAAACTCAAAATGGATGAACGACCTAAATGTAAGACAGGAAGCCATCAAAATCCTCAAGGAGAAAGCAGGCAAAAAATCTTTGATCTTGGCTGCAGCAACTTCTTACTCAACACATCTCTGGAGGCAAGGGAAACAAAAGCAAAGATGACCTATTGGGACCTCATCAAAATAAAAAGCTTCTGGACAGCGAAGGAAACAATCTGCAAAACTAAACGGCAACCAACAGAATGGGAGAAGATATTTGCAAACGACATATCAGATAAAGGGTTAGTATCCAAAATCTATAAAGAACTTCTCAAACTCAACATCCAAAAAACAAATGATCCAGTGAAGAAATGGGCCAAAGACATGAATAGACACTTCTCCAAAGAAGACATCCAGATGGCCAACCAACACATGAAAAAATGCTCAACATCACTCATCATCAGGGAAATACAAATCAAAACCACAATGAGATACCACCTCACACCTGTCAGAATGGCTAACATTAACAACTCAGGCAACAACAGATGTTGGCGAGGATGCAGAGAAAGAAGATCTTTCTTGCATTGCTGGTGGGAATGCAAACTGGTGCAGCCACTCTGGAAAACAGTGTGGAGGTTCCTCAGAAAATTAAAAATAGAACTACCCTGTGACCCAGCAATTACGCTACTAGGTATTTATCTGAAGGATACAGGTATGCTGTTTTGAAGGGGGCACACGCACCCCAAAGTCTATAGCAGCACTATCAACAATAGCCAAAGTATGGAAAGAGTCCAAATGTCCATTGATGGATGAATGGATAAAGAAGATGAGGTGTATATATCTATATCTATATCTATATCTATATCTATATCTATATCTATATCTATATCTATCTATATATATGTATATATAGATATGATATAATATATGATGTAGTATTACTCGGCAATCAAAAGGAATGAAGTCTTGCCATTTGCAACTACATGGATGGAACTAGAGGGTGTTATGCTAAGCAAAATTAGAGAAAGACAAAAATCATATGACTTCACTCATATGAGAACTTTAAGACACATAACAGATGAACTTAAGGGAAGGGAAGCAAAACTAATATAAAAACAGGGAGGGGGACAAAACATAAGAGACTCTTAAATGTGGAGAACAAACAGAGGGTTACTGGAGGGGTGGTGGGATGGGGGATGGGCTAAATGGGTAAGGGGCATTAAAGAATCTACTCCTGAAATCATTGTTGCGCTATATGCTAACTAATTTGGATGTAAATTAAAAAAAATAAAAAGAATGAATTTGGATGCTCTTTGCAATCTTATAAGTTTGGGAATAACAAAGTAAAACATGTGTTACTGAGGTCACACAAAAGTTCAGTGCCTTGTGATTCCACAAAATATTTTACTGGGAAACTTTGATAAAGCACAAACTTGTTTAAATGTGTCCAATAGTATCCTAAGTATTTCTGAGTTGTGTGTGTGTATGTATGTATGTATGTTTGTATGTATGTATATATATCCTCCTGTCCCATTCCACCTTTGTGTTGTTGTATACATTTTTTTTTGTGGTAAAAAATTCAAAGCAATTTATGGTATGGTTCCTGGTTTCATTGTCCTTCCCATATTCATGGGAAGCTGAGAGGTTTGTGAGTGAGGTAACTATAGAATGTCAGTAGAGAGAATATAGTTAGTGTCCAAACAGTTTCTCATTCTTACATAAAAACTAAAGACAAAATCCTCCTAAGTATGCCTAGGGAGGAGTTTAGGATGAAAATACCATGGTTAGAAGCACATGGGCCCTTGTTAACTAAATTCTATTTAGGATATCTCTGGTCTTATATTGGAGGATTGTGTTTTGTTCTAATGCAGAAGGATATTCCATGCATGTGACAATACAGAACATGAGTACTATGTGAGGTCAGGGAAAGAAGAGATGATTATGGATCAAAATGAACCATGGAAATAGAGGAGAGATGCTAAACAATGCTAATTCACCTCATGCCCTACCTTTCTTATTTGAACTGGATCTTTTTTGATGTTGAGCAATCTTCTGATTAATTTGTTGTTGATTTTCTAGAATAGGGATTGGCAAGCTATGGCCCAAAGACCAAATGCAGCATGCCCCATGTTCTTGTAGGTCCTGGAGCTAAGAAAAATACTAATTCATGTTTGTGAAAGTAATTTGAGGTTGAAATTTCAATTTCTATAAATAAAGTTTTACTGGAACACAGCCATACTCATTTGTCTACATGCTGTCTGTGGATACTTTCACACCACAATTGCAGAAGTGAGTAGTTGTAACAGAGACTCTGTGGTACACCAAACCTAAAACATTTATTATCTGGGCTTCTACATACAAAGTTAGCTATTTATATTTTCGATAGTTGCCTGACCTTTCTTTCTGGCTTAAACAAATGTTATTTTCTTGGAAGAGACAGGAGGAGAACTCATATTTATGGGATATTTATTTGCTAAGGTATTTCACCTGGTCTTAATAACAACATGATTAGGTAGACATCAACACTGCATTTCATAGATGAAGGGACTAATTTATGAACTAATTCAGAGATTTTAAGCAATTTAAAAGATTTTGTGTGGGTAGTTGATTTTGGACCCAGGCCTCAAATACAGGGTTTATTATGTTATTATGTTATTATTCCCCTTTGTGCAAGAAGGTAGAATTGTTATGCCAGTTCAAAAGCAAAGAGGAAAAGAATTTCAGGATTGTGGGGAGTCAGCCATTTAGCAAGTAGCTGGTCACCAATATTGGAACGTGGTATACCACCAAATGTCTCAGAAAGACGGACTCTGACCCTATGGCAGGAAGGTAGCCTTGGGCAATTTTCATTAGTAAATGGATACTTTCCCTATGGACTCTTTGTCCTAAGGATGAAAACTCTTACCAATAAGACCAAAGTAATTTATAAGAAAGTATCTTTCTATACTAAATGAGTAAATCTTTATTGTGTGAAAGAATATGGACCTTAAACTGTATTCAACAAATCTTTCTGATTTTCCAATAGGCAATTAAAGTACCTCAATGTAAGAGTCACTCTCTGTTGTCTTTTTTAATACCTGCAGGTAGTATAGTAGCAGCTGCAGCAGTGGGAATCTGTTGGAACAAATTATATTTCTCAATGATTGATCTCCAAAGGCATGTTTCCTAGTCTCTGAAAATTCACTGAAAATTTTATAGTGCTCTAAATGAAGGGAGTTAAAACACAAAGAATGAGGATTACATCTTTATGTGGTGGCTGAACCAAACTGCACTATAGCTTAAGCATTCATTTTAACTATCTCTCTCTGATTGATCCAAATCATCACAGCCAAATAGATATTCAGACAAATGAACTAATACTTTAGTTTCTAAAAATAAATGTTGGCCATATTGTAACCTATTCAGTTTTTGCAAGTTGATATGCTCCAAGTTTCATTTGGAAGAAATAAAATGTCTTTCTGTATTGCTGTCAATAGAATCCTTATCCCCACTATTATTTTTTTAAAATTGTTTTTAGGTCAACTTTGTTACTATATTATTTTCCCTCCCCAGAAAAAAAAGTGCACAGCTTATTATCTTGTCTGTATTTGCTTATTCCTGTTCTGCTCTTATGCCTCCATACATAAAACCCAAGTGCTCCATCACCCCTATACCTTAGGAAGCTAACTATGATGGAAACAGCTCCACTGATAAAAGGGCTGGGGTACATCTGGAATCCAGGACAAAGGCAACGAATCCAGAGACAGTAAGAGGAGGTTGCTCAAGGTCAGGTGGTAACAGATGGCAGAGTGGACACTGAAGATGGAATTTTGAAGGAAGCTGTAATAAAGATAGGTCTTCTCTTTCATTTACTAACATCTAAAGAAGCCAAACCGAAAGAACAGACAAATAAAACAATAAAAAGCCAACACTAAGGGAATATTTTAATAATTGTTCTCTCAACATGGTAAAATTTCCTCTGTCCATTAAAATGGTAATTATAAGTCCATGCTCAATAGACCAGCAGACTGAATTGGAAAACGTGTATGAGATGGTGTAGGTGAAAAGAAGAGTTCAAAATAGAGTTACCGGATAACGAGAATGCTGTTACCTGGGCAATTTAGCCTGAGAGACTCACAGAGAGAGAGAGAGAGAGAGAGAGAGAGAGAGAGAGAGAGAGAGAAGTAGGGGTTTGGAGAGGATTGATAGACAGACAGGAAAGATTGAAAACCAGGTCTCAAAAGACAGGAGAAAGGACAGCTCCAGTAAAGTGGAAATCAGAAACTAATATCAAAACACTCACAGTACTGGGAGCAGAACAAACAATAAACACTTTCAACAAAAAAGCTATGAATGAATAAATATTTTTTACTTTTATGAAGGTTGGGAGGTATGCCCACACAATTTCATTATGCTGTAAGCAGTCTTTTTTTTTTTTTCTCATCATCATTTTACTAGTTGGGAAGATAGATGAATAAAATATTTTAAATTACTTAGAAAGTGTTATCTCAGATACAAACACTATCCTTCACATCTTACCTTAGTAGATATGGAATTTGAGAGATGATATTTGAGTCATTTCAGATTCTGTGATTGCAGTTTTTCAATGAAAAACAAAATTGCACCATTAGGAATGGAAAATCGCAGCTATTTAAAAAAGTGAAAAACACGGATTCCAAAGAATAAGACATTTGCTCCTCTGATTTTTTTAAATGTAGAAAGTTGCCATCAGCCCTGTTAAAATTTACAAAGCTTAAATTTTGTTTTTGTACTTTACCATGCTTTTGTAATTAACTATGCAATGTGACAATTGAAAATAAAAATACCTATATTTAAGGAATAGAATGTTTTAGGGGTATTACCACTCTTTGAATACAAATTAGAGTGTGGTTTCTCATCATAAAATATCATCTGCATTGCAGGTAAATCAAAGTATTGATTATTATTAGGATAAACTATAGAAATAAGAGTTTTATTGATTTTCAAAAGATATCACATTAATGCATCTTTTTACATGTAGCTGTGCAGCAGAATTTTTCAATACTGTTATTATTAGTCACATTGATAGTGCCTGTGGATGTCAAAGATTTGCAGATATTTCATAAGTAGACACCATAGTGTGAGAAAATGACAGACCTCTTGGGAAGACTTACACAGTTTCTACCTCTCCCCAATTTCATCTTTCAGGAGGATCATTGACACTTATACATAATAGAAGTGTTTTCTATTGGGCAAATTTGTGTGTTTATCTAGTGTATACCTAGTAATATGTGTATACCTAGTAATAGGCATATCTAGTAGGGAATGTTGTGTAGTGGGCTTGGGTAGTGAGAGAAAAACATCTATTTTAGCTTAGACTCATTTATAGTGGACAGCTTTAAGAGAAAGACAGAATGGAGTTGCCCAATCATTTTGTTAGCTCTGACACAAACTTTTTAAAACTCTTCATATTGTCTCTTGCCTTTCTCAGTATTTGTCTTAAGATAAGAACATGTATCACAAAATGACATGTATACTTATTACTGTGTTGTTTTAGGGTTACATGCTAGTCTCACATTATAGACTTTTATGATTTAATAGCATTGTTTACGATTTAGTAAAGAAGCATTTTAGGAAAATATACCTTCAAATAACAATGTTCTTATAAAGTCATTTTTGATACAATACTTACCAGATTATGTTAGATTTACATTTTTTTCTTCACCTGGATAAGCTCGATAGCAGTGGTAGTCAAATCTTCAATTGCTTTTGTCTTTGCTTTTGTTTCTGATTTTAATTTTTTTTAATTACATTTACATACTGCTTAAAAAGTCAGATAGGTCTACAAGGAATAACCTGCTCTCTTTTTAGGTTCCTCTGCTTCCCACCATGCCTGTTTTTATGTACCCCTAAATCTATAAATAACATCCATAAATTAACACTTGTAGGTTTTTCAGTTGTAGGCAATTCCTGTTATGAAGGATGAGAAGTAGGTCTCTTTTATCCTCATTCCACTTCCAACTGCCCCCTGCCCCACAACACACACATCCTATGTCTCTTCCTATCCCCTCAATATGGCTAATTAGGGCAAGGCAAGTCTGTGGTGCCTACATTGTTATTACCATGTAAACACCTTCACAGATAAGCTATATTGTATATTATGATTACATTTCTTTCTGGCACAACTTCTGTTTTCCATGGATTTAGTTATTGTCACATTTCTAATTATTTACTTTTCCTTGTGTCTCTTGCCATGTGACCTCCAAGAATCATTCAAACTGATCAACAGAGCAGGTATTTTGTTAATATTTTCTTCTTAGACACATCTATTGTAGAGGTTTCTGTTCTCTTGCTCAAATCAGAGTGGTGGCTCTCCCCGTCTGCTACAAAACTGCCATCCTGGGATATTTTACCATCACATTGGATATTCAAATGGCCTTTTTCCTTATTCTGTTCCCTGTTTCCTTGGTCCCACATCTTCTTTTTACTTGGTTTACTTTCTGGGTTTATATCTGGATATAAAACAATCAAATCAGCCAAAAGAAAACTGATCCAAGTTTGAGATATTTTAAATGTTTAATAATAATCTGTCTTTGATATCAGTCTTTAAAATGATTACTAGATTTACCATACATTAATTTGGTTAATGTGAGTGACCCATACACTGCAGATTCTGTTTCTCATGCTCTGATTGCTGGTTCTAGGTTAATGGCATAAATTTTCCTTTTTTTTCATCTTTATTTTGCAGTTCATCTTTTAAATTTCCTAGCCCCTTTTCAGTGATTCTTACAACCAGTCCTGCAGTTCTAAGGTTCCCAGAGTTATTTTCCTGGTCTCTCTCTCTCTCTCTTTCTCTCTCTTTTTTTTGAGAAAGAAAGCGAACGTATACATGGGTGCACTAGTGGGGGAGGGGCAGAGAGAGAGAGGAAAAGAGAGAATCCCAAGCAGGTTCCTCACTGTCAGCACAGAATCAAACTCTGGGCCAGGGGCGAACCCATGAACTGCAAGATCATGACCTGAGCTGAAATCAAGAGTTGGACGCTTAACTGACTGAGCCACCCAAGCGCCCCTCCTTGTCTCTTAAATTCCCTCTAGGAGTATAAAAATAAACCCACCCTAAACATAAAGCCCAAGCTATTATGTTCATGTAATTTAACAATTACATGATATTTATTTTTTATTTTCTTTATATCTTCAAGTAGCTTCCAAATTTGGGCTCTTCTTTCTTTATGACATCTACAGAGACTTACTCCTCCTTTGTTTTTCTTTTTGTCCCTCAGTAGTGTGTGGAAGAATGCATTTTGAGACAGAAACTTGGTAATGGATTACTAGAAATAGCCTGATTCATATTCATATTAAAGATGAAATGTACAGAATTGACAATTACTTGCAAATATTACTTCTCTTCAAGTATGGTCCCTTAGTCCATGTAGATGACCAGGCTAGTCAAACCTGGGTGACTGAGTTAATCATTCTGTGGGCTATTTGTTGTTGCTATTGTTGTTTTCTCTAAACATAAGGACACATAAAGGAATAAGCTTGGCTGGGTGGGAATCATCTTTTTTTTTTTTTAATTTACATCCAAATTAGTTAGCATATAGTGCAACATTATGTGGGAATCATCTTAAACACACATTTAACTATTACTGTTTTTAATAGAATCTTTATTCTACTTTCAGAGGTAACTACTGTGAGTACTGCTTAAGTATTGTTAAATATTGTAGGCTTAAACAAAGAATTAAGAATTTTAGATGGTGTGATGGAGGCAACCAAATAAGAAAGTCAGCATTTTTTTGTGTATCTTTTTATGTATCGCCCATTGTAGTAGAAACTGTCTTACACTGCACTTACTAGAATGGAAACTATGTGGACAGGAATTTTGTTTTGTTAACTACTGTATTTTAAGTGCTCTACACAGTGCCTGACACAGTGGGTTCTGAATGAAAAAATGTTTAATCCTGATAATAACCTGTTATGTGATGTTATCAAAAAGCTTAACTTGTGTGCTTTGATTTTCATAGCTAATAGTAATAATTAACAGGTATGATTCAAATTCACATCGATATGACTCAAGTTTATGCTTGTAAAAAAATATTAAACTGGATTTAGCTGAAAAGTCTTCCTTGCTTAGATTCTTGTCTTTTACATATTAATCATAAAACATGTGGAAATGTTGAAGATGTACAAAAAAACTGAAAAAATAAACAAAAGAAGGGTCCTTTATGTAACTTCACATACTTTTCTTCATTAGCTTCCATTAGGATTCTATCTTTTGCCATGTTTTGACATAGAACTTAACGCTTATTTTAAAATTTTCTCTAAACACAATCTACCCTATTTTCTTTTTGTGAATCTTAGGAGAGTTGCCAAAGGGTGCGGTTTTCAGTGGTTAGGTTTTCAGAAATCATTCAAGTTGTTTACTCCAGCTTTCATTGTAATTAAACAATGATTTGCTTTAGACATTATCACTTGGCAGGCGCTATAGAAAACACTGTATCTACATCTGATAAAATGCAAAATTAAAAAAAAATCTATCACTTATTTCAGAAATTCCTGATACAGCTTGTGTCAGTAGCTTAAATAAGCTCAAATGTATGAGTACCTATAAATCCATTCCTCTTGGTATTTAATGTAATGAACAGAGCCTATTACCCTAAAGGAAATCCTAATTAAAACTCTATTCCTAGTTTAGTTTTGTTTTTTTCAATCACAGAAATTTCACTTTTGAAGGAAGCGCAGCGGTATCCTATAAAAAGCAACGGACGTGGCAGAGCTGACCTATATCTGAGTCATAGCTTGACCAATTCAACAGCTATGGGAACTTGAGCAAGTCTGGCAATTTCTCAGAACCTAAATTGATCCATATGTGAAATGTGGATGACAATTCATGACTGTCCCTTGGGGCTTTTGTGAGCATTAGATGAGAGAAAATATGTATTAAAACTGCTTTCTATTGTAAAACATTAAATGTCTTTGACGAGTAGTAGTAGCAGTATAATTACATTTCGATTCAGGGCAGCTTTCTTGGTGAGCTGTCCCTAAGGTTATGAATGATATAGCTTCACACTTCCACTGTGATCAACAACAGTCTGTTCCCCTCTTTCTCTGTCTCATCTTTTCTTTCCTGCCTTCCTTTGAAAATAGATTTGAGACTTGTTGCAAGTAAAATATGTCCATTATGATTAACAAAACAGAAATGGAAGGAAGTTTAAATAATGAAAACTGAATTCTAAGTAAATTCTGAGAGTTAATATGGATAATACTAAAACCAAGAATAAACTTTGGATTGTAGAACTCGATGTGAGTAGTACAATAACTGCTGCTTATTAGGATAATGCAGCAATACTGACAATTTCTGGGAATTCTAATTCATCTAAGAAAAATGCACTCTACTCATGTAACTGTGCCTTCACACATTCAATTAAAATATATTGGGGCACCTGGGTGGCTCGGTCAGTTAAGTGTCTGCCTCTTGATTCTGGCTCAAGTCATGATCACATGGTTGTGAAACAGAGCCATGTCAGGCTTCAGGCTGGGTGCAGAGCCTGGTTAAGATTCTCTCTCTCTCTCTCTCTCTCTCTCTCTCTCTCTCTCTCTCTCTCCCCCTTTACCCTTTCCCTGCTCATGAGAGCGTATATGCACTCTTTCTTTCTCTCAAACTAAATTATGTGGATAAATATACATATATATATATACACATATATAAAACACTTAGGATGTTTTATACAATGTTCTAGTTAACAGTGAGAAGGAAAATGGACATGCTTTGACATCAAGTCAATTTGGGTAAGAGATACAGAAATGAATAAAATGCAACTTGTAATTAAAAAATATATTCTTTTCTTTAATATGATTATTCACTTATTTTGAGAAAGAGGGCTGACAGTGCAGAGCCCGCTCTGGGGCTTGATCTCAGGAATCGTGAAATCATGACCTGAACTGAATCAAGAACTGAACGCTTAACTGACTGAGCCACCCAGGTGCCCCAAAAAATATATATTCTTATAAGTTCTAATAAATAATATGAAAGAGAAGCCCTGGATTATGTGAGCGGCAGTAAAGGAGTAACCTATTTTACTTTGTGGAGGGGTTCAAGAACATGTTCTTCAAGGAAATATTTGGGTGTATTTTAAACATTTATAATTTTCTTAAAAGTTAATCATTTTTGGGGCGCCTGGGTGGCGCAGTCGGTTAAGCGTCCGACTTCAGCCAGGTCACGATCTCGCGGTCCGTGAGTTCGAGCCCCGCGTCGGGCTCTGGGCTGATGGCTCAGAGCCTGGAGCCTGTTTCCGATTCTGTGTCTCCCTCTCTGTCTGCCCCTCCCCCATTCATGCTCTGTCTCTCTCTGTCCCCAAAATAAATAAAAAACGTTGAAAAAAAAATTAAAAAAAAAAAAAGTTAATCATTTTTAATGTTCATTGACTAATTCATCCATTCACTCAACTAATACTTGAAGATTGTCTCTATAAGTATAAAAATAAAAATAATAGACAACTTTTAGAGAGCAGTTATGAATCATGCATTGTTGTAAGAACTTTATATATATATAGGCTTCTTTCATTTTTGTAATATTTCTATGAGGCAGAAAATATTATTATACTCATTTTACAGATGAAGAAACTGAGAAACAATAAATAACTTGCCTAACTAGGGTCAGCAGTTTGGAAGTGATAATGAAAGAATTCCATTCCATAGTCTGACTCACACGATATACCTCTAAGCACTAACTTGTTACCTTACTGAGCTCAACAATGAAGACCCAGAAATATGGGGAAATAACAAAAAAAGAGCTAATGTAGTGTTCTCAGTCCTAAAGTAAAGGAATGCAGATGGAGCTGTGGCAATACAGGAAAAAAAAAAAAAAAAAAAACTACCTCCAAGCAAAAAAAAGAGCGTGCTTCTCAGTGAAGTATTTGACTTAAGCCTTGAAGTGTGAGAAGAGTTAGCCTAAAGTCTATTTGCTATTCTAGAATGAATAAAATGGTAAGTTCTCTGAAATTTTGGAAGCTGAAAAAGGTGAAGGAGGGGGAAAAAATCTGCAGGCCTACCACTGTAAAAATGGGTGACTGCTTTGAGGGAACTACACAATATTTGAGTGTGGTTCTCATTGTAGGAAGGGGTTAAAATTGAGCATGGGAAGATGGGTCAGGGACAGATCATAAAGGAACTTCCGATCCAGGCTAAGGAATTTGTGCTTTATCTTGGATGCTATGCAGGAAGCTATTTCGAGAAAGGTACTGTTAGTAAATTTGAGTTTTAGGATGATCACACCAGCAGCAGAAGATAGGAAGAGGCTGGGCAACCAGTTAGGAGGAAGCTGTTGGCAATAATTGAATTACAAAATGATAAGAGCCCCAAACAAGGCTGTGGAAGTTAAGAGGAAGATATGGATTAAAAACCTATTTATAAGATGAAATGCAAAGGACCTGGTGAACCATTTGGATGTGAGTTTGAATAACAGAGCTGTAGTTTAGGATAGGTTTCCAGATTTCTGATCTGAGAGACTGAGCATGTAATTATGCTGTTCACCACATTATAGAAATCAAGAACTAGATAGATCTTAGAGAAAAGGTAATGCATTTAAATCTGGACATCTCTGTGAGATGGCAGATATCCTGTAGACAGTTGAATATGTGGATCTGGAGCTGAGGAATGAGTTCTGGGCTGGAACTGTGGATTTGTTACAAAGCCAAGAAAATGGTTAATGAAACTGTATCTAAAAATAAGAAAAGCCACATATTCAGCCCTAGGGAACACTAGCATTTAGGGAGGAGTCAAAGAAAGAAGAAAAGTCTTCATAAAGACTGAGAGTGTAACCAGAGAGAAGAAAAGGAGGAGAGAATTTCATAAGAGAGGTGTGACCCATAGTGTAAAATGTGTTTCTTGGGGTGCCTGTTTGGTTTACTTAGTTAAGTGTCTAACTCTTGATTTTGGTTCAGAGCATGATTTCATGGTTGTGAGATTGAGCCCCATGTTGGGCTTGACACTTAGTGTGGAGCCTGCTTAAGATTCTCTCCCTCTCCCTCTCCCCCTCCTCTGCCTGCATGCATGCCCCCCCCCCACAGGAGTGAGTGCACACTTCTCTGCTTTCTCTCTCTCTCTCTCAAGAAACCAATGTGTTTCAAAGTTAACTTAGTTAAAGACAGAAAGTGATCACTGAATTTGGTTATATGCAAGCTATCTTTCACTTATTCACCCAACCAATATTTAATGAGAGATTACCATGTGTCGAGTACAATGCAAGACACTGAGGACACCATATTAGCAAAAGAGATACTTGCCTCTGTGTTCACGATGCTTGGTCTAATGGTGAGTATTTATCAAGTAATCTCTGAAGTAACTATCCAGAATCAAGAGGCATCAACTTGGATAGTGGGAATTGCAAGAGGAGAGGTCTCTGGTGAAAGCCATCTTTGAATTGGCTTTCACACAAGCTGGTCTAGAGAGTGCAAAATAATTTGTGATGGTTCAAGTTCAAGTAAGACTTTTTCTGCCATCTCTTTTCCTCTTTCCTATCAATGCCTTCCTTCTTACATCCAGGAACAATGTGACAAAGAAGAGGGATTGAAGCAGGTGTTAGCTGGGAGAGAGAATATTTAATAATAAAATAAAATCTGGAATTTTGATTACTATCTTGGACATTCTAACTATTGAATAGAGACTGAGTTTGAGATATAAAACTACAGCACAGCCATCCATGACTTCTACTAAGCAGAGAAGCCATGGGATTGGCCAAAGTTTTCCTCAACAGGCAGGGGGATAGTACCCCAAATGATTTTGGAAGTTACCCATGGGAGACAAAAAATAAAGTTACCTTTGCTATTATGTCAGGAGTTGTGAACTAGGGAGGGTTGCAGCAAATTGAAGAGTTAAGAGATGAGAAGTGAAAGTAAATGGACAGTTCCTTTTGCAAATATACTTATAAGAAAGTATAGAATGAGAAGGAAGAAGGCTATAGTGAGTTTTCTTTTTTGAGATATTGGAAAAAAATCTGAGCATATTTGTATGCTGAAGGGAAAATAGACATTGATAAAGAGAGAGTGTATAATCCTTGTATGTTTATTAATTCTTGAGTTGTGATTAAACAAAGCTCTTTATCCCTGGATCGTGACTTTTAGCAGCATAATCAAGAAACTGTGTGGTTTCTTTATAAATTACTTTTCTTTCTCAAGTACTCAATTTTATTACTTGTCATTTGCAAGTCAAAGAATTCACCATTTCCTGGTAAAATTGCTTTAATTTAGCAATGACTTGGAACTTATCTTGGAATCTTGTAGGAATGAAATCTTGTAGGAATGAAAAAATGTGTAAGCTCTATGACAAACTGTTTTATTTATTTTAGTGTATAAATTTTATTCACTTCTTCATTCCCAGCAGCTGTAACAGTACCTGATACATAGTATATGCTAAAACATATTTGGTGAGTGAATAACTTATGACTAGTATCAGAAACCTACAAGATTGGGTAACTAATAGTGAGTGAAAAGTCCCACATAGAAAACAGTAATACTAGGTCACAGCATGTTTGAGTCAATCAGTTTTAAAAATTAGAAGTAAGCCTGAAAAAAGGCTTTACTTGGTTACTGATTTTGTATTTATTAAAAATGAGACTGATGAGTAGGTTCACTTCTGTTTTGCCTTTACCAAAAATTCTGTGAAAAAGTGAGGATGGACAAGTAAAAAGAGAATACATGTGTCTAGTCTACTGTCACTAAACCAGTGGTGGGACCAACAATAAATTCCAAGTTTTCAGATGCAAGGATATATAAAATACATTTCTGGAGCCATAAAATTCTCTTAAATATTTTAAAAGAGAAGTCTATCAACATTCCAAAAACACTACTCATAGTTCAACCTAAGTAGTACTTCCTTAAGTAGAGAATACTGTTTTAACTCCATTATTTCAGATCTGTCCTTATTCATTCAGTCATATTAGAGTGTTTTTGTTGTTGTTTTGTTGTTGTTGTTGTTTTAATGCACACAATATAACAAAATGAGTTTTGTCACAAACTATAGGGATATAGAATTCTGACATTGGAAATTATGGGCTGAATTCAACAAAGAGACCATGATTACAGACTTTTTACTGAATAGTTTCTCCTTTTGCATTTTAAGCATGTCAATAGCACCCTTATTTATCATCGTCAGCTATTTTCAAAACTTAACCACTGGTTTTAACAATAATTATTATTATATTTACAGAAAACTGACAAAGCAGATGCAGTTTGTTACAGTTACAGGTTTTCTATAAATAAAGTGATAATTATCATAGGAAAACTTATATTTTGCATATGAATAAACAGAGCATCGGTGACACTTCTTTCTTGAAATTAAGGATGTGAAAAGTAGCTGGTTAGGATGTTCAGCTTCTACATTTAACAAGCCTTTCAATAAGACCACCCTAATGTTTCCTGTATGCTAAGCAATAATTAAATAAGAATAAGTAAGACATGTAAATGACACCTTATTAGTAGGTGCAATTGTTAAATTATTTTCTGTAGCTCTACTTACTTAGATACAGTTTTAAACAGAGATCTATCCTAGGATAGTATCTCTGAAGAAGAGATGTACCTCTTTTAGTCATTTAATTCGTCTTTTGAGGTACACCGTTCATAGTCTGGACCTTGTGTATACTAAAGCTAACTTGAAGGAGTATCTCAGGATGTGCAGATTATTTAAGCTCATACGTGCTTTGGTTGACATTTTCAAGATTCTTCCTCTTTCTTCCCCATTGTCTGTTTCCCTCCCCCATTGTCTGTCATGATAATTCCTGAAATCATTTCCCAAATAAACTCTACTAAAATTCTTGCCCCAGGATCTATTTTAAGGAAACAACCTAAGACATAGGTATTCATAATTGGAATTTACATGATAAAATATATAAGGCAAACAGCATTCATATCTATAGGTATCAATTGGAAAGAATAATAATGGTGATAAAAATTACTGCCATCTTATTGAATGTTGTCAGGTAATTATGTGCCAATGATAAGTCCAAATAATTTTATGTATTAATGTAATCCTGCCAGCATTTCTCCCTATGAGGTAATTATATTATCATCCTCATTTTATAAATGGAGATACTAAGGCTTAAAGATTCTAAGTCAGTTTACTTTGGTCCCATAACTAGTAATTATTGGAGTCAGGATTTAAAGTCAATACTTTTAATTATCACTCAGGAGAAAGTCCCCCCAAATTGCAAATTTATTTAAAAAATTAGGTCCTCTCAGAGTATATATATTTATTGTACAATAGTATTATTTTTATATCTCATTTGTTGTGAACCTTAACTGGCATTGGTTTGTGTTGCTGTAAGTTTCACGATAAGTAGAAATAAAGATTTTGTTTTATTTAAAAAGTAATTGTATATTGACCATGGACAATAGTAACCATTATAAGGAATTCTTCCAAAGCACAAATGAAACTTGAAGCACAGTAGTCACATGAATCATCAACCACATGCAAACTTAAATTTTCTTAAGAAAAAAGGCTTGAGTCCAATAGGTTGAAGCAATAAAGTAATAAATCTTTTGGAAAAGAATCTTATTTCTGGCTTGTTTTAAAAGGAGGAAGTTTTTATTTTCTGTAAAAATGAAGCCAATGGTTTATACTAAAATATTCAGGATAAATTCATATTCATTAAATAGCAAAAAACCTGGCCTTCTTAGCTGTCATTGGTTTAAAATTAACCAGACAGGATTGTGGAATCATAGGAGGAAATTATGGAAATGGAAATAAAAACAAGTTTTTCAAGATTAAGAAAAATTCCCTAGCTTCTGAAGATTTAATTGTACTTAGTAAATATCTTTGGTACATATTAAAAAATAAATAAAAATCACATGTGTTTATTTTAATAATAACATCATTATGGTGAAAAAAAAGTACTATTTTGAAGAGCTTAAGCACTAATATCTGGCAAATATTTAACTAAGCTGCTCTTTTCTATACAGTGAGATTACTTTTCCATGACTCTACGTGAATTTTTTTTTCCTTTTCCTTTCCCTCTTTCCTTCTTTCTTCCTTCCTATCTCCCTTCCTTTCTTCTTTTGTATTTTCCTTTCCCCTCCTTCCCTTCCTTCCTTCTTTCCTTTCTTCCTTGGGAAATAAATGACACAGTTTTGTCTTACTTACGGTCAAGCTTAGATATACCCATTTCCCCCAATATACCCAAAGTCAGAGAGAAAACAGAAGACAACTCTTCATTTTCTTTAAGTTCACTGTAATTCTGCAAGTAACTATTGTAAAATATAAAGTCAGTATTTTAAAATTGAAATATGTAGTTTATTTTCTCAGGAAAGGAATAAATATCAGGAAAATAACATACTTAGAAAAAAGAGTACAATGAAATTATCTATATAAATTTTGCCAACAAATGTCTTATTTAGTGATTATAATTTATTTGCAAAAACAATTTGATCTTCTGTAAAAGGATAGAGCAAATATATCTCTCTAATCTTAAGTAATGGCTCCTTTGTCATATTTGGCTTTGCATTATTATTAGTTATATACATTTTTGTCAACCTAACTAAATTTTGATCTTCTCAGGGGTAGATATCATTTAATTATTCAGTGAATATTTATTGTACATCTACCTTGTGACAAATTGTGTGCTAAGCTCAGGGATACAAGGACAAATGAGAAAAGGCCTCTATCCTTACAGAAACTTGGAAAAATTGAGTCAGAGTGAAGGGTAATAGATAAATGCCACGATTAGTGTCGGCTGGAATGTAAAGAGGTACATATTTATATGAATTTGAAAAGATGACACAAATTTAGTCCATTATGGGATTTGTGAAAAATAACTGACATCTTATACAATAAAGCAAAAATCTTGATCTTAGGAAGATTTTATCGAATTTGTATGTACATAAGCTAAGATCTAATCAACTGCTCTAGCAAATTTTGTCAGGATATAAAGTTAGCTGACACCAAAAATATTCAGCATGGCTTAGCCAGCTTTGCTAGAGTGATAAATTAAATCTCAAATCTATAACTGGTGGTATGCTTTATAGAGACTGTTTTTAACTACAACTCTATATTTCAGAAAGAACGTGTTGAAAGGAGAGAAGCCAAATATTCAGTTGGCCGATTTCCTTTAGCATTCTTACCAGTGCATAAGTTTTTGTTTGTTTGTTTTTTTGATGCATAGAATTTTGATTATCTGTGAAGTGAATTCAGAACAAACAAGCTACAGGGAATTAGATAAACTCTTTGGTTTCACTCATGGGACTGAATTTCTGTAAACAGGCTGTGCAAATAATACATTCAAGTTTTTTACCAGCAAAGGAGCTAATTATCCATGGAATGGTAGAAGAAATAAAGCATTATCACAGTACATTTCTTGGATCCAAACTCCTGCAGGGTCAGACATCATATTTTCTGCTCCTTATGCATCTGTCCCCACAGTATTTAGTACAGTACTGATTGTGTTAGGTGCTCAATGAATACTCATTGAATGATGATCCATATTTCACTTTACAGACTTAGAGGGTATATTTTATACCTATCATCTATGCTCCTCCATTATTGGCATTGATGTGATATTAGTGATTTTAACTATACTAGCCTACTACCTCAGCTCTAATTTCTTTTACCTTTTGTAGGCCCTTCAAGTCCTGAGATAACAGAGAACACAGATTATAGTATGTCTAAATCCTGAGATTTTGTAAATACCATCATACCTCCTGGAGTTGTGGGATTATGGCTTTGGAGGACTTTAAAACCAGCTCAAGTAAGGACATTTGATGGAGCCTCATAAATCATACATTTTTCTCTTAATTGCAACATACCATAGACTCTTTTGCTTCAGTAACTCTCCACTCCCATCACTGTAACAAGTGCTAACAGGGGAGATGGGAGGAACAAATCACCCTCAGTCCTAAAAACACACATATTCTTATGAAATTCTCTAATTCCTATGACATAAAATACCTTTCCTTGAACAATGGTAAGATTCCAAGTAGGTGGGGACTTTTCTCAGCATCTTAGTATAGGCTTTGTTTTTTTTTTTTCCTCTTAAGCAGCGCAATTAGATTAGATGAAAACCAATCCATGTAAATCCTATATGTCATGTTCATGGGAATTTTGATGGTCAATTATTTTAAAATAATAGAAAATGTGGGTGATTGCTGCGTAGTCAATATCATAAATAAAAAAAATTCAGGATGATAGAGAATTGAAATGGCTCCTGGTATGGCAGAAGAGGAAGTAAATAATATCAATGAAAGCAAATTTAGAAACTCTTGCGAATTAAGTGAGGAATCCAGAATTGCTTTCTAATTCTTTTCGGCATCTTTCCAAAAAGCGTATTTATTTTCAACAACAATACTTTTAACCACCCAAGACTGATCCCCAAATATCTAATTAAGTGATCAGCATATAAATGAAGTGTCCATCTTATTTAGAATGTGTAAGAAAAATATTAATTACATTCAATACTTCATCATATGGCCCTCCCATTCTAAGAAAAAGTTCAATACCTCTTCTTTTCTTCAGAACTTGCAGTTTGTGCCAAGTGTGTATGTTTATTAAATAGGTTTTCAATGAATGTACTTGTTTTTGTAAAAAAAAAAAAAAAAAAAAAAAACTAGTTTGCTTCTTTTCTGGTCTTGCATCATAGTTTTGCAAAACTGATTTAAGAGCTACTCTCCAGCTGCGTGCAGAGGAAAAAAGAGTAAGACAAGAAGCTGGTGTAAAGCCCGCTACCAAGGATAACAATAGCCTGGAGGGAGAAAGTAACACACTGAGATCCAGTCTTTTACAGATGCTAGTGGATGAGTTGTTCTGAGAGGACAAAGTCCTGCTTGGAGCCACCTGTTTCCAAAGACCTTTCCCTTGCTCTTCAGCTTGTCAGGTTTACTGAGGCCAGCCAGGGTTCAGGAGGCAGGAGAAACCCATTTGTAATACTCAGGCAATCTCCGGTCACAGGTGAAAAATCATGCAAAGAACAGGAAATACATAAAACAAGTTCAATCAGATCATTTAAAAATATGTGTTCATTTATTCATTCATTAATTTTTATTTTCATTTTCATAGAAAAGTAAAAAACAAACAACCAGAAAAGAAACCATAGCTCAACTACATTTAGGTTTCTATAGGATCCAGGTTCTTCATTTTCCTCAAAATAGAAAAGCCTCTTATATTACACATCATTTGATCCATGGAAATAAAGGTAGGTCCTCATTTATTTTAGTTCTTGACCCTTCCCAACTTGGTTTAGAAGAAGAAACTACCTTTGTCCCCTTTGAACTAAAGTAAGGCAGGCACAAGTCTGACATGGGATAACTTCTGCAAAAGGATTGATTAAATCTCTCTTTCTTCTCAAGATGAAAAGGATCTTTAAAAACAAACTGAGGTTTTATATCTGTAGGTATTAAATTCTCCCCTTGCATTTGCTTTCGCTCAATGTAGCATTTGTGTGGTTTATTACAACATCTTTCATGTAGCAGATCTAAAAACCTCTTTGTGAACTTGAAGATAATGGCATAGTGTGCTATAGGTTTTAAAGATCTGGGTTTTAAAGCCAGCAAGCAGCCCTTTGCAGAGAGTAGCTGTCGTGCTGATGTGAAAAGTTTCTTTTTCTGGCTGTGGTTTAATTCTCCATTCATTTTAGGAATTGCTTCCTACAAATAAAATGTTTGATGGCTATTTTTCCCTTCCTAAAGCAAGCTTAAAGCAGAAGTTGCCAAATTTAAGGGTAAATAAGAACCACCTGGCGTGTTTGCTAAAATGTTGATTCCTAGGATTCTCAGCTAATACATTGATTTAGGAGACTTGGGGTGGGACCCAGGAACCCACCTTTCAAGTGACTACTCAGTTGACCCTGATGCAGGGATCGTGTAGAAAAACACTAGCCTAAACTAATTCTGGAAAAAAGTGAACGTAAGTGTTCTAGATAGCTTTTTTGCAAGATATTTTATAGGTTTAATTGATGAGTTTACTCCATATGGTCAAAAACAAAACAGTGAATTATTTTCTTTTTAAAGTTTATTTACTTTGAGAGAGAGCGTGCACACATTAGCAGGGGAAGGGCAGAAAGTGAGGGAGAGAGAGAATCCCAAGCAGGCTCAGGGCTGTCAGCACAGAGCCCAACGTGGGGCTTGAACTCACAGATTGTGAGATCACGCCCTGAGCCAAAACCCAGAGTCGGATGCTTAACTGACTGAGCCACTTAGGCGCCCCACATTTTTTTTCATGAAAAAAATTAGATTTAAAAGGAAGTACCATTACCTTCCTTTCCAAGGGAACTATGAGTGCTATGCACAAATATGTAATGGAAAAGCAAATTACCCCATTGGTTTGATTTCAAAGCAGCACAGAAATTTCATAAGAGCTGATTGTATGTCATGAAATCCGATTCTTAAAAAGAGTCTTGGTAGAGATAAACCTATAGATTATAGTGTAGATTAGTTTAAGAAGTAAGATTCTGTTGTATGTTCCAATTTGTTGGCTGTCAGGTCAGCATACACTACATAAAGAGATGGCGAAACGCCTACCATTCTAGCATAAATGTTGATATTCCTCCACTGAGAAATTGAACAGAGGCCTATATCCTTTCCTAGCTCAGTTCAGTTCATGAGTTGTTGAAGGGGAAGATGATAGTGGGCCCTTTTTGGCAGCACCTGGGGACCGGTCACACCTGGAGACCCTTTAGTGAAACCCAGGAATGGGAAGGAGAATAGAAAGCATCCGAAGTATTCTGGTGGACCACACAGTGATGCTGCTCAAACCTGATTGACCAGCTGCCGGTAACGCTGCCAGCTTTGAGGAATTGGCCGCCTGTCTGCAACACCTGGAGAAATGATGGATGTACACCTATTGGAGTTCCATGTTACACAGACTCCTAGAGAAGTTACTTTGGATTTACACATGCTTAGCTGGTTCCTAGTGTTGTAGTCCTCAGGAGCTTTCAACCTCGTGTCATCTAACACTGCTAAAAACATTAACCCTTTGTCTTTCACTTATTACAGCTGTATAGAAAATGAAGGGAACACAGCAAGGTGATGAGGAAAACAGGCTCTGGATCTAAGATACCTGGATTAATAGACTGGCTCCACCAGCTTTTAACTGTGAACCACTGAGCATACTAACACAATATTCTGTGTATCAACTTCCTTATATGTCACATGAAGATAGAAAATATCATACCTATTATATGAAGTATCAGAATTCTTAGCAGGGTTAAATTAGTTAACATGCATGAAGCATTCATCATAGTGCCTCGCACAGAACATGTGCCCAATAAGAGTTAGTTTTATTATTGTTGTTATTGCTGTTGATTGATAGAGAAAACAAATGGAAAAAGTGTCATTCTTAATTTGAACATGATTTTAATCAATATGTACATTGAAATATGCTTTGCACATAACAGTTTGCACACATTTTAATTTTCATTAAGTTTTGACAAATATGTACACCTGTGTGATTAACATTCCAATCAATAGATAGATTATTTCCATTATCCCAGAAAGTTCCCTAATGCAGTTTGCAATATCTCACCCCCCACTCACACCAAGAAATAATCTGGTATCTAAAACCATAGCTTTAGGGGCGCCTGGGTGGCTCAGTTGGTTAAGTATTCGACTTCAGCCCAGGTCATGATTTCGCAGTCCATGAGTTCGAGCCTCGTGTTGGGCTCTGTGCTGACAGCTCAGAGCCTGGAGCCTGCTTCAGATTCTTGTCTCCCACACTCTCTGCCCCTCCCCCACTCACACTCTGTCTCTCTCCCTCTGAAAAATGATTAATGTCAAAAAAATTAAAAAAAATAAAACCATAGCATTAATTTTTCTGTTTTTAGAACTTCATATGGATGGTATCAATTAGAACGTCCTCTTTTGTGTCTGGCTTTTTTCACCTAACTTTATGGTTATGAAATTCATCTTTGTTGTTGTGTATATCAGTAGTTTGTTCCTTTCTGTCATTAAGTATTCTGTTTTCTTAATATACCGCAATGTGTCCAATCACATATTGATGAACATACAGATTTTTTCACATAAATCATTTAGGTTTTGGCTACTAGGAATAAAACCTCTCAAACATCATTGTACACATCATTTTTGTGAATGTATTGTGATTTATTTTGGGTAAATATGTAGAAATGGAATTGCTGGTATATAGGTTAAGTGTATGTTTAAACTTACATAAGAAATTGCAAACTCTTTTCCAAAGTGGTTGTTTCATTATATACTCCCACCAGCAACCTATGAGACATCTATTTATTCCACATTCTCAACAGTTGGTATTATTATTTTAAATTTTAGTCATCCTATTTAGTGTGAAGTGATATGTTTTTAATTTGAAGTTTTCTGAAAACTAATGATGTTGAGTATCATCTCATGTATGTTTTGGAAACTTCTATATTATCTTCTTAAGTATCTGTATAATCTTTGGCAAATTTTTGTTAGTTTGTATTTTTATTATTGCATTGGAGGAATTCTCTATTTAACTGGAGTATATAAAGTGAATTATTATCTTAGCCTTTTTATTGTCTTAATGATGTTTTCTAGGAGCACAAGTTTAATTTTCACAGAGTATATATAATTTATTAATTTTTTTAATGGTTAGAGGTTTTTTGTCCTAAGAAATCTTAGCCTACCTCCATATTGTAAAGACATTTTCCTATGTTTTCTTGTAGAAATTTTATAGTTATCTTATATTTAGATCTATTTCACATCTTGAGTTAGTTTTTAGTATGGTAGAAGTTGAACTTTTTCTTCCATGTATATTCAGTTGCTCCAAAGTTTTTACAGAAAAATTATCCTTCTCCCATGGAATTGCCTTGCTGCTTTATAGAGAAGATCTGTTGACCATATAAATATTTGTCTATTGGACTCTTTATTCTGCTGTCTTTATACTGATACCACGTTTTTTGACAAATACAGCTTTACCATATACTTTGAAATGATATAGCATATGTCCTCCAACTTTGTTATTTTAAGTACTTTACATTTTCCTAATCATTGTGGAATCAGCTTGTGAATTTCTTTTAAAAAAGTCTTCTGGAATTTTAATTGGTACTGCACTCTACCAGTGCATCCATTTAAGGATAATTGACAATAGCTTTGAGTCTTCCAATCCTTGACTAGTATATTCCTCCATTTATTTTGCTCTTCTCTAAATTCTCCCAGCAACGTTTTTATAGTTCCAAAGTAGAGAACTTGCACATCTTTTCTCTGATGTGTTTCCAAATATTTTGTGTTTTTGTTGCTATTGTAAAACATTTTTACATTAAATTTTCTGATTGGCCTTTCTATATTTCTCTCTCCCTCTCTCTCTCTCTCTCTGTGTATAGAATATATATATATGTGTATATATATATTGTATACATATACATATACATATACATATACACATATATATATATGTGTGTATATGTGCCCACTAGTATTCCTGTAAAATATTCTGTATCATTACTAATTTTTTTGGCTATTCTATCAATTATTTCGATACATAAAATCTTTACCAATGATTGTGGATTGGTCTACTCTTCCTGTTAGTCCTGTCCATTTTTGCCTCATATATTTTTAGCTCTGTAATTAAATAAGTACACATTTATAATTATGTTGTCCTGATGAATAAATCCTTTTATCATAATAAAATAACCTTCTATCTCTGGTAATACTTCTTGTATTGAAATAATCTAGTCACACTAAATTTCTTAGACTTGTGGGTTGAATAGTATGTTTATTTCCATTCTTTTATTTTCAACTTGTGTGCACTTTTATATTTAAAGTATGTCTCTTTCATACCTAAATGTGAGACAGGAAACCATCAAAACCCTAGAGGAGAAAACAGGCAACAACCTCTTTGACCTCAGCCACGGCAATTTGTTGCTTGACACATCTCCAAAGGTAAGGGAATTAAAAGCAAAAATGAACCATTGGGAACTCATCAAGATAAAAAGCTTCTGCACTGCAAAGGAAACAATCAACAAAACTAAAAGGCAACTGATGGAATGGGAAAAGATAGTTGCAAATGACATATCAGATAAAGGGTTAGTGTCCAAAATCGATAAAGAACTTAACCAAGCTCAACACCCAGAAAACAATCCAGTGAAGAAATAGGCAGCAAACATGAATAGACACTTTCCCAAAGAAGAAATCCAGATGGCTAACAGACACATGAAAAGATTCTCAATTTCACTCATCATCAGGGAAACACAAATCAAAACTACACTGAGATACCACCTTACATGGGTCAGAGTGGCTAAAATGAACAACTCAGGAGACAACAGATGCTGGCGAGGATGTGGAGAAATGGGAACGCTCTTGCACTGTTGGTGGAAATGCAAACTGGGTCAACCACTCTGGAAAACAGAGCGGAAGCTCCTTAAAAAATTAAAAATAGAACTACCCCATGACCCAACAGTAGCACTATTAGGAATTTATCCAAAGGATACAGGAATGCTGATTCATAGGTGCACATGTACCCCAATGTTTATAGCAACGCTTTCAACAATAGCCAAATTATGGAAAGAGCCCAAATGTCCATCAACTGATGAAAGGATAAAGAATATGTGGTTTATATATACAATGGAATACTATGTGGCAATAAGAATGAAATCCTGCCATTTGTAGCAACGTGGATGGAACTGGAGGGTATTATGCTAAGTGAAATAAGTCAGAGAAAACCAGATATCATATGTTTCACTCACGTGGAACTTGAGAAACTTAACAGAAGACCATGGGGAGAAGGGAAGGGAAAAAAATAGTTACAGAGAGGGAGGGAGGCAAACCATCAGAGACTCTTAAATGTAGAAAACAAACTGAGGGTTGATGGGGCAGGGAGAGGGGAAAATGGGTGATGGGCATTGAGGAGGGCACTTACTGAGATGAGCACTAGGTGTTGTATGTAAGTGATGAATCATGGGAATCTACCTCCAAAACCAAGAACATGCTGTACATACTGTATGTTAACCAATTTGGCAATAAATTATATTAAAAAAATAAAGTGTGTCTCTTTCATAAATATCTAATTGAGCCTTGGATTTTTAACTAGTCTGACAATTATTTAATCAATGACTTTCTAGGATTCCATTCTGGCTCTTCTGATAGATATTTCGCTATACTTACTGGTATTTTATTTTAGTGACTGCTTTAGAGACTACAATATACATCTTTAAGTTGTGAAAGTCTGTTTGAATTAACATTATACTACCATGGGTAAGAATCTCACAACAGTATAATTTTAACTACCTTTCTTCTATCCACTGTGATATTGATGTCAGATATTTCTTCTATATATAAACCCCATAATACATTATAAATATTAATTTTTGCTTTAAATAGATAATGGGTTTTAAAAATTTTTATAATCTTTATTTAATCTTTTATATCTATCCACATATTTAATATTTCCATTGTTCTCCATGTCAGTGGTGTTTTCAGTGCTCTTCAGGCTGTGGTTTGGCTTCTTAAAGACACATCTGTTGTATGCATAGAAATGATTTCACAGAGATCTGGAGCACAGATTGTATCACCGAGTTAGTTCTATTTTGAGCAAGGGTGCTGACCTCTTATACATTGTGTCAGTCAGTCAATGGCTAAGGTCCACTCCCACTCCTCAAGATAGAGGATAGCCTCCTGCGTCAGGTGGTTCCTATTAGTGGAAGACCACTCTCTAATGATGGGGCATATGTGATTTGTAATCAGCCCAGATCTGGCCAAGGCACCAAGGCCTCCACTATAGGGCTATCCTATAGGATGCAGTACACTCCATAAACCAACAATCTCTATTTATGATTTGTCTCAAATAGAATAAATAGGTTCAAAACCCAAGGGGTAAAAATAGAAGTGGCCCTATTTACTCTTCTTTCTACTGAGCTACTTGGGAGGAGTTGTGTTTCCTATCACCACATGTTTAGGCTCAGTGGATATGGAGGTATTGGTTAGTAGTGGGGATAGGTGCTTCCATGAAAGGATAGAGTAAAAGTCTGCCTAAATTTAAAGATGCAGCTGCCATCTGATGATTGTGGGTTGCTTTGTCTGTGGAAGAGCAAGCACAGAAAGGGTATACTCAATCCTGATCTTCATGAGCAGGTGTGACTGGTTTTTTTGTATGGAGGCTGGATAGAATGTTTGGTACAAAGGTGAACCACTGGGGCATTTTGGGGTATCTGTGTCCCATTTTAATTATATATAGGCATGCAAAAACAATCATGGCATGGATAAGGCCATGATAACCAGGGGTTCATTCAACTACAGGGATGAGAGTCTGGGTCACCTCACTAGGCAAGATATTAGATTATAGAAATGCTATTCTAGGGTGATTGAATGCTAGAAGATAAGTATCAGTTTTGTCTTGGAGAGCAACTACAGCAGTGCAGACTCTATTCGTTCCAATAATACATCCCTCCTAAGTTTTTCCACGAACTATGACCATAGTATTCTAAAGACACTGAGAGAACTTAATGTTAAAAGCATTTGCAGCTGAGTGGGGCAAGCAGTGAGCTGTAATAGTCTCTGTGGTGATTCAGAGAGTTACTTCTTCAGATCTCTTTACTGGGCTGGTGCTTCCATCTCTCAGCTGATGCAAGTTTGCTGCTACCTGCCCAGTTAGGGCTGATGGAAGCTGACTCATTCAGAAGTTTGCCTCCATTGGCCCATAGACAATAACTGATTGATACAGGGGTTCGAAAATCTGGTCCTTCTGTCTCAAGGGGGGGAATAATACTGCAGTGAAATTTATGCTCTACCTCCCATCCCCTCCTTGTCCCCTTACCAGACTTAGACTAGACTTTAACTGAGACTATATCCATGCAGACAGATTCCTGCTCAGGTTCTGTGTCTAGGGAATCTGAGCTAAGACACAGAGAAAATCAGCTTCTGTGCTCCACTTACCCCTTTGGGCTCTTGCTTTGCTTTGCTTTTGGCGAGGGTGGGGGAATTCCTTAATTTCTTTCCAGCTGGTTAAGTTCATTTTGAAAGATTAAAAAAAATATTTTCTTCATCAGAAGGGTTAATCTTTGAATCTGATTTCACATACTATTGGAAAATGGGTCAGTGTTTTTTATCTCTGCTCCAATTTTATCCAGACCATTTTCTTAGATACAGTATTTATTGAGCACTTACTATGTACCAGGCAGTGTTCTAAGGATATTATATCTATTAACTGATTTAAAACCAGTCTTTAACCCTATAAATTAGGCATACATACTATTTCCATTTTATGGATAAAGAAATTAGGATACAGAGAATTTAAACAGCTTATGTAGGCTCATCCAGATGGTAAGTAATTGAACCAGGATTCAACTCAGCAGTATGGCTTCAAGAGTCATGACATTCTACTATCTTTTAGTAGGAGTTTCCTGGCTAAGTTCTTCCATAATTGTTTTACATGGTAGTTAAGTGCCTGAAGAAGGGTTGGGACATTGATTTTCCGATCACCTAATACATATGTTTTATAATGTGTAAATCTGTGTTGAGAAGGAAAAGGTTATATGGTCCATACAGTTTTTTTTGCTGTCGAAGTTTGCTCAACCCAAGTGTTTTGTAGCCATTTGACTGCAATAAATTATGCTTCCAGAGGTTAATATCTACAATAGGATTGAATAACACATCAAGATAACAATATAACTAGAATAATAACTTAAGAAAAAGGATTTGTGACATTTTATATATTTTGCATTACATTTCTACTAATAGGTTTTTCTTGAATACCTATTATCTGCCAGTAATTTTCAAATATTGTCTTGTAAAATTCATTACAACCCTTCAAGAAAGTGTTTTTCAAGCACTGAATAAGTATTTGTTGAATGAATGATGAGTGAAATGTAAAATAACATTCTCCTTCCCAGTAGGCAGAAAAAAAAAAAGAAAGAAAGAAAGAAAAAAGATCATAAGGAGTATAAGAGCTGTGCAAATACTGCATTGCAGAAAATTTCTCTGATAAGAAAGAAAGAGACCAAAGTACTATAGAATTTAATAACATAGAGAAAAGAAATTTCTTCAAGGAAAATTTGTCATGGTACAGACTCATTCTCCTTATTCTCTTGAAATCATTTTTTAAAGATCTATAGTGAGATCCATATTACATTATTTAATGTTCAATTTTCAAGCCTAATTTTACTCAGAAGCATTCATGCAATTGGTGATTCCCTCTTCTTTGAAACATTTTTTTTTTTCTACTTGGCCTCCAGAAAACTGCTGTCTTGATTCATTTCCTACCTCACTGGGCACTCCTCTTCTTTGTGGGATTTCCTCCATTTCCCACTTACACACATTGAAGTGCCCAGACCTCAGCTTTGCACTCCTCACCCGCTCTGCATTCATTCACTTGGTGATCTCATTCAGGCCCACATCTATATGCCCAGTGTGACCCTCCATTTGTCATTCAAGACTCATCTATTCAACTGCTCCTTAATCTTCCCGCTGGGATCTCATTGCTACACTCTGGTTCAAGTCTAGAGTATTGCAACAACTGCTTGCTTCCATCCGTGTGGCCTGTTCTCTATAGTGTATCTAGAGTGACTTTTTTTTTAATATATGAAATTTATTGTCAAATTGGTTTCCATACAACACCCAGTGCTCATCCCAAAAGGTGCCCTCCTCAATACCCATCACCCACCCTCTCCTCCCTCCCACCCCCCCCATCAGCCTTCAGTTTGTTCTCAGTTTTTAACAGTCTCTTATGCTTTGGCTCTCTCCCACTCTAACCTCTTTTTTTTTCCTTCCCCTCCCCCATGGGTTTCTGTTAAGTTTCTCAGGATCCACATAAGAGTGAAACCATATGGTATCTGTCTTTCTCTGTATGGCTTATTTCACTTAGCATCACACTCTCCAGTTCCATCCACGTTGCTACAAAAGGCCATATTTCATTTTTTCTCATTGCCACATAGTATTCCATTGTGTATATAAACCACAATTTCTTTATCCATTCATCAGTTGATGGACATTTAGGCTCTTTCCATAATTTGGCTATTGTTGAGAGTGCTGCTATGAACATTGGGGTACAAGTGCCCCTATGCATCAGTACTCCTGTATCCCTTGGATAAATTCCTAGCAGTGCTATTGCTGGATCATAGGGTAGGTCTATTTTTAATTTTCTGAGGAACCTCCACACTGCTTTCCAGAGCGGCTGCACCAGTTTGCATTCCCACCAACAGTGCAAGAGGGTTCCCGTTTCTCCACATCCTCTCCAGCATCTATAGTCTCCTGATTTGTTCATTTTGGTCACTCTGACTGGTGTGAGGTGATACCTGAGTGTGGTTTTGATTTGTATTTCCCTGATAAGGAGTGACGTTGAACATCTTTTCATGTGCCTGTTGGCCATCTGGATGTCTTCTTTAGAGAAGTGTCTATTCATGTTTTCTGCCCATTTCTTCACTGGGTTATTTGTTTTTCAGGTGTGGAGTTTGGTGAGCTCTTTATAGATTTTGGATACTAGCCCTTTGTCCGATATGTCATTTGCAAATATCTTTTCCCATTCCGTTGGTTGCCTTTTAGTTTTGTTGGTTGTTTCCTTTGCTGTGCAGAAGCTTTTTATCTTCATAAGGTCCCAGTAATTCACTTTTGCTTTTAATTCCCTTGCCTTTGGGGATGTGTCGAGTAAGAGATTGCTACGGCTGAGGTCAGAGAGGTCTTTTCCTGCTTTCTCCTCTAAGGTTTTGATGGTTTCCTGTCTTACATTCAGGTCCTTTATCCATTTTGAGTTTATTTTTGTGAATGGTGTGAGAAAGTGGTCTAGTTTCCACCTTCTGCATGTTGCTGTCCAGTTCTCCCAGCACCATTTGTTAAAGAGGCTGTCTTTTTTCCATTGGGTGTTCTTTCCTGCTTTGTCAAAGATGAGTTGGCCATACGTTTGTGGGTCTAGTTCTGGGGTTTCTATTCTATTCCATTGGTCTATGTGTCTGTTTTTGCGCCAATACCATGCTGTCTTGATGATTACAGCTTTGTAGTAGAGGCTAAAGTCTGGGATTGTGATGCCTCCTGCTTTGGTCTTCAAAATTACTTGGCTATTTGGGGCCTTTTGTGGTTCCATATGAATTTTAGGATTGCTTGTTCTAGTTTCGAGAAGAATGCTGGTGCAATTTTGATTGGGATTGCATTGAATGTGTAGATAGCTTTGGGTAGTATTGACATTTTGACAATATTTATTCTTCCAATCCATGAGCAGGGAATGTCTTTCCATTTCTTTAAATCTTCTTCAATTACCTTCATAAGCTTTCTATAGTTTTCAGCATACAGATCCTTTACATCTTTGGTTAGATTTATTCCTAGGTATTTTATGCTTCTTGGTGCAATTGTGAATGGGATCAGTTTCTTTATTTGTCTTTCTGTTGCTTCATTGTTAGTGTATAAGAATGCAACTGATTTCTGTACATTGATTTTGTATCCTGCAACTTTGCTGAATTCATGTATCAGTTCTAGCAGACTTTTGGTGGAGTCTATTGGATTTTCCATGTATAATATCATGTCATCTGCAAAAAGCGAAAGCTTGACTTCATCTTTGCCAATTTTGATGCCTTTGATTTCCTTTTGTTGTCTGATTGCTGATGCTAGAACTTCCAGCACTATGTTAAACAGCAGCGGTGAGAGTGGGCATCCCTGTCGTGTTCCTGATCTCAGGGAAAAAGCTCTCAGTTTTTCCCCGTTGAGGATGATGTTAGCTGTGGGCTTTTCATAAATGGCTTTTATGATCTTTAAGTATGTTCCTTCTATCCCGACTTTCTCAAGGGTTTTTATTAAGAAAGGGTGCTGGATTTTGTCGAAGGCCTTTTCTGCATCGATTGACAGGATCATATGGTTCTTCTCTTTTTTTTTTTGTTAATGTGATGTATCACGTTGATTGATTTGCGAATGTTGAACCAGCCCTGCATCCCAGGAATGAATCCCACTTGATCATGGTGAATAATTCTTTTTATATGCCGTTGAATTCGATTTGCTAGTATCTTATTGAGAATTTTTGCATCCATATTCATCAGGGATATTGGCCTGTAGTTCTCTTTTTTTACTGGGTCTCTGTCTGGTTTAGGAATCAAAGTAATACTGGCTTCATAGAATGAGTCTGGAAGTTTTCCTTCCCTTTCTATTTCTTGGAATAGCTTGAGAAGGATAGGTATTATCTCTGCTTTAAACGTCTGGTAGAACTCCCCTGGGAAGCCATCTGGTCCTGGACTCTTATTTGTTGGGAGATTTTTGATAACCGATTCAATTTCTTCGCTGGTTATGGGTCTGTTCAAGCTTTCTATTTCCTCCTGATTGAGTTTTGGAAGCGTGTGGGTGTTCAGGAATTTGTCCATTTCTTCCAGGTTGTCCAGTTTGTTGGCATATAATTTTTCATAGTATTCCCTGATAATTGTTTGTATCTCTGAGGGATTGGTTGTAATAATTCCATTTTCATTCATGATTTTATCTATTTGGGTCATCTCCCTTTTCTTTTTGAGAAGCCTGGCTAGAGGTTTGTCAATTTTGTTTATTTTTTCAAAAAACCAACTCTTGGTTTCGTTGATCTGCTCTACAGTTTTTTTAGATTCTATATTGTTTATTTCTGCTCTGATCTTTATTATTTCTCTTCTTCTGCTGGGTTTAGGCTGCCTTTGCTGTTCTGCTTCTAGTTCCTTTAGGTGTGCTGTTAGATTTTGTATTTGGGATTTTTCTTGTTTCTTGAGATAGGCCTGGATTGCAATGTATTTTCCTCTCAGGACTGCCTTTGCTGCGTCCCAAAGCGTTTGGATTGTTGTATTTTCATTTTTGTTTGTTTCCATATATTTTTTAATTTCTTCTCTAATTGCCTGGTTGACCCACTCATTCGTTAGTAGGGTGTTCTTTAACCTCCATGCTTTTGGAGGTTTTCCAGACTTTTTTCTGTGGTTGATTTCAAGCTTCATAGCATTGTGGTCTGAAAGTATGCATGGTATAATTTCAATTCTTGTAAACTTATGAAGGGCTGTTTTGTGACCCGGTATATGATCTATCTTGGAGAATGTTCCATGTGCACTCGAGAAGAAAGTATATTCTGTTGCTTTGGGATGCAGAGTTCTAAATATATCTGTCAAGTCCATCTGATCCAATGTCTCATTCAGGGCCCTTGTTTCTTTATTGACCGTGTGTCTAGATGATCTATCCATTTCTGTAAGTGGGGTGTTAAAGTCCCCTGCAATTACCACATTCTTCTCAATAAGGTTGCTTATGTTTATGAGTAATTGTTTTATATATTTGGGGGCTCCGGTATTCAGTGGATAGACATTTATAATTGTTAGCTCTTCCTGATGGATAGACCCTGTAACTATTATATAATGTCCTTCTTCATCTCTTGTTACAGCCTTTAATTTAAAGTCTAGTTTGTCTGATATAAGTATGGCTACTCCAGCTTTCTTTTGGCTTCCAGTCGCATGATAAATAGTTCTCCATCCCCTCACTCTCAATCTAAAGGTGTCCTCAGGTCTAAAATGAGTCTCTTGTAGACAGCAAATAGATGGGTCTTGTTTTTTTATCCATTCTGATACCCTATGTCTTTTGGTTGGTGCATTTAATCCATTTACATTCAGTGTTATTATAGAAAGATACGGGTTTAGAGTCATTGTGATGTCTGTATGTTTTATGCTTGTGGTGATGTCTCTGGGACTTTGTCTCACAGGGTCCCCCTTAGGATCTCTTGTAGGGCTGGTTTAGTGGTGACAAATTCCTTCAGTTTTTGTTTGTTTGGGAAGACCTTTATCTCTCCTTCTATTCTAAATGACAGACTTGCTGGATAAAGGATTCTTGGCTGCATATTTTTCCTGTCTAGGACACTGAAATCTTGTGCCAATCCTTTCTGGCCTGCCAAGTTTCAAAAGAGAGATCAGTCACGAGTCTTATAGGTCTCCCTTTATATGTGAGGGCACGTTTATCCCTTGCTGCTTTCAGAATTTTCTCTTTATCCTTGTATTTTGCCAGTTTCACTATGATATGTCGTGCAGAAGATCGATTCAAGTTACGTCTGAAGGGAGTTCTCTGTGCCTCTTGGATTTCAATGCCTTTTTCCTTCCCCAGTTCAGGGAAGTTCTCAGCTATTATTTCTTCAAGTACCCCTTCAGCACCTTTCCCTCTCTCTTCCTCCTCTGGGATACCAATTATGCATACATTATTTCTCTTTAGTGTATCACTTAGTTCTCTAATTTTTCCCTCATACTCCTGGATTTTTTTATCTCTCTTTTTCTCAGCTTCCTCTTTTTCCATAACTTTATCTTCTAGTTCACCTATTCTCTCCTCTGCCTCTTCAATCCGAGCCGCGGTGGTTTCCATTTTGTTTTGCATTTCGTTTAAAGCGTTTTTCAGCTCCTCGTGACTGTTCCTTAGTCCCTTGATCTCTGTAGCAAGAGATTCTCTGCTGTCCTCTATACTGTTTTCAAGCCCAGCGATTAATTTTATGACTATTATTCTAAATTCACTTTCTGTTATATTATTTAAATCCTTTTTGATCAGCTCATTAGCTGTTGTTATTTCCTGGAGATTCTTCTGAGGGGAATTCTTCCGCTTGGTCATTTTGGATAGTCCCTGGCATGGTGAGGACCTGCAGGGCACTTCCCCTGTGCTGTGGTGTATAACTGGAGTTGGTGGGCGGGGCCGCAGTCAGACCTGATGTCTGCCCCCAGCCCACTGCTGGGGCCACAGTCAGACTGGTGTGTGCCTTCTCTTCCCCTCTCCTAGGGGCGGGATTCACTGTGGGGTGGCGTGGCCTGTCTGGGCTACTTGCACACTGCCAGGTTTGTGATGCTGGGGATCTGGCGTATTAGCTGGGGTGGGTAGGCAAGGTGCTCGGGGGCAGGAGGGGCAGGCTTAGCTCGCTTCTCCTTAGGTGATCCACTTCAGGAGGGGCCCTGTGGCAGCGGGAGGGAGTCAGATCCGCTGCCGGAGGTTTGGCTCCGCAGAAGCACAGAGTTGGGTGTTTGCTCGGAGGGAGCAAGTTCCCTGGCAGGAACTGGTTCTCTTTGGGATTTTGGCTGGGGGATGGGCGGGGGAGATGGCGCTGGCGAGCACCTTTGTTCCCCACCAAACTGAGCTCTGTCGTCCGGGGGCTCAGCAGCTCTCCCTCCCTTTGTCCTCCAGCCTTCCCTCTTTCCGAGCAGAGCTGTTAACTTATGACCTCCCAGACGCTAAGTCGCGCTTGCTGTCGGAACACAGTCCGTCCGGCCCCTCCCCTTTTGCAAGCCAGCCTCGGGGCTCTGCTTGGCCGTCGAGCCGCCCCTCCGCCCCGGCTCCCTCCCGCCAGTCCGTGGAGCGCGCACCGCCTCGCCGCCCTTCCTACCCTCTTCCGTGGGCCTCTCGTCTGCGTTTGGCTCCGGCGACTCCGTTCTGCTAATCCTCTGGCGGTTTTCTGGGTTATTTAGGCAGGTGTAGGTGGAATCTAAGTGATCAGCAGGACGCGCGGTGAGCCCAGCGTCCTCCTACGCCGCCATCTTCCCTCAAGCTCCAAGAGTGACTTTTAAAAAATGTTTTAAAAAATGACAGATCATGTCACTCCTTTGCTCAAAAGCATCAAATTGCTTTATTCATCATACAGAATAAAAATGGAAACCTTTCCCATTGACCAATAAGGCTTTATGTGATCTGAGTGTTACTCTCTCTATTCTGTGCCCCACCTCTCTAATCTCGTCTCAACTCTTTACCTTGCTTGCTTCTTTCCAGGCACTCTGGCATCCTTGCTAATCTTGAAATATGCCAAGCACATTCTTTCCTCAAGACCTTTGCCTTTATTGTTCTCTTTGCCAGAAAAATATCCCCTCACTTATCCATAGACTGTCCCCATACCTCCTTTATGCCTCTGTTAATTGCCAACTCCCCTGCATCTATATAAAATAGCCTGGCCTTCCTGTTCCTCTGTCTCCCTACTTTGTTTTACTTTTCTTCTTTCTTTTCTCTACCATATATGTGGCTCTTTGTTTATTGTCTCTTTGCACTTACACTCCCTTTGAAGCATGAGCTTTTGCAAGTAACGACTTTGTTTTATTCATTGCTGCATCCCCATTGCTTAGAACACACAGTAGATGCCAATATTGAATCAATGAATGTATGAGAGCATTTTCATTATTAAAAAATAATATATTACTAAGATATATTGCTTTATAATGAGTTTTCACAGTAACTATGTCTATAAAAACTCAAAAATCTGTGAGCATCTTCTCTGTGGTTTTCTCATTTGCAGTTTTAGAAGATCTGTATTCCTGAGATACAGAGACCTGAGGAGAGTCTTCCACTTCTTTTCCTTTGGCCAACATTACTTTTAGGAGAAAGGAAGAATAAGTAGGAAATAGTTTCTTCTGCCCTCAGGGCAGAATTTGTATAGTGCATAATTATTTGTCATGCAGAGAGAGGTCCTTCAAATGGCCTAGGCATCCTTAAGAACAAAGCCCAGAAAAGGCCACCTTTGCTCTTGCTCTGCCATTTCCCTGATTGGAGTCCATCCTTCATTCTCTAGCCCAGTGATCTCCTGTTTTCAACTCATTAAATAGAGATAATAAAACTGTGCCTACCTTACAATAGTGCTAGGAGGCTTGATTAATTAGTAAAAGTTTATGAAACACTTTCACATTCTCAGATGAAAGCCACTAAAGGAGTATAGAGTGTTATTATATTTTTAACAACCAGAAAGCCTAATATTAAAGTCATGACATTTCACACATTTATAAGATCAAAAGCCTTAATAAACAGGTGTCATTTTATAATCATTTTATTTTGAAAAACTGAGGCACAAGAAGGCTGAATCCTATTTCTAGAGGTGACTGCAAATCAATTGAATAGTCACAAATGGATGTCAACACATGTGCAAAGAAAGATCACAGCATAGCAAGTAGAGTTAGTTTAATGACCTTAACCATGAGGACAACAGCATGGCGTTAAGAAAAAACAGCTTGTCATGAAGAAAACCATCAACAAAATTAAAAGGCAACCTATGGAATGGGAGAAGATATTTACAAATAATATATTGGATACAGGGTTAGTACCCAAAACCTTAAAGAACTTATCAAACTTAACACCCAAAAAACAAATAACCCAGTGAAGAAATGAGCAAAAGACATGAACAGACACATTTTTCCACAGAAGACATCCAGATGGCTAACAGACATATGAAAGATGCTCAACATCACCCATCATCAGGGAAATACAAATTAAAACCACAATCAGATACCACCTCACAACTTTCAGAATGGCAAAAATTAACAATTCAGGCAACAACATATGTTGGCAAGGATGTGGAGAAATGGGAACACTTTTGCATTGCTGGTGGGAGGTTCCTCAAAAAATTAAAAATAGAACTACCCTATGACCCAGCAATTGCACTACTAGGTATTCATACAAAGGATATAAAAATGCTGATTCAAAGGGGCACATGTACCCCAATGTTTATACTAGCACTATCAACAATAGCCACATTATAGGAAGAGCCCAAATGTCTAACAACTGATGAATGGATGAAGAAGGTGTGGCATATATATATATATATATATATATATATATATATAATGGATTATTACATATATATATATATATATATATATATATATAAAATGGATTATTACTTGACAATCAAAAAGAATGAAATCTTCCCAGTTGCAACAATGTGGATGGAACGAGAGTGTATTATGCTAGGCAAAATAAGTCAAAGACAAATATATGATTTTACTCCTATGTGGAGTTTAAGAAACACAACAGATGAACATAGGGGAAGGGAAGGAAAAATAAAATAAAAAGAGAAAGGGAAGCAAACTATAAGATACTCTTAAATATAGAGATCAAACCAAGGGCTGCTAGAGGGGTGTTGGGTGGGTGGATGTGCTAAATGGGTGATGGGCATTAAATAAGGCGTTTGTTGGGATGAGCACTGGATGGTATATATAAGTGATGAACCACTAAATTCTACTCCTGAAATCATTATTACACTATATGTTAACTAACTTGGATTTAAATAAAATTTAAAAATTAAAGAAAAAAGAAGAAACAGCCTGTAGTGAAAAGGTCACTTGACCAAGAGCAGAGAGAACATTTTTATTTCTCTGGTTGTCAGACCATTTCATGTAATATTAAGTAACTAATTTAACAAATACTTAGTAGCTGTCAAATAGCCTATACAGGTACAGGTGTTACTTGTCCTTGTCCAGAGTGTAATGGTAGTAGAGAAGTATGGAGCCTAGGAGGAAGACCTGGCTTTCCTGGATTCTAACAGGGTCACTAAAGGAGCACCTACATTTGCTCAGGATAGTAGCAACACCTTTCCAATTCCTGTGTTTTCTCTGGGAATAGCCCACACAAACCTGGGAATTCCTGTGAGCCTGGAGGTGAACTGCACGGTCCACTGATTTCTCCTGGCTCTGCAATTTGGACAGAGCTCCTGCTGGCACTGGGAGGAGACTGGAAGCCAAATTGCTCCTTTGTGATTCATCAGAGTGTTAACAGCTACCAACACCTTCACTACTGACCATCAAGTGCAAAATGTTGTGCTTTTTGCCACTCTCTGTACTATAGTTATAACTTGATAATGTGCATTGATAAAGATACCATCACTGCCTGAACTGTACATGTGCTATGTGGACATAAATCTATAAGCAAAAACAAGAATAATAGCAACCTAATTAAGGAGACCCAGTTACTGAGAGGAAGAATAAGTGACTTCCTTTGTGGTAGAATCAATAGAAGAGTTACAAGACAATTTTAACAAATCCGTAGTTGCAAACAAATCACACGCCAAAAACAAACAAACAAAAAAACCTTTCTGTGTCTACTAAAATGAAGAGTCAGTGAAAAGAAATAAATTCCTTTTCTGAATTTCAAGTGGTAGGAAATTCTAACAGCACAGAACAAAAATATGAAGTGATGAATATCATTAAATAAAAGGTAAGAGTCTTAGAGAACATATCCTGAAAACATGCATATGAATAATAGGCGTTCCATAGGAGGAAAATGAAGAAACATAGTGGTAATAACTTAAATAATTCAAGAAGAATTGACTGGGTTGAAAGTGGACCTAAGTCTTTCTTTGGAAAGAAAACCAAAGATTTTGGTTGGAGATTGGAAAACCCTCCTGGAACTAGGAAGAATTACAGATGGTCCCTGACTTACAATGGTTTGACTTAAAATGTTCCACTTTATGATGGTGCAAAAGCAATATGCATTTAGTAAAACTATACTTAAAATTTTAATCTTTTCCTGGGCTAGTGATATATGATACATTACTCTCTTTCACTGCTGGTCAGTGACAGTGAGCTGCAACTTTTAGCCAGTCACATGATTACAAGGATAAACAATTGATGCACTGACAACTATTCTGGACCCATACAACAGTTCTGTTTTTCACTTTCAATACAGTATTCAATAACTGCTTGAGATATTCAACACTTTTATTATAAAATAGGCTTTGTGTTAGATGATTTTGCCCAATTGTAGGCTAATTTAACTGTTCAGAGCACATTTAAGGTAGGCTAGGCTAAGCTATGATGTTAGATATATTAAATGCATTTTTGAGGAGCACGTGGATTGGCTCAGTTGGTTAAGTGCCCAACTCTTGCTCTCTGCTTAGGTCGTGATCTCACAGTTCATGAATTCGAGCCTTGCATTGGGCTCTGTGCTGACAGTGTGGGGTCTGCTTGCGATTCTCTCTCTCTCTCCTCTCTCTCTCTCTCTGCCCCTCTCTCTCTCTAAAAATAAATAAATAAACTTAAAAAACACATTTTTGAGTTATCATATTTTCAACTTATTGGTTTATTGGTATATAACCCCATCATAAATGAAGGAAGATCTGTTATTTACAAAGCCAAATGCCAAGACTTATTTTGGTGACTTTTCATAATTTCAAGAATAAAAAGGAAATCTTATAGGTTTACAGAGAATAGATAACTTAGAAAGACAATAGCAGCTTTCCAGTATTGAGCATATTGTTTGCAATATTGCATGATAGAAAACAGTGGGAATACTTTAGTACATGATTGAGAGACTGCAATCAGGAATCATATACCCAGCCAAGATATCATCTCTCTAACCAGGCAAAGGAAGACCATTTCCAGGAATTCAAGAGGTCAGAGAATATACCACTTTATATCTTATCTGAAAAATATGTTCGAATCTGTGTTCTAGCTGAATGAAAACCAGGGAACTCAAGATCTCAAGAAGAAAAATGTGATAGGTAGTAAAGTGAAGGTCATGTTCTGCCTATATATATTTTAAGTATTAAGTTTGAAATAAATGATATATTCATTCTGCAATGGAAAAACTCAGCAATTGCTTTGAGCTATTTTTTTTTTTTTTTTGGTGTAGAAATGGGAGGAAGAGAGGGAGAGAAAGAAAGAGAGCATAAGAGAGAATTAATACTGCTACTAATTTCATCCCTCATTTCACTTAATAAGCAGATAGCTCTGAGTGAATATGAAATGAAATATATGACCCTGTTCTTCCTTCCATCAGCAGCGTTTTGCACATGCTTCTGACAGTGTGTCTCTCTACTGTTGAAGGTTTCTAGTGCTTATGGATACATATTATTTCAACAGCATGGCTAGTCAAATCAAAGCAATGGCTTCATCTTGTTGTCAAGGATGATCAAAGATAATTTTCCTGCATGCAATTTCATAACTTGAAATCTAAATTGAATGAACTGCACCTCCATGTTCGATCACCAAACCAGGGATTAAAGAATTCTTATTCTAATGATCTTATGGTGGTTGTGGAGTAGGGCAGTAAAAGACTTCTAAAGATTTTATCTTTATGTGTTGGGATGGGATGTAGGAAAGGAAATATAACAAAAGATTTGAAAGATATTAGAAGTTTGAGAGAATATTACTTGCAATTCTGTGGCAATAAATTTGCAAGACAAGAGAAACTGGATGATTTTCTAACAAAAGGAACTGGATGATTTTTGAGGAAATTACCAAAAGTAACTTAAATAAAAATAGAAAACCTGAGAAGACAGTAACAATGGGAGAGATTTGGAAGGTAACATAAGATATACCATTAAAAAAGGCTAATTTTTAAAAAAAGATAAGTACAGTGTTGTTTAAACCATTTTAAAGCCTGAAAAAAGACAAAAATCTCTAGTTGGGTTTATGCGGCTGAGGTTTATGAGGTTATTTCCTTAATAAGATAGTAAAAAACTCCCAAAACTACCACAACTATATGGTCAACTAATCTTTGACAAAGCAGGAAAGAATATCCAATGGAAAAAAGACATTCTCTTCAACAAATGGTATTGGGAAAACTGGATGGCAACATGAAGAAAAGTGAAACTGGCCCACTTTCTTATACCATACACAAAATTAAATTCAAAATGGATGAAAGACCTAAATGTGAGACAGGAAACCATTAAAATCCTAGAGCAGAACATAAGCACTAACCTCTTTGACCTCAGCTGGAGCAACTTCTTACTAGACATGTCAACAAAAGCAAGGGAAACAAAAGCAAACATGAACTATTGGGATCAAGATAAAAAGCTTCTGTACAATGAAGAAAACATTCAACTAAACTAAAAGGCAGCCTACAGAAAAGGAGAAAATATTTTCAAATGACATATCTGATGAAGGGTTAGTATCCAAAATCTATAAAGAACTTATCAAACTCCACATCCAAAAACCAAATAACCCAGTTAAGAAATGGGCAGAAGACATAGACACTTTATCAAGGAAGACTTAAAGATCGCTAACAGACACATGAAAAGATGCTCAACATCACCCATCATCAGGGAAATACAAATCAAAACCATGATGAGATACTGCCTCATAACTGTCAAAATGGCTAAAATTAACAACACAAGAAACAATAGGTGTTGGCCAGGATGTGGGGAAAAAAGTGTTGGTGGGAATGGAAATTGGTGTGGCCACTCTAGAGAACAGTATGGAGGTTCCTCAAGAAACTAAAAATAGAACTATCCTATGACCCAGCAATTACACTACTAGGTATTTACCCAAAGGATACAAAAATACAGATTCAAAGGGGTACATGTACCCCAATGTTTATAGCAGCACTATCAACAATAGCCAAACTATGGAAAGAGCCCAAATGTCCATCAACTTATGAATGGATAAGGGTGTGGCATATATATATATATATATATATATATATATATATATATATACAATGGAATATTACTCAGCTATCAAAAAGAATGAAATCTTGCCATTTGCAAAGACATGGATGGGGCTAGAATGAATTATGCTAAGCAAAATAGGTCAATCAGAGAAAGACAAATACCATAGGATTTTACTCATGTGGAATTAAAGAAACAGCATAGGTGCACATATTGGAAGTGGGGTGTAGGTGGAAAGGCAAGAGAGGAAAGTAAACCACAAGAAACTCTTAATGATAGAGAACAAACTATGGGTTGATGGAGAGAGGTGGGTGGGAGATGGGCTAGATAGGTGATTGGTATTTGGAGGGCACTTGTTGGGCCCTAGGTGTTGTATGTAAGTGATGAATCACTGATTTCTACTCCTGAAACCGGTGTAGCACTGTGTGTTGACTTAATAAAATTTAAATAAAAATAACATTAAAAAACTCCCCAAACTATTTATATATTTAAGAATATAAATATAAAAATTCTAAACAATTTTAAGTCAACAGAACTGAGCAACTATCAAGGAATATACCATGATTCGAACTGGATTATTCAAGGAGGGTGAAAACAACTCAATATCAAGAAAGGTATTAACACAATTGAATTAAATTGAAGGGGAAAACAATATATATATATCAATGCATACTTAAAGGGATATGCTGATTAAATCACCATAGCTAATTTTTTATCTCTAAATAGAATAGTGATACAAACATTCAATTAAATATATTTACTCAAATCCAATAATTATACCTGATGCCACATGATGAGACTGTCATCATTTCCCTAAATTGAATTATTTCTCTCTCTCAAAATTTAACTTTAAAGTTTATTTTAAATTCTCTTACATTTCTTTTAAAAATAACTGGTTAAGAGAATCTATATAAAGTGCATTTACAGATTACCAGCTTCCCTTTTCCTGAACACCAATATTTGAAATACTATTTTATTAATTATATATTTCTAATGCTGATAACATGTGAATTCTGTCTATAATTCTCATGTTGAGTTCTAAAATTAAATAGATTCAGAGTTCTTTGTCAGTGTTTTGACCATGACTTCTCCCTGTTATTATTTTGAGTCATGTATCAGTGGGCTAGTTTTCACTGGCCAGTAATTTTACAAATAGGGCTCAGTAATGCTGTGCTCCCTTTGGCTCTTATGATGGACCACTTCGTTGTGCTTAACACTGTCACATCCCTGTCCTTCCCTCAGCTCTTTATAGGCAGCTTTTCTTATCTTCAGACATAGAGTGTAACTATAGAAAAGTCTTTCTGGGTACTTCTTATTGCGTGTCACTTTTACTGTTCTGGAGAGTTTTATTTTTTCCCTTTTACTCTTCACATTTGGTAATTTTACTAAGACATGTTTTTGTATTCATAGTTCTGTGTTAACACCTCCTGGACCAGAAGCATGTTTTATTTATTAAATAAAATTTCCTGCTGTTAAAGATTTAAATAATTTTTGTACTCTGAAAATTCTCTTTTATAGGAATGCCAATTATATGCTTCTTTTCATTGGTCCCATAATCTTTTACATAAAGGTATATTTCACATATTTATTTTGTTTCATGCTGGGTGATTACTTCTAGCCTGCCTACCATGTCTCTTACTCTATATAGTCATGTTTATTTTTTTATTCTATAGTAACGTTCAATTCTGTAACATTTCTATTTTTCTTATACATTTCTCTCCTTTTCTGTTTTTCATTTCCTTCTATCCAATAATTATTTCTTTAAATATTTGTCTTTTTTTAAAAAAATCATTTTAAAAGACCATGTTATTTGTGATTTCTTTGAACCCAGTAGAAGTAGTTAGTAGGACTTCTAACATTTTTGGAGGAATGGGTAGAAAGAGTAATTATACCTTGGTATATTTTCTGAGTCATGTTTTTTACTTTAGTAGTAAAAAACTTTACTACTTTACTTAGTCCTTTACTTAGTCCATGTTTTTTTGTTGTTGGGGAGGGAGTGTGGGGGGAGAGCTGTATCTGCCCAAAGACGTTTTATTGGTTCTTACTACTATCATGTAGAGGCCACTTATTTGCTGAAGAGTTATTTGTAGAAGGGGAGGGATGAGGTAACATAGTCTGAGCTTCAGTTTTGTTTGCCTGTCTTAAAAACCTTTCATGCAGTCCTTTATTTGGTCTCCTCTATGACATTTCCATCAGTTTTGGTGTTCTGGCAAGTCTCACAGCAGACACCTCCTTATCACCAGCTTTATGGTTTTCCATCAAACGATGAATAGGGGCGCCTGGGTGGCTCAGTCGGTTGAGCGGCCAACTTCGCTCAGGTCATGATCTCGTGGTCCGTGAGTTCGAGCCCCGCGTCGGGCTCTGTGCTGACAGCTCAGAGCCTGGAGCCTGTTTCAGATTCTGTGTCTCCCTCTCTCTGACCCTCCCCTGTTCATGCTCTGTCTCTCTCTGTCTCAAAAATAAATAAACATTAAAAAAAAAAACAAAAAACGATGAATATCTCCCTTTTCCTGTTTTATCTTACTACCCCATCCAGAGACTTCTTGCTAAGACCTAACTGAAGGCAACAAATGACATGCATCCATCCACATTATAGGCCAAGGATCTAAATAGACATTTCTCTAAAGAAGGTACACAAATAACTGATAAACACATGAAAAGATGTTCAGTATCATTAGTTAATAGAGAAATGCAAATCAATACCATAATGTGATATCACTTCACACCCAGTAGGATATAAATGAATGTAAACTGGTGTACCCACGTTAGAAAGCAGTTTGATAGCTCTTCAAAATGTTTAACTTAAAAGTTACCATATGACACAGTAATTCCACTCTTTTTTATATACCAAAGAGGAATGAAAACACATGTCCACACAAAAACTTGTACGTGAACATTCATAGCTGCATTATTCATTCAGAATTATTCAGCTTATGACAAAAAGTGGAACCAACCCAATTGTCTATCAACCAATTAATGAATAAATTAAATGTGGTCTATCCACACAATGAAATATTATTTGACAATAAAAAAATATGAAGTATTGATGCATGTTACAACATGGATGAATCTCTTAAACATTATGCTAAGTGAAAGCAGCCAGTCTCAAAAGACTACATATTGTATTGTATGATTCCATTTGTATGAAATGTCCAGAACAAGCAAAACTACAGAGAGTAGTTTAGTGGTTGCCTAGGTCTGGGGGCGGTTGTGGGAGGGGATAGTCAATAGATTGTGGGTGATGAAAATTTCTAAAACTAGATTATGGTGGTGACTGTACAACTCCAAATTTTACTAAAAACCATTGAAATGTATGCTGTAAATGGATGAATTGTATCATACGTGAATTATAGCTCTATCTTCATATCTTTATTAAGCCATTTAAATGATGACGAAGACTCAAGACTCTTGAGTCAGAATGCCCAGGTTCAAATACTGGCATTTCCAATTGGCCATGTGGCTATGGGCAAGTTCCTTTACATCTTTGTGCAACTGTGATGTGGATAATGATATTACCCACCTCAAAGCTGTATTGTAAGGACAAAAAAGTGGGTGCTCAGAAAAGTCTGGTACACAGTAAGTGCCAAAAAGTGTCAGTTATTTTTTTGAGGCTGTCCACTGCATTTTTAAAACAATCTCAATGGCCATATTTTTCATTTCTGCAAGTTGTATTTAGTTATTTTCTAAATAAGCTTATACTTTCTTCACATTAATTTATGTTATTGATTCTTTTTTCATATCTTTAATAATTTTTAAACACTTTGTTTATGATGAAGTGAGTATAAGTAACTTGGCACATAGAAGGTACTCAGTAAAAAATATTTGTTGGATTTATGGACGGATACCTAGTAGACAGCTCTGCTTTCCTCAATTTTCTAGTGTGTTTCCTTGAAGAAATTAATTCCTCTTTGCTTTAGTTTTTATCTATAACACAGAACAATAATATCTACCTTCTAAAGTTATTGTGGAGTCCTAATGAAATTGTGTCTAGTTTCATGCTTCATATATAAAATAGTTGCTTAACTATATTCACCCCCTTACCTTTTGGTCCCCTAGTCATCTTTTTACATGTGTCATCAAGGACTCTACCCTCTTAGGAGTGGCAAAGTGCTCAGTTTTTAATGTTTCTACTCAGGCTTTGCTGCCCTCTCTGCAAATCCTTAAAGAATCTGTTTCTCCTCTCACAGTTCTTTCACTATTGAGTTCTTTGGAGCCACACATACCCTGATGTTGTCTGTGCACATTCTCTTGGTTATTTTGCTTCTTTTGCCACTCTGGCTGCTTTAGTTACTGAAATAATGTCTATTTTCAGAATGGTAATTGCAAAAGCACCTTAATGTCTACGGAGTAGAAACTCAATGCATAATGATTGAATCTTAAATAGCCCTTAAATTCTGCTGCCTGTCACTCAGAGTTTCCCTTGGTGTTCCACTCACTGCCCCACTGAGGGCTGCACAGTAGCTGTATGCTGGTGGATCTACAGTCAGTTCTCTTCCTGATCCTGGCTGGCCAGACTGGGGAGCATCTTTTGTTTCATCTTTTGAAATAAAAAGGGCCTGGGTCCCTAGTAAAGGTTTGTCAGTCCTATCCATTGGAAAGAAAAAACAAGCTGAGAATCTCAGATTACCTATCTATGGTACTTTTTAGTTTTTGCCTATGATTTGAGTAAAAAGTAACCGGCTACTCTCTTAGATACAGGGATCTGCAGAAGAGCTTTTTGTTGTCTGTTCCCTTTGGTGATGAAAGGGCTGTATATGGTATTCAGCAGATACTAAATTACTTTATAAATTGCATCATTACTAAAACATAAGGTGAAACTTAGCTCAAGTTTTGGGTACTATCCAAATGAAGATATTACTGGAAGGATAATATCATAATGTTGTTTCATCAACGAGAACTATTTGTATCCTTTATGCTATAGGCTTCAGGGCCAACAGTAGGTGGTATCTTTTGTGAAAACAATTAAAGCAAGAACTGGGGGTAGGGGTGGAGTATAAAAAGAGAAACATTTTGAAAAAGAGGTGGAATATTTTCAGGCACTGTTCAGCTCCCAAAATGTAATCTTTCTTTCTCTATGCCTAGAGTTCTAAATATTCTTCTTGCAATAGAAATCAAATATTTAGTGAAAATATTTATAATTATTCAGTGAGTCAGATGTTCCATGGTTTTATTATTATGGAGGTTTATATTGGATATTTATTGTCATATTTTGTTTTTCTGGAAGTCACAATCTCTTCTGAAAAAGATCTTTTTTCTTGTGGAAACTACAGCTTTCCCACTCTTAGCCCAAGGGACTTGAATATGGTTGATCACTATATACTATTTTTCTGGCCAGCCACTCTAATCCATTCAGAGATAGGCTCAGTCCTATTTAAAATTTTTTTTAATGTTTATTTATTTTTGAGAGAGACAGAGAGAGATAGAGAGCTCAAGAAGGGAAGGGCCAGAGAGAGAGGGAGACACGGAATCCGAAGCAGGCTCCAGGCTCCAACCTGTCAGCACAGAGCCCTGTGTGGGGCTTGAGCTCACAGAATGCACGATCATGACCTGAGCCGAAGTCAGACGCTTAAGTGACTGAGCCACCCAGGTGCCCCAGGCTCAATCCTATTTAAAAGCAGCTCTACCTGATAAGGGTTATAAATTCTACTATTACCTTGGAGTTGCTGAGAAAATGGCTTATATTTCATTGATTCTAGGGTGCCCTATTTTCATCCATATTTTAACATCACTGATATTGGGGTACATTTTATAATTAACATCATAACAAGCTATTCTGTTATTATTAAAGGATCAGCATTTTTTCTTATTGATACATAAATGTATTTTCTTACAATCAGTGATGATGTAAGTCCCATGAAATATGGTATACTTGGGACTTCTGGCAGCTGTCTTGCAATGATGAGGACTGAGGTGGTCTAAGAGTGGAGAGGACAGGGGAGGAAAACAGTTTAGAGATCAAAAGAAACTGAGCACTAATGATGTAATTCAGATTCTGTTGTATCTAATCACATCTGAAGTTAATGCCCAGTTTCTATAAGCCAACTAACTCTCTTCACTCAGCACACGCTAGTTGTTGTTTAAATATGTGTTAGTGGCTCATCGCTCACTTTTATTTTTTATTTTTTTTTCAACATTTATTTATTTTTGGGACAGAGAGAGACAGAGCGTGAACGGGGGAGGGGCAGAGAGAGAGGGAGACACAGAATCGGAAACAGGCTCCAGGCTCCGAGCCATCAGCCCAGAGCCTGACGCGGGGCTCGAACTCACGGACCGCGAGATCTTGACCTGGCTGAAGTCGGACGCTTAACCGACTGCGCCACCCAGGCGCCCCTCATCGCTCACTTTTAATTGCCAGAGTTCTGACCACTTGTGTATCAAGTAAAGAAGAGATATTATCAAAGACTACACCTGAACAAAGAGAACTCAAGTGACATTTGTGGTCACTTTCTCCTTTTGCAAAGTTAATTGAAGAGAAATAATTGATGTGAAGAAATGTGGAGTATCCAAAACATTTGACAAACATAAATAAGGGCAATAACAGACATTTTCTATAAGGAAATACTGAGATGCTTTATAATTCAGGAGGCAAGCATAAGCCATGGTCACATTCTAAGTTCTGTGAAACAGACCAATATTCTTAGTTGCCCCTGAAATGAAAATGACTTATGGAGATTTCTGCCTAGGAGTAAGGCATTCTCACATGCTCATCAAGATTTAGAGAATTTACAGATAAAGTACAGTCCAGACACACTAACAGTAGACACACTACAAAGGATGTGATGAGTGGGCAAAGGGATGTGTGCATATGTGGAGAATGCAGGGAATTAAGGGCCTAGATCCTTCAACTGTCCGAAATGCAAAATTTTATACATCAAGGTAAACAGTGGGACTACATTTTTGGAGGTAAAAGACTACAAACTCTAGTTTTCTAGTATCATTGTCATGAAACTGTAATTTGACTAAGGCTTCTTCTACAAGTGATCAAGAATACTTTCTAAAATTTCAAGTTATTTGATAACTATAAATCCTTAAAATCTTTATAGGATAGAACATATGTGGAGATACTGTTCTGTCTTGTTCAGATGCCTTCCTTAAAGATAGACAGTGCAATTGTGCATAATTAGCATATTTTGGCCTTAAGCCTTGCACCTAGTAATGCTCTTCAAGTGATTAGGAGTACCTGAGAAATGCTATAATCCCCTAGAAATGTACTGTTTGGTTTTTCTCACTGCTGTTACGAAAATGACTAGGAATGCGTAAACTGGAATTAAGGAACAATGTTTCCTGCCAGTTAAATGAGCAGGACAAAGGTGTATATGTTCAATCATGTTTGCTGAACTAAGGACAGCTCAAGATCATTTCTTAATTGAATTGTTTAAATAATACCTTTCACTCCCAAATCATTTTGTCTTTATTAAAAAATGAACATTATGCAATTAACATGTGTTCTCAGTATATTTTTCCTTTAAAACTATGAAAAATGTGACAGGGGATTACCTTTACATGAAGAGGGTGTGGACAGGTCTTTAAGAAATTATCTGACACCTCACAAGCAGATTTAATATAAATCGTAGCCATTCTTTTTTATTTGTTTTTATTGGATTTTTCTTCCACTTCTGTCATCACAGAAATTTACATGATACTAATCTAGGTGTGATTGCTATCTTTTTAATGCTCTACCAAAAAAAAGTTGAGCCAAATTCTTGAATGAGCACTTTGGTTTATATCAAGAGAGGCATGATTGTATAACCAAACATATTCAGATACTAAATCTATAACCCCATCTTATAGAAAGAAGGTATCAGCAGAACCACTTTGAGAACCTCCATCCCAGCCTGGATGCTGTCTGCTTAGTTTTATGTTCCCAAGGGTCATTTGGGTTCAGGCATTACTAATACAAGTAGCACTTAAGTTTTAAGCAAACAAACTCATTATTCGTGAGTTATGATGTAGACAGAATGATTAATAAATCTATTCAATAGTTAAACTTTACACAATCAATTACAAATAGGCAATATTTTTCTAGTAAATGATGTTAATGTAAGTAATTTTAAACACCCCAAATCTCCCCTGGTCCCAGGATATCTGTAGTAGTTACCAACCAGGAGGGACAAGTACACCTTAGCTGTATTGTTTCATCAGTCTCTTGTTTTGTTCTCTTGTAGTATACATTCTTGAGCAATTGTTTCCATGAGCTACTCCATCACTGTATGCAGGCTTTCTGATCCCTATGCAAAGCCATGTAAGGTTATTTTCTCATTCTCCTGAACACACTTTTCCCCCCTTCCTGGATACTTTCTTTAAAAACTTTCCTTTCTCTTTGCACCCACCACTCGATTTGTTCTGTATTCCTCTTCTCATGTGTCAGCCCCTTGTTTTTACTGTTGCCTAGCTTTCTCTATTGCTTACTTTGCTTTATATTTGTGTTCTTGGTGAAAAGGGCAAAAAGGTGAGTATTGTTCACTTAGGAAATGCTGTTTTGGGGAGTAGACAAGATGACTACTTTAAAGGATTATTTAGAAGACCATCCAGTCTAGTATACAAAATAAATATTTCTACAGTGCTTTCCATTTCTATAACGTAAGGCAGTTAAAAGCATTGCAACTTTATAAGCAGCTGAGCAACTGTGTGACATTATAAGGTATCATTAAGAGCAGTCTCTGCAGTCAGACTTCTCAAGAGTTCTCTGATTTTTATAGCCTACTCCTTAGAGTTCTCAAACTTCAACATTAATTTCACTAGATCTTATTATTTCCTTTTTCACTATCCATCACTCCCTCATGTACTTTTAATTCTTCTGCTCCAGTATAATTCTGTGGTCCATCATTATAATTACTTCTTTGTATAGCTCAAGTCAAGCAAGAGCCTCCCTTTGCTCCATCACGATCTCCTGACAAAAACCAACTGCTCTTCACTTAAGCTTTCAGCCTACCCTATACCTGTGACTCACGGCAAAATGTGACTGAAGAAAGGCACATAGTCAAGGTGACTAGTCTTACTTCATATGCATAACAGTGAAACTAGGCCTGGATCTGTGCCCACATACTTTGCCTCTTTTCCTCTTACTATGCATGAACAATCCATACTAAGAGATAAGTTGTCTATAACTTGTACATTAGGCTGTCTTCCTTCTCACCTACTCAAGAACTTGTTCCAAGCATTTTCCCCTCATTTTCCAGCACCATCCACTTTTCATCATCAGTTTGATCACTCACATAAGCATATAAATGAATAGAAATCTTCCTTTTTCATGTGTAGCAAAATTGCACCCAAGAATTGTCTATATTTATTTTCTTCCATTGCTTTGTTCTCACTGTCCTTTGAACTCTTTCCAAGTAAGCTTTTAATCCCATATTTCCATCTAAAGTATTTTGGTTAAGGACTCCAAGGACTTGCATGTTTCTGAAGTCGGTGGTCAATTCTCAGTCTTCATCTTACTTGAGTACTCAGCTGCATTTGACAGAATAGATTCTTAAATCCTACTTGAAACACCTTCTTCAATTAGCTTCTGGGACACCATAAACCCCTGAATTTCCTAGCCACTTCTTTTTCTTATTCATCCTGTTTGCCTGAACTGTAAAAGCCGGCATGCCTCAAGGCTCAGTCCTTAGGGGAAAATAAAGTTTTTTTCTAGCTACTCTCCTTTAGTGATCTCATTTAGTCTCATAACTTTCGAGACCATCTGCAGCACTGATGACACTCAGTTTTGTATCTCAAATACAGCTCTCTTTCCTTTTTCAAACGCTTCCATCCAGCTTGTTATTCAACATCTCCATTTGACACAGGTACCTAATAGGCACCTTAAACTTAATCTGCCCAAAATGGAACTATCATTTTCCCTCTAAACTTTGTTCTTTCAAGACTTCCACTTTAGTAAATGGTAGTTTCATTCTTCCAATTGCTCACACCAAAAATCTTTATCAAATATAATTTTTAGGAGATAGGAACATGACTCATACAAATATAAAATGAGTATGTGCCAAAAATCTATTAGCTCACATATGTGGGAAACAGCAGGGTGGTAAAGCTGATTCAAAAAGAATCAAAAACTCAACAGAGATAACACTGATTCAAAGAAAACAGAAATTATGTAGTCAGTCAGGAAAGCAAGAAAAGTAAGTTTGCTAAATTGGAAAAAATAATGGTTAATCTTTAGGACAATAAATCTGTTGAGGTTATCTTCTCTGCTGCATAGAAAATGTTTGCATCTTTATTGGACAAAAATTTACAAGTGAACATGTAACTTCACAGTAGTGAAATTATTTCAAAATAATAAATAGTGAATCAACAACATTGGTGCATGCCCTATATAGCCTTAAGTCATCTCTGTCAGGGCCTGTGAAGTAATGGCCTAATATGAAAGGACACATAGTCATCCCTTTGTCTTATTTCCAAGTTTTAGACAGTGTTTCTTAGTGCGTTTAGCCATCCATAATTTGTCTTATTTTCCCACTGTATATCATCAAATCTTGTTGACTCTAACTTCTATAGTAAGAATCTAATTACTCCCTACTACTTTTACTGCTGCTTATCAATCTGGTCCCGACCACCAGGATTTCTTGCTTAGATTGTTGTCATTCTTCCTGACTGGTTTCCCTTACACTTTCTTTCCTTTTTTCTTTCTTTTCTTTTCTTTTCTTTTCTTTTCTTTTCTTTCTTTCTTTCTTTCTTTCTTTCTTTCTCTTTTTTTTAATGTTTTATGTTTTGTTTTTTTTTTATTTTTGAGGAAGAGCATGAGCAGGGGAGGGACAGAGAGAGAGGGAGACATCGAATCTGAAGCAGGCTCCAGGCTCTGAGCTGTCAGCACAGAGCCCAACACAGGGCCCAAACCCATGAGCCACTGTGAGATTATGATCTGAGCCAAAGTCAGATGCTTAACTGACTGAAACACCCAGCGCCCCTCCCTTACACTTTCATAATCTAGTTTCAATAAAACAAACAGTGATCCTAAAGTAAAAGTTAGCCAGATCATAATACTTCCCTTGTTAAATTCTTCTAAGTTCACATCTTGCTCCCTGCCAAATAAAAAAGTCTTTGCAATGGCCCATTACACCTTTCATGATCTGTACCTCCCTCCAAACTTACTATCTCTCTGAGATTATCTCCTACAACACTCTGGCCATTTACAATGTTCAGCCCACAGGGACTGCCTTGCAATTTTTTGAACACACATAACATGCTTCTATCTCAAGGCTTTTTGGACTTGTTCTTTCTGTCTGGAATATTCTAACAGATACTCCCCTGGATCACTCCCCACCTCCACCAGGTCTTGCTCAAATACCACCTTCTGAGTGAAGCCTTCCCTGACTACCTTATTAAAACTCTAACCCATTCCCCCACATTTCTGCCCCTGGTACTCCCCTAACACTTCTGCTTTATTTTTCTCTGTAACATTTACTACCTTCTGACATATATATTATTTATGGAGGGCAAATTTTTTTTTGTCAGTTTTGTTCATCAGCATGTCCCAAAAGTCTCAAATAGTACTTGACACATGAAAGGTATTCCAGTATTTTTGAATGAGTATTTATTTTCCATCTATTCCTAGTACCATTTCTTATTTTCTTTCTAGATGGTCCATGTTAACTTTAAAAATTTTTTTATGTTTATTTGTTATTGAGAGAGAGACACAGAGCATGAGCAGGGGAGGGGTAGAGAGAGGGGGGAGACACAGAATCCAAAGTAGGCTCCAGGCTCTGAGCTGTCAGCACAGAGCCCAACGCGGGGCTCGAACTCACAAACTACGAGATCATGACCTGAGCCAAAGTCGGTCGCCCAACCAACTGAACTACCCAGGCACCCCGGTCCATGTTAACTTTAAAATGAAGCTGTTATTTGTTTCTGATTTACATCCTAAAATTGTTCTAATTCGATCAAATTAAAACTAGTTATTATCTACATACAAGACATTGGGTCAGTCCTATGGAGGACACAGGGGAATTAAGACACAAGGATTTGCGATCTTGTTAGGGTTATAAGACTAGCAGATGAAAAGTTAAATGCTAAGAAAAGATATAAGTAATGTTTCAAACCAAAAAAATGATGAAATGTCAGGAAACAGAAATACTTACTGACTAAAATAGTTTGCTTTCTGAGCCTAATGCTTAGATGTTGTAAAATGAAAAGTTCATAGACAGTAGTGTATTTTCCAAAATAAAAGAAAGGAATTTAAATACACAAAATAACCAAGGGGTTACTAAATGACTTTTTTTTTATTTGTAAAAAACTAAGAAACTCATTGTGAGATGCAAATGTGAAGGAAAAGAAAGTCTATTTCTTAGTTCCTGAGCAATTGCATGAAGACCTATTTGGGGTGGGAGGCAACCATTTTGTTCATGGTATTTTCTTCATCGTTCTTACCTTTCTCATGCAGGATTTGTCTTTGTAGTGAATTCCACTTTCTGCTTATGTTTCAAATTCTGTCCTTTCTGTCTGGCCTTCCCCTGCCCCCATTCACACACACATACACCTCTCCTGATTGTGTTTAGTGGAATGACCAGTTCTTCTGTAGCTCTGATCATAAAACTAGAAGCTTATTCTCTAAGGTGTGTTCGGTTTCAAATCAAGCCCTCTGCCAATGGTTTACCATTTTTGGTTCCCTAATCTTGTCACAAAAAGAAATATTTAAAATATATCTGCGCTGCCCCTCTAGCCATAATCTAAGAACCTCAAAATTATATCTAGATAAGTTAGATCTCAGTGTAACTAGTGCTGCTCTGAAAAGAATGTGCTTTGCTTAAGGAAAATGTTTATGTTTCACTCCCTAGCTTCTTCCAAAAAAGGTTTCAAGCTACTTAGGTAAATGGAGAACAATGAAAGCTTTATCAGCATGGCTTGTTTAATTTCTTTTGGAAGTAACATTGCTAACCTTTCTACAGTATTTTAGTTGATACTACAGTAAAAAAAAAAAAAAATGACATTTGCACTGAGAAGCTGCCAAAGATAGCCGAAGTCAAAAGATGAATATAATATACTTATTAAGGCTGTGTCCTCTTTCCATTTTGAAATTCCCTACCCTTAGGGCAGGCACCAAGCTGTCTCTGGTTGATGCAATACCAACTTTATCAGTGATGTTAAATAAATAAATAGGAAATAATGATTCCTCAGACTGGCTGTGGCAGTTAACAGACATGTTCTCTGTCAAAACTGATCATAAGCAACAATTTCAGATGAACTTCCTTTTTGAGTAAGCAAATCTTTAATATTTGTTTTTGCAATAGACCCTTTTGATCTTTAAAACTAGTCGGCAAATTAAAGGTTTTTAAAAAATCTAATAATTTTCCTAATTTATAGCAAAAATTGAACTTAAATAATATATATTGAGGGCACCCAAAATTTCCTCATTATTTCTCTGTTACAGAACTTCCCTGTATAAATGTAGGTCAAATGAAAATCATATTTCCTTTGCTTTCTCTAAAGTCATTCTTAATTTCTTTTTCTTTTTTGTCTGTGCTATTTCTGCTTCCCTTGATGCTTAATGTTCTGAAATAGTTGAAGAATGTCAAAAATATGTTGCCCTAGATATGTGCATTGCTAGCTATTATTATGCCCTGTCATCGAAGTTCTTTCAATTCTAGGAAGAAACCTGATATAAATCTTGAGAATAATTTTTAACATTAGGGTCAAGTAAATCCCACATTTTAATAACAATAATTAATTAATTTTTATTACTTATGTTGTTTTTCTGAAAGTGTTAAATTTTTGTTTGAGAAAGTTTATCCCTTTACAGGTCTAATGAAGGTTTTGAACCTTCTGATGCTGACTTCTTTTTTTTTTAGTTTTTTTTTTACATTTATTTATTTTTGAGAGATAGAGTGAGACAAAGTGAGAGTGGGGGGAGGGGCAGAGAGAGAGGAAGACACAGGATCAGAAGCAGGCTCCAGGCTCTGAGCTGTCAGCCCAGAGCCCGACGCGGGGCTCAAACCCACAGGCTGTGAGATCATGACCTGAGCCGAAGTCGGACGCTCAACCGACTGAGCCACCCAGGCGCCCCTGATGCTGACTTCTAAAGTCAGCATTGTTTATAACCTATGCCATTAATATTATTAGACCAGAAATTAATAGCAATAATAATCATAGCAAACTTTTATTAGGCATTTACTATACACTAAGTTCTGCTATATCTTTATGTGCATATGCCATTAAATCATTGGGAAGCACTAATATTAAATTCTTAATAGATAAGAAAGATGCAGTTTGGAAAGATCATTAAATTTGCTCTAGGTAATGCAGTGAAAGTAGGTCACACTACCAATAAAAGTGGGAGACTAGGGATATTAACATAAATCTGTTAGACAATATTTCCTGAACAAAGAGCTTTGTGGTATGATCTCATTTAGGTGTTCTTTCTTTCTTTCTTTCTTTCTTTCTTTCTTTCTTTCTTTCTTTCTTTCTTTTGTTTTTGTTAACAAATCACAGAAGAAAAGTGTAATATTACACCAATTGTATAGATGAAGAAACCGAGATGGTTAAGAACTTTGCTCAAGATTACACAGCCACCAAATAACTAACTCTGTATTTATTGAATGACTCAATCAACAAATTCTTTTTGAATGGCTACTATGCCTGGCATTGTACTAGCCTCTGGGTTTAGGAAGATGACAAAGACACATTCAGTCCTGTGGGGATTTATTGCCTGAGGAGAATCAGAATAAACAATTTTAGTGCTCAGTAGAGGAGATATCCACAGAGCTCTATGAGAACCCACTGGAAAGCAGCAGTTTAATTCAGATGGAATAGGATGGGAGGTGGTAAGAAGAAAAGCTACTGACCCTGCAAATTGAAAGATGAGTAAGAAGCAGCAAGGTCAAGGGAGGAAAGAGAGCAAGGATGTTCTAGGAAGAAGGACAAAAGCATGCACAAAGTCTAAGAGGAAGAAGGCTTGACAATTTTAAGGGGCCACAGGTGCTGCCAGCAGAATAAAATGAAGAGATAGTAGGGAGAGGTGAGGAGGGGAAGTTGCAGGCATGAGGTTGTGAAGCTCCTGGGATACTATCCTAAGCTGTCTGGATTTTGTATTCTGAAGGCAATAGGAAGCTGCAAAATTATCAGATCAGATCAGAAATATCTGGCAGGTGTGGAGATTGAATCAGAGGTGAAGGCAGGAAGAGAAATAAAGTATGAAGCCACTGTGGTAGACGTTAAAAAGTGATACAGCTTAAACTAAATCATAGGCTGTAGGAACTGAAGAGTGGGCGGGGGGCAAAGATATTAAAGTGGTAGAACTGACAATATTTGGTAAATGACAGGTTGAGGAGACTGAGAGAAAAGGAGGATTTTAAGATGACTTCGACGTTTCTGGGAGCTTTTTGCATTTCATAGTTTTTTTTTTTTCTAAAGAGCATGTCTATGTGATATGACTAAATCAGCTGCATATTCTCTTTGACTAACACACTCATCATTACAATTTTAAGTGATTAATTGTGGAGGGTTTTTTTTTTAGTCTGAATTGTATTCATTATACAAGTAGAATAGTTCAGATGCCAAACAAACTGTTCCAGTGTTTAAACTAAATGAATTAGCCAAGAGATGATTCCTCAATTCTAGTCACTAAAATTTCCACTTACTTTTAAAATTGCAAAGTTGCTGGGTATGTGTGTTCTATACATCCTTGACTACTTAGTGATCAAGCATCATGCATTCATACTGTGAAGGTGGAAAGAAAAAAAATAATATGTTGATAAAAAGGAGCATTTTGGCATTAACTTCCAATTCAGTTAATATTTTTTTTCCTTTCTCCGTCTTTTGCCTATGCATTCTGAAGTGATGATTACATAATCTGGGAATTAAAAAAAAATGAGTCAGTGTTTCCAAATCATACATTTGTTTGGAGAATGACGATGAGAGATTTGGGATCCCATTAAAGTCCTCTGTTCTGTCCTAAACACTATACCAGATCTAAAAATTCGTTGGAGATCTGGGGTTGATCCCAGTATGATGCGTTCTGGACCAGTTTAGAGGGATAGAGAAAGGAGATTTCTTTCTTTTTTTATGTTTATTTATTTTTGAGAGAGATAGAAACAGAATGTGAGTGAGGAAAGGGCAGAGAGAGGGAGACACAGAATTTGAAGCAGGCTCCAGGGTCTGAGCTGTCAGCACAGAGCCCAACGCAGGGCTCAAACTCATGAACCATGAGATCATGACCTGAGCCAAAGTTGGATGCTTAACCGACTGAGCCACCCAGGTGCCCTAAGAAAGGAGATTTTAATGTTCAGTGTACTGGGTTTCTGAGGATTACTCAACAGTCAGTCCCTTCTAAGAGTCAGCAGCTGGTGAATCTCCAGAAAGTAGATGTCCTGCCTTTTACATAGAACTGTGGGGGTACTTTTTAGTTACCCATCTCAACATGGGACAGCAGCAGTGGAGGAGAAAGGGTGGCAGGGAAGGACAAATGAGAAAGAAGGCTATGTTTTTGATAATTCCTCTTTTTTTCTGTTTTTTTTTTAATTTGGTTTTATGTTAATTACGTCCTTCTGCTTGTTTTTCTTGTTATCTTAAAATTCGTGAATTAGATATTATTTTGAATATGTTCCCTCTATCATTTGTAAGATTTTGATAAACATTGTCATTAATTATTATTATTATCTTTAATGTTTGGTAGAATTTACCAGTGAAACCATATTGTCTTGGGTTTTTCTGGGCTGGGAAATTTTTGATTCCTAATTCAACTTGCATTCTTGTTATTCGTCTAAGAAGATTTCCTGTTTCTTGGATTCAAGATCCATGATTCAGTTACGGCAACTTGTGTGTTTTTTGAGAATTACCTCTTTTTTTCCCTAAGTTATTTGATTTGTTAGTATATAATTGTTTATAGTAATCTGCTATCATACTACGTATTTCTGTGGTTATCTGTCACATTTTCTCTTCCATTTCTCATTTTGGTTTTTGAGTTTTCTTTTTTGTCCTTAGTCAACTTAGTTAAGGTATTGCCTATTTTGTTTATTTTTTTGGATAAATTAGTCATTACTTTCTTTTTTTAATTAATTAATTCATTTAAATTTGAGTTAGGTGATATACAGTGTAGTATTGGTTTCAGAAGAATCCAGGGATTCATTACTTAAATATAACACCCAGAGCTCATCCCAACAAGCGCCTTCCTAAGAATGAGAATCTCAAGAATGCTCTATGCCCAGTGTGGAGACTGACATGGGGCTTGATGCAGGGCTCGATCCCACAACCCCAGGATCATGACCTGAGATGAAAGCAAGAGTCAGATGCTCAACTGAGCCACCCAGGTGCCCTTCTCTCTACATTTTTTAAAAATATAATTTATTTAAAAGTTTGCTAACATACAGCATATACAGTGTGCTCTTGGCTTCGGGAGTAGATTCTTGTGATTCATCACTTACATACATCATTCAGCACTCATTCCAACAAGTGCTCTCCTCAATGCCCATCACCCATTTTCCCTGACCCCCACCCCCTTACACCCTCAGTTTTTTCTCTATATTTAAGAGTCTCTTATGGTTTGCCTCCCTCTCTGTAACTATTTTTTTTTCTTTTGCTTCCCCCATGGTCTTCTGTTAAGTTTCTCAACTTACACGGATTAATGAAAACATGATATTTGTCTTTCTCTGACTGACTTATTTCACTTAGCATAATATCCTCCAGTTCCATCCACGTTGTTGCAAATGGCAAGATTTCATTCTTTTTCATTGCCGAGTAGTATTCCACTATATATATATATATATATATATATATATATATATATATACACACACACACACACACACACACACACCACATCTTCTTTATCCATTTATCAGTTGATGAACATCTGCGTTCTTTCCATAATTTGGCTACTGTTGATAGTGCTGCTATAAATATTGGGGTACATGTGCCAGGAAGAAGAAATAGAAAACTTGAGCAAATCCATAACCAGTGAAGAAATTGAATAGGTTATCAAAAATCTCCCAACAGATAAGAGTCCTGGGCCAGATGGCTTCCCAGGGAATTCTACCAGACATTGAAAACAAAGTTAGTACCTATTCTTTTCAAGCTATTCCAAAAAATAGATACAGAAGGAAAACTTCCAGACTCATTCTATAAAGCCAGCATTACCTTGATTCCCAAACCATACAAAGATCTCACTAAAGAGGAGAATAACAGGCCAATACCCCTGATGACCATGGATGTGAAAATTCTCAACAAGATACTAACAAATCGAATTCAACAGTGTATTAAAAGAATTATTCACCATGACCAAGTGAGATTTATTCCTGGGCTGCAGGGCTGGTTCAGTATTCACAAATCAATCAATGTGCTACATCACATTAATAGAAGAAAGGATAAAAACCATAGTATCTTGTCAACAGATTCAGAAAAAGCATTTGACAAAATACAGCATCCTTTCTTAATAAAAACCCTCAAGAAAGTCGAGATAGAGGAACATACCTTAACATCACAAAAGTCATATATGAAAGGCCCACAGCTAATATCCTCCATGTGGGAAAACTGAGACTTTCCCCCTGGAATCGATCCCATTTACAATTGCACCAAGAACCATAAATACCTAGGAATAAACAAACCTAACCAAAGAGGTAAAAGATCTGTACCCTGAAAACTATGAAAGAAAGAAAAAGCTTATGAAAGAAACTGAAGAAGACACAAAGAAATGGAAAAACATTCCATGCTCATGGATTAGAAGAACAAATATTGTTAAAATGTCAATACTACCCAAAGCAATCTACACATTCAATGCAATCCCAATCAAAATAGTACCAGTATTCTTCTCAAAGCTAGAACAAACAATCCTAAAATGTGTATGGAACCACAAAAGACCCCAAATAGCCAAAGTAATGTTGAAAAAGAAAACCAAAGCTAGAGGCATCACAATCCCAGACTTCAAGCTGTATTACAAAGCTGTAATCATCAATACAGTATGGTATTAGCACAAAAACAGATACATAGACCAATGGAATAGAATAGAGAACCCAGAATTGGGACCCACAAATGTATGGCCAATTAATCTTCAACAAAGCAGGAAAGAGTATCCAATGGAAAAAGACAATCTCTTTAGCAAATGGTGCTGGGAGAACTGGACAGCAACATGCAGAAGAACGAAACTGGACCACTTTCTTACTCCATACACAAAAATAAACTCAAAATGGATGAAGGTCCTAAATGTGAGACAGGAAACCATCAAAATCCTAGAAGAGAAAAGAGGCAACAAGCTCTTTGACCTTGGACGCAGCAACTTCTTACTTGACACATCTCTGAAGGCAAGGGAAATAAAAGCAAAAATGAACTAGTGGGACCTCATCAAGATAAAAAGCTTCTGCACAGCAAAGGAAACAATCAACAAAACTAAAAGGCAACCAATGGAATGGGAGAAGTTATTTGTAAATGACATACCAAATAAAGGGTTAGTATCCAAAATGTATAAAGAACTTACCAAACTCAACACCCAGAAAACAAAAAATCCAGTGAAGAAATGGGCAGAAGACATGAATAGAATTTTTTCCAAAGAAGACTTCCAAATGGCTAACAGACACATGAAAAAATTGCTCAACATTCATCACTCATCATCAGGGAATACAAATCAAGACCACAATGAGATACCACCTCACACTGGTCAGAGTGGCTAGTAAACAACCCAGGATGCTAACAGATGTTAGCAAGGATGTGGAGAAAGGGGAACCCTCTTGCATTGTTCTTGGGAGTACAAACTGGCGCAGCCACTCTGGAAAACAGTGTGGAGGTTCCTCCAAAAATTAAAAATAGGATTACCCTATGACCCAGAAATAGTACTAATAGGAATCTATCCAAAGGATACTTTCAATTTTATGTTATTGTTTATTCTGGTCTCTATTTTATTTATTTCTGATTTTTCTTTATTATTTCCTTTTTCTACTAAATTTCAGCTAAGATCCTTCTTTCTACTTCCTTTTCTACTTCCTTGTGGTGTAATGTTGTCTATCTGAACTTCTTTTCTCAATACAAGCATTTATAGCGTAAATTTCACTCTAACATCCCATAGGTTTTGGAATATTGTGTTTCTTTTCCTTTTGTTTTGAGACATATTTTGATTTGCCAGTTGATTTCTTATTTGGCCCATTGCTTGTGAAGTAGTGTGTTAATATTTACATATTAAATATTTAATATTTACAATGAAGATATTCCAGCTTTGTTTTATGTTTGATCTTTAGTGTTGTACCATTGCAATTGGAAAGTATATTTGGTATTATTTCAGTCTTCTAAATTTGTAATATTTGTTGTGTCTCTTTTTATGCAATTTAACCAGGGGATTCTTCTGTGTGTCCTTGAAGAAAATGTGTATTCTATTTTTCTTGGATGGAATGTTTTATATATATCTTTTAGAACCATGTTTTCTAAAATATGCTTCAAGTGAAAAATGTTCTTGTTGAAAAAAATAATACTTTTAACTGAGGGTAGTCATTTAAAATAAAGCATATCAGGGGGAAGGTGGTTGGGGGGGATGAGTGAAACAGGTAAAGGGAATTAAGAGTACATTTATCATGATAAGAACTGAGTCATGAAGTACAGAATTGTTGAATCACTATATTATACAGCTGATACTAATATAATAGTGTATGTTAACTGTACAGGAATTAAAAAACTTAATTAAAAAAATTCTTGAATTGGACATTATTTTGATTTATTTTCTCTATTTTAAAATAATAAACATTTAAGAATATAAATTTTTAATGAGTTCTGTTTATTCATTTATTTTGTTAATGAGATATTTAAGTCCATGAAATTAATTATAATTGTAGTTTATCACATTTTTTAGATGGATTGTTAAAATCTATCACTATAGTAATTATATCTATTTCTCTTTCTTATGTCTAGTAGTGTTTTTATTGATGTTTTTGTGGCTATATTATTCATCTGTAATAGTGCATCTATTTTGCTTTCAGTTTTGATGCTGCCTTTTATCAATCAATAATGACCTTACTTTAATACTTTGTGTGTTTGACTTTGCCTAATGTTAATACTGTTATTTTTGCTTTATTTGGAGAGTTTAATTCTTTACTGCTGTATTTCTTGCACATTTATGATCATCTTTACAAATTATACTAGGAATGTTTCTCTCCTTGCATAATCTAACCCATTATTCACATATTTCCCCTGATTTTCACATGCTGTGTTATTACATGCCATATCTGAAGATATCTAGACCTTTATCCAAATTTAAGCACTTTCCAGCTGTTGTCCTTTCAAAAGTCTGTTTCTTTCTGATTGTGATTAATTGTAAGATTAATGTGTGTGGAGGATTGTTAAAATCACTTATTAGTAGCAGGCCTTTCATTCTTCAACTTTTCTTCACAGGCTTGACATAAAATCACCTTGATGACAAGAATTCTTGTTGTTTTCTTTTCATCCATGTATGAAAAATGATCATTTTGCAAGCTAAAGAACATTTAGTACTTTGAAATAAAAATAAGTAAGAGTCCATGAAAAGCGAGAAGTGTCCTAAACAAGAGGATTAGAATGGGAGTTAACTGCTCTTTCTACCCCATCTGCTTTCCAAATGTGGCTCACTCCTTCAGATCTGCATAAACAGAAAATGTGGGCAAGGTCAGAGGCTCATTCTTGTTTGGAAAACCATTATTACACTTGTCAGCCAAAGCTGCAAGCATGCTGACCATTGAAAGAAACTTTATTTTCCTTATTCACAGTTTGTGATTATCCAAGTAGATTTCTTCTTCCTAAAATTTGAGATCAACAGTAATGTAATTTCTCAGTTTCAGGTCAATAGCTTCCTTTCTGTCTTTCCTTTTCCAACTAAATTCGGGAAAAGATGATATAGATCTTCTCTAACCAATTTATTTCTGGAAGATTTTCTTCTCTCCATACACTGTATGCTTTGGTTTAATTCCTAATGGGTTTTGTATCCACTGTAAGAATCTTCCTCAAGTGAACTAGAGGTTAAAGTTCTCTAACATGAAGACAAGTAAGCATTGACTCATTCTAATATTTCATCTCTTTGCAGTTTATAGATCTTCATTTTTGACCTTTAGTCTTTCTTGCCAGACTATCTCACTCAGAAGACAATTAAAGAGGAATGGTTTCCTAAGCAGTCACAAAGGACACAATTTTTAAAGAAAATAGCCACAATCTTTAAATAGTTGCTTTTATTTATATTTGGTGTACTGTGACTGGTTAAAAACCACCCTTTTAGATCCTTGACCTAAGATCTATTTCTTTGTCTTAATACCTTTTTATTGGTTACTTTTTAAAACAAATTTAAGTGTAATTAACATACAGCATTATATTAGTTTCAGGTGTATAACATAATGATTCAATATTTGTGTAAATGTCAAAATTATCACCACAACATGTCTAGTTGTCATCTGTCACTATAAATAATTACAAAACATTTTTCTTATAATTTCTTATTTTTCAAGATCTACTTTCTTAATAACTTGCAAATATGCAATACAATATTATTGACTATAGTCACCATGCTGTACATTACATCCCCATGACTTATTTATTTATGAGAAGTTTGTATCTCTTGATCCCCTTCTCCCATTTTGCCCACCTCCCAACCCCCTCCCTTCTGACAATCGACAATCTGTTCTCTGTATCTATGAGATTTATTTTGCCCATCTGTTTGGTTTTTCAGATTTCACATATAAGTAACATCATATGGTATTTCTTTTTCTCTGTCTGACTTATTTCACTTAGTATAATACACTTAAGGTCTATCCTTGTTGTCCCAAATGGCAAAATTGCGTTCTTTTTTTTAATTGATGTGTAGTTGATACACAATATTACACTAGTTTCAGGTGTACAATATAGTGATTCAATACGTCTGTAAGTTATGTTATGCTCACCACAAGTGTAGCTACCATCTGTCACCCTACAATGCTATTGTAATACTATTGACTCTGTTCCCTATACTGTACCTTTTATCTCTGTGACTTTATTCCATAACTGAAAGCATGTATCTTCCACTCTTCTTCACCTATTTTGACACACCCGCAACCCCAAACCCCCGTTAGTTTGTTGTCTGTGGGTCTCTTTCTGCTTATTCATTTATTCATTTGTTTTACGTTCCAGATTCTACATTTATAAGTGAAATCATGATATTTGTCTTTCCCTGTCTGACTGATTTCACTTAACAAAATACCCTCCAGGTTCATCTATGTAGTCACAAATGGCAAGATCTCATACTTTTTATGGCTGAGTAATATACCATTATATATCACTTCTTTTTCCACTCCTATATTGCTGGGCATTTAAGTTACTTCCATATCTTGCTTATTGTAAATGATGCTCCAGTAAACACAGGGGTGCATATATGTTTTTGAATTAGTATTTTATTTTCTTTGAGTTAATATCCAGTAATGGAATTATTAGATCATATGCTGTTTCTATTATTAATTTTTTTACTTCACTTAATTTTTATTTTAGAGAGAGCACGAGCAGGGGAGAGGTAGAGAGAAAGACAGAGAAGAGAGAGGAGAGAGAAGAGAGGGAGATGTATTTTTAATTTTTTGAAGAACCTCTGTACTATTTTTCCGCAGTGGTTACACCAATTTACATTCCCACAAATAGTATGTGGGTTCCCTTTTCCCCGTATCCTCACCCACACTTGTCATTTCTTGGCCTTTTGATACTACCCATTCCGACTGGTATGAGGTGATATCTCATTCTGGCTTTGATTTGCATTTCCCTAATGATTAATGATGCTGAGCATCTTTTCATGTGTTGGCCATCTGCATGTCTTTTTTGGAAAAATGTCTATTCAGGGCCGGTGCCTATTTCAAAAAATTTTTTTAACATTTGTTTATATTTTGAGAGACAGAGAAAGAGCAGGAGCAGGGGAGGGGCAGAGAGAGAGGGAGATACAGAATCTGAAACAGGCTCCAGGCTCTGAGCTGTCAGCACAGAGCCTGATGTGGGGCTGGAACTCATGAACCATGAGATCATGACCTGAGCCGAACTCAGCTGCATAACCGACTGAGCCACCCAGATGCCCCTAAATTGGATTATTTGATTTTTGGTGTTGAGTTGCATAAGTTCATTATATATATGGGATATTAACCTCTTATTGGATATATAATTTGCAAATATCTTCTCTCATTCAGTAGATTTCTTTTTTGTCTTGTTGATAGTTTCCTTCACTCTGCATAAGCTTTTTATTTTGGTGTGGTTCCAATAATTTATTTTTGTTTTTGTTTCCTTTTCCTGAAGAGACATTTCTAGAAGTGTCATGATGGCTGATGTCAAAGAATTAATGCCTATGTTTTCTTCTAAAAATGTTATGGTTTCAGGTCTCATATTCAGTCCTTTATCCATTTTGAGTTTATTTTTGTGTACAGTGTAAGAAAATGGTCCAGTTTTATTCTTTTACATGCAGGTATCCAGTTTTCCCAGCACTATTTATTGAAAAGACCATATTTTCCTCATTGTATATTTTTGCTTCCTTTGTCGTAGACTAATTGACTATGTAAGTGTGGGTTTATTTCTGGGCTCTCTGTTCTGTTCTGTTGATCTGTGGTCTATTTTTGTGCCAGTACCATACTGTTTTGATTACTACAACTTTGTGGTAAATCTTGAAATCTGGGGTTTTACTCCCAGCTTTGTTCTTCTTTCTCAAAAATCACTTTAGCTATTTGGGGTCTTTTGTAGGTCCACACAAATTTTTGGATTACTTACTCTACTATGAAAAGTGCTGTTGCTATCTTAATAGGGATTACATTGAATATGTAGATTACTTTGGGTAGTATGGACATTTTAATAGTATCAATTCTCCTAATTCATAAGCATGGAATATCTTTCTGTCTGTGTCTTCTTCAATTTCTTTTATTAGTGTTTTATAATTTTCAGAGTACAAATCTTTCATTTCCTTGGTTAAATTTATTCCTAGGTATTTTGTTCTTTTCGATGCTGTTGTAAATGTAATTGTTTTCTTTTTCTTTTTTTTTAATATGAAATTTATTGTCAAATTGGTTTCCATACAACACCCAGTGCTCATCCCAAAAGGTGCCCTCCTCAGTACCCATCACCCACCCTTCCCTCCCTCCCGCCCCCCATCAACCCTCAGTTTGTTCTCAGTTTTTAAGAGTCTCTTATGCTTTGGCTCTCTCCCTCTCTGACCTCTTTTTTTTTTCTTCCCCTCCCCCATAGACTTCTGTTAAGTTTCTCAGAATCCACATAAGAGTGAAAACATATGGTATCCGTCTTTCTCTGTATGACTTACTTCAGTTAACATAACACTCTCCAGTTCCATCCACGTTGCTACAAATGGCCATATTTCATTCTTTCTCATTGCCACGTAGTATTCCATTGTGTATATAAACCACAATTTCTTTATCCATTCGTCAGTTGTTAGACATTTAGGCTCTTTCCATAATTTGGCTATTGTTGAGAGTGCTGCTATAAACATTGGGGTACAAGTGCCCCTATGCAAAAAAATGAAACTAGACCACTTTCTTACACCATTCACAAAAACAAACTCAAAATGGATAAAGGACCTGAATGTGACACAGGAAGCCATCAAAACCCTAGAGGAGAAAGCAGGAAAAACCTCTCTGACCTCAGCCGCAGCAATTTCTTACTTGACACATCCCCAAAGGGCAAGGGAATTAAAAGCAAAAATGAACTATTGGGACCTCATGAAGATAAAAAAGCTTCTGCACAGCAAAGGAAACAATCAAAACTAAAAGGCAACCAACAGAATGGGAAAAGATATTTGCAAATAACATAGGACAAAGGGCTAATATCCAAAATCTATAAAAAGCTCACCAAACTCCACACCCGTAAAACAAATAATCCAGTGAAGAAATGGGCAGAAAACATGAATAGACACTTCTCTAAAGAAGACATCCAGATGGGGGCGCCTGGGTGGCTCAGTCAGTTAAGCGTCAGACTTCAGCTCAGGTCATGATCTCAAGGTCCGTAAGTTTGAGCCCCGCGTCTGGCTCTGGGCTGATGGCTCAGAGCCTGGAGCCTGCTTCCAGGTCTGTGTCTCCCTCTCTCTCTGCCCCTCCCCCATTCATGCTCTGTCTCTCTCTGTCTCAAAAATAAATAAATAAACGTTAAAAAAAATTAAAAAAAAAAAGACATCCAGATGTCCAACAGGCACATGAAAAGATGCTCAACATCGCTCAAAACCACATTCAGATATCACCTCACGTCAGTCAGAGTGGCTAAAATGAACAAATCAGGAGACTATAGATGCTGGTGAGGATGTGGAGAAACGGGAACCCTCTTGCACTGTTGGTGGGAATGCAAACTGGTGCAGCCGCTCTGGAAAACAGTGTGGAGGTTCCTCAAAAAATTAAAAATAGACCTATGCTATGACCCAGCAATAGCACTGCTAAGAATTTACCCAAGGGATACAGGAGTGTAATTGTTTTCTTAATTTCTCTTTCTGTGACTTTGTTATTAGGGTATAGAAATGCAACTGATTTCTGTGTATCTTTTGTATCCTGAAACTTTACTGACTTCATTCATTATTTATAACAACTTTTGGTGGAGTCTTTAGGGTTTTCTATATATATTATCATAGCATCTGCAAATAATGACAGTTTAACTTCCTCCTTACCACTTTGGGTGCCTTTTAGTTCTTTTTCTTGTCTGATTATTGTGGCTAGGACTTTGAGTACTATCTATCTTCTTCCATTGTTGTCTTATTCCTCATCTTAGAAGAAAACTTATTAGTTTTTCACCACTGAGTATGTTGTTAGTTGTATGTTTTCATATATGGCCTTTATTATGTTAAGGGATTTTCCCTCTAAACCCACTTTGTTGAGATTTTTTTAATCATGAATGGATATTGAATTTTGTCAGATGCTTTTCTGCAACTATTGAGATGATCATATGATTGTTATCTTTTGTTTTATTGATGTGATGTTTCATGTTGATTGATTTGTGAATATTGAACCATTTGTGCATCCCTGGATAAATCCCATTTGATCATGGTGAATCATCATTTAAATTTTTTTTAACATTTATTTTTGAGAGACAGAGTGAGACCGAGCACGAGTGGGGAGGGCAGAGAGAGAGGGACACAGAATCCGAAGCAGGCTCCACCGTCTGAGCTCTCAGCACAGAGCCTGACAAGAGACTTGAACTCAGGAACTGCAAAATCATGACCTGAGCCAAAGTTGGCCACCCAACCGACCAAGCCATCCAGGCGCCCCGGTGAATCATTATTTTAATGTATGGTTGAATGAAGTTTGCTACTATTTTGTTGAGGATTTTTTTTGCAGCTATATTCATCAAGGATTTTGGCCTATAGTGCATTTTGTTTTGTTTTATTTATTTTATAGGGTCTTTGGAAACTTTTATTCCTCTTCTATTTTTTGGAATAGTTTGAAAAGAACAGATATTAACTCTTCTTTAAATATTTAGTAGAATTTATCTGGTAAATCTAGTCCCTCTGGTACTGAATTTTTGTGTGTTAGGAGTTTTTTTTTTTTTGATTACTAATTCAATTTAATTACTAGTAATTTGTCTGTTCAGATTTTGTGTTTCTTCCTGATTCAGTTTTGAAAGATTTGTGTTTCTAGGAATTTGTCCCTTTCTTCTAAGTTATCCAATTTGCTGGGATACTTTTTATAAATAGCATTCTATTATAATTCTTTATATTTCTGGGATGGTGATTGTTACTTTTCCTTTTTAATTTCAAATTTTGTTTATTTGTGTCCTCTTTCTTTTTTTCTTAAAGAATTATCAATTTTGTTTTTCTTTGCAATGAACCAGGTCTTGGTTTCATTCATATTTTCTATTTTTTTTTTGCCTCTATTCCAGTTAGTTCTGTTCTAATCTTTATTATTTCCTTCCTTTTAGTAATCGTGGGCTTTGTTATTCTTTCTCTAGTTCCTTTAAGTTCAAGGTTAGAGTGTTTATTTGAGATTTTTCTTTCTTGAGGTGGCCTATATTGCTATAAATGTTCCACTTAGTGCTACTTTTGCTGTATCTCAAAGATTTTATACTATTTTGTTTTCATTTGTCTTCATGTATTTTTAACTTTCTCTTTGATTTCTTCATTTACTCCTTGGCTGTTTAGTAGCATGTTTTTTAGCCTTCATGCATTTGTGTTTTTTCCAGTTTTTCTATGAGGATTATTAACTTCTGGTTTCATACCATTGTGGTCAGAAAAGATGCATGATATGATTTCAGTCTTCTTCAATTTATTGAGATTATTATGTGGCCTAACATGTGATCCTGGAGAATGTTCCCTGTGTACTTGAAAACAGTGTGTATTCTGCTGTTTTAGGATGGGATATTCTGTATGCATCCGTTAAGTCCATCTGGTCTAAGATGTTTTCAAAGACACTATTTCCGTATTGATTTTTCTGCCTGGATGATCTATGCTTGGAAATAAGTGGTGTATTAAAGTCTCCTACATTATTATATTGCTATCAGTTTCTCACTTTATATCTGTTAATATTTGCTTTATGTATTTAGGTGCTCTAAAGTTGGGTGAATATTCATACTTGTTAAATTCTCTTATTGGATTGATCCCTTTATTTTATGTATTGTCCTTCTTTGTCTCTTGTTACAGTCTTTGTTTTAAAGTCTATTTTGTAGATATAAGTATTTTGTAGATATAAGTATTTCTACTCCAGTTTTTTTTCATGTTTATTTTCATAGTATATCTTTTTCCATCCTTTCAATTTCAGTCTATATGTGTCTTTAGGTCTGAAATGTGTCTTGTAGGCAGTATACAACTGGGTCTTGGTTTTTATCCCTTCTGCTACACTTTGTCCTTTGACTGGAGCATTGAGAGCATTTACATTTGAAGTAATTATTGATAGTATGTATGTACTTGTCATTTTTTTCATTGTTTTCTGGTTGTTTTTGTAGTTTTTCTCTGCTCCTTTCTTCTTCTCTTGCTCTCCGTCTTCATGATTGACAGTTTTCTGTAGTGTTATGCTTGGCTTTCTTTCTCTTTATTTTTTGTGTATCTATTATAGGTTTTGGGTTTGTGGCTAACATGGGTTCATATATAGGATTCTGAGTATATAGCAATCTATATTAAGTTGATGGTCATTTAAGTTAAATACATTCTAAAAGACCTTTTTTTTATTCCCTCCTCCATGTTTTAGGTATATGTTGTCATATTTTATCTTCTTATTGATTTTGTTACTTTTTAAATGTTTATGTATCCATTTTTGAGAGACACACACACACACAGAGAGAGAGAGAGAGAGAGAGAGAGAGAGAGAGAGAGGGAGAACAAGTGGGGAAGGGGCAAAACCATGAGATGATGACCTGAGCTGAAATCAAGAGTGGGGTACTCAACCAACTGAGCCACCCAGGTCCTCTGATAATTTTCTTACTGCTAAATATAGCCTTTCTTTTCCACTTAAAGAAGTCTCTTAAATATTTCTTATAAGACCAGTTTGGTGGTGATAAACTTCTTTAAAATTTGTCTGGGAAACTCATTATCTCTTCTTTAATTCTGAATGATAATCGTGCCAGGTAGAATATTCCTGCTTGTAGCGTTTTTCGTTTTCCCTCTCAGCTCTTTGAATACATCATCCCACTACTTTCTGACTTGCAAAGGTTCTGCTAAAAATCAGCTGATGGTTTTATGCGGTTTCTTCTGTTCATATCTTTTTCCTTTTGCTGCTTTTAAAATTCTCTATCTTTAATTTTTGCCATTTTAATTTTTATATGTCTTGGAATGGACCTCCTTAAATTCATCTTGTTTGGGATTCTCTGTGCTTGCTGAACCTGAATGTCTGTTTCTGTTCCCAGGTTAGGGGAATTTTCAGCTCTTATTTGTTCAAGTAAGTTTTCTGACCCTTTCTCTCTCTTTTCCTTCTGGGATGCCTATAATGTGAACGTTTGTTCACTTGATGTTGTCCAAGAGATTCCTTAGCCTATCCTAATTTTTTAAAACTCTTTTTTCTTTCTCTTGTTCAGGTTGGTTACTTTCCATTACTCTGTTGTCCAGATGGTTGATCTGTTCATTTGCATCTGCTAATTGATTCCTGCTGGGTATTTTTTATTTCAGATATTGTATTCTTCAATTCCAACTGGTTCTTTTTTATATTTTCTTTCTCTCAGTTGAAGTTATTGCTGAGTCTTCCACTCTTACCTCTAGTCTGGTGAGCATCTTTATGATCATTACTTTAGGAGAGCCCTAGCACCACACCAGCCCATGCTTTATGAGGCATATTGCTTAACTTTGTTTTACTTAGTTATTTTTTTTTGGGGGGGGGTTGTCCTGATCTTTTGTTTGGAGTGTATCTTTCTGTCTCCCCCACCTTTCTTGACTTTCTGTGTTTGTTTCCCTGAATTAGGTCAAAGAACTTCTAAAGTTGAAGAAGTGGCTTTGTGTATGGTCACCTCCTGTGTAGATTATGTGCCTGGTGACTGGCTGGCTGGCTAGAGCTGTGTCTGGTATGGGTTGGGAGTCCTAGGGCACTCTATGCTGGGACTTCCCTGATGGAATGGCTAGAGCTGAAGTGGAAATGGGATGGAGTGTCCTGGGCCAGAAGGGCCCCTGGTGGGATGACTAGAGCCAAGGCAGGCCAGGGGGTCCTGGGGCACTCTGTGCAGGGGTTGCCTCAATGGGGCAGCTACAGTCAAGGTAGAGCACAGGCTGGGGTTGGGGGGTCCTGGAGCACTCCTCAAAAGGCAGTGCCCTGGAAGGATACCTGTAGCTAAAGTGGGCATGAGCTGGTGTGGTGCAAGGGCTCTCCTCTCAGAGGGTACCCTGGTGGGATGATTGGAGCTAAGGCTGATGTGAGCCAGGGATCCTGGCATGCTCCATACAGGAAGAACCGAAGAAGGCATGGGCCAGGCATTCCCAGGGTGCTCCACACCAGGGTGCGTGCCTTGGTGGAGTGGCTGCAGCTGAAGCATGAACCAAGAGGTCCCAGAGTGCTCTGCACTGGGGCTGCCTTAGCAAGCCATCTGGAGCTGAAGTGATATGAGCCTGGAGTGTTCTAATGTGCTTTACATCTGTGTCACCGTGGCATGATGGCTGGAGCTATGGTGAGCACTGATCAGGGGTGTCCTCATATGTGCTGCATTGGAGTTGCTGTGGCGGGACAGCTAGGGCTGGTGTGGGCTAGGGACCCAGAGCTCACTGAGGCAGTCACCTCACTGTAGTGCCCAGACCTTGCTCCCCTCCAGGATATCAAGGTGGAGAAAGAACAGAAACAGTGGTGCTCACCAGCTCCTCCAACCTGGAGAGAGTTCTAGCAGCTTTCCCACTGTTGGTAGAGTTCTGGGGCTCTTTTATATTATAGTTGCTCTTTTAAACTGCAGCTTTTTTTCTTTGCCCCAGGGCATCCAGGACTAGGCAGGACCTACTGGGGAGGTAACCAGAGCCTTGCTGTTAACTGAACTATCACAGTGGAAGGCAAACATAAACCATGGCACTCCTCAGCCCCTCCAACCTAGACAGGGTTCTGGCAGTTCCTCTGCCATTTGGTGAAATTATAATCTAGTTGCTCTTTTGAACTGCAGCTTTTTTTCTGTGCCCCAGGGCATATGGATCTGCTCACAGTTTCCCTGTACTGTCCCTTCCCACTGTAGTTCATATTAGGAGTGGTGGTTCCCTTTGTTACTGTATCTCCACTTTTTTGTTGTTCTCTGGGTGGTCTCTATAGCTTTTGTTGTGCTGAAGCTGTTCACTTAGCTCTCAGCTATTCAGGAGAAATTGCTCTATAGATCTGGTGCATCCATAGAGGAGGTAAGTTCAGGGTCTTCCCATATCATCTTCTTGGACCAGAACTCAAGATGACATTATTTTTTGTGGCTGAGTAATATTCCATTGTGTATATATACAGCATTTTCTTTATCCATTCATCTATTGATAGACATTTTGATTGCTTCCATATCTTGGCTATTGTAAATAATGCTGCAGTAAACATAGGAGTGCATATATCTTTTCAAAGTAGTGTTTTCATTTTCTTTGGACAAATATGCAGAAGTGGAATTGCTAGATGATATGGTAGTTCTAATTAAAAATCTTTGAGGACACTCCAGGCTGTTTTCTGTGGCTATGACCAATTTCCATTCCCACCAATGGTGCATGAGGGTGCCTTTTTTTTCACATATTTGCTAACATGTTATTTCTTGTTTTTGTTGTTGTTGTTGTGGTTTTTGTTTTGTTATTTTGACAGTACAAACCCTAACAGGTATGAGGTGATATGCCATTGTGGTTTTGATTTGCGTTTCCCTGGTTAGTGATATTGAACATCTTTTCATTGCCTGTTGGCCATCTGTACATCTTCTTTGGGCAAATGTCTGTTCAGATACTCTGCCCATTTCTAAATAATATTGTGGGGTTTTTGTTGTTGTTGTTATTGAGTTATATGAGTACTTTATATAGTTTGGATATTAACTCCTTGTCGGATATATGGTTTGCAAATTTTTCTTCCATTCAGTAGGTAGCCTTTTGATTGATGGTTTCCTTTGCTGTGCAGAAGCTTTTTACTTCGGTGTACAAACCGGTCCCTGACCAGTAATGGTTCAGTGTACAAATTTGCAGCTTTACAATGGTGTGAAAACAAATTTTGAATTTTGATCTTTTCCCAGGCTAGTGATATGAACTATGATACTCTCTTGTGATGCTGGGCAGGGTAGTGAGCTGCAGCTCCCAGTCAGCTAGTTTATCACAAGGGTAATCATCCAGTACACTTACAACCATTCCATACCCACACATCCATTCTGTTTTTCACAGTATTCAATAAATTCCATGAGATATTTAATACTTTATTATAAGAGGACACAGGTGGCTCAGTCAGTCAAGAGCCCAACTCTTGATTTTAGGTCAGATCATGATCTCAGGATCTTGAGATCGAGTCCTGTGTCAGGCTCCACACTGGGCGTGGAGCCTGCTTAAGATTCTCTCTTTCTCCTTCTCCCTCTCCCCCCCCCCCCGCCCCACCCCCACTTGTGTGCATGCATTCTTTCTTAAAAAAAAGTTTGTGTTTGATGTCCCACCTGTAGGCTAATATAAGTGTTTTGAACACGTTTAATGTAAGCTAGACTGAGCTATAATGTTCACTAGGTTAGGTATATTAGATGCATTTTTAACTTACAGTATTTCAATTGATGATGGTTTTATGAGGACATACATCAAGGAAGAGCTGTAGTCCCATTTGTTTATTTTTGTTTTTGTCGCTCTTGCCTTTGTAATCAGGTTCAAAAAATTATTGCCAGGGCAAATACAGAAAACTTACCATCTATATTTTCTTCTAGGAGTTTAAAGGTTTGTGGTCTTACATTCAAGTCTTTATTTTGAGTTAATTTTGTGGATGGTGTAAGGTAATGGTAAAGTTTCATTCTTTTGCATGTGACTGTCCAGGTCTCTCAACACCATTTATTGAAGACTGTCCTCTTGCCATTGTATATTATTGCCTGCTGGTTACATTTTCTTATATTTTAGTAACTTCTAATTACTTCCAGTTGACTGTTTCTTAAGGATCTGTCAGAAGTGAACAATGAATAAAGGAAAATATTCCTGTCATTAGTTAAGCTCTTTCTGTACACAAGGGCCACAAAATGATAAAGTGAGCTTCAAAGAGTATGCATATCACACATATAATGAGATAGCGGTCAGGAAACAATTAATTAAAAACCATAACAACATTACACTGAAAATTAAAAACATACAGCTAAAAAAATTTCAAAGACCTGGATAAAATACCAGTTCAGAGATAATACCCCTGACATAGAAATATTATGCATGTTATAGAAATGATAACAGTTTGTCTTTATCTGGTTTGTTGACTGTTAATATTTATTTGTCAGATTTCTTAGTTACTGGAAATGTAGTGTTGATTTGGCCAAAGTTACAGGTTTAATTCTTATGTGAGTTGTTAAGACAGAGTGATGTGTTAGGTCAGGCATAGGAGTAATAGGCATCTTTTCTAAGGCATTGCTTCCAGTAGCATGGCTACATTTATTAGTCAAATGACTAGAGAAATCTGTTAAACTTTCTGAGTATCAGGATCCTCATCTATAACATATGGGTTGTAGTCTCTTACCTTTCTATCTCAGAGAAGTGTGAAGGAACAGGGAGATAATGTAGTTGAATATTCTGTTTAAAACTGAACAGCATGACACAAGTAGAGGTTATTATTAGTGCTATTCTAGTCGTACATTACAATCTCCATTGTCTTGCAAATCATGCCTCTAATGTGCAAGGATGGCCAATCCTTTTCATTTTCTAGACTGTCCTGGTTTCAGTAGTGAAAATCCCATGCTCCTGGGTAACCCCACTATTGCAAGAAAGCTGGACTGGTATTCATCCTATAATATGTATGAGGTTGTAGTTTGCAGCATATAAATAATTCTCACTTCAGTTGTGCTTTCCTTCTTGAATAGCATCTTCATTAATTAATTCATCATAAGTTTGAAACATCCACAATGCAACAGCACTTTTCAAGACAATGAGTATGTAATGGTAAGCCAAACATGTTGGGTTTCTGCCCTCAGACAAAAGGCCATTCTATTCTGAGAGAAAGAAATTAAAACAAATAAACATACAAATAAGAATACAACTGCAGGGGCGCCTGGGCGGCGCAGTCGGTTAAGCGTCCGACTGCAGCCAGGTCACGATCTCGCGGTCCGTGAGTTCGAGCCCCGCGTCAGGCTCTGGGCTGATGGCTCAGGGCCTGGAGCCTGTTTCCGATTCTGTGTCTCCCTCTCTCTCTGCCCCTCCCCCGTTCATGCTCTGTCTCTCTCTGTCCCCAAAATAAATAAAAAAACGTTGAAAAAAAAAATTAAAAAAAAAAAAAAAAAGAATACAACTGCAAGTTGGGAGAAATGTGCTAAAGAAAAAGAACAAACTTCTATGAAAGACAATAGAAGAGATCTTTAGACTATTTTAATGAAAGAAAGATTTCTTTTAGATACTACAAACAAAAAGGGAATTTTGGGGGGAGAATAACTAGAAGTGAAGATTTGAGATTTGCGGATAAAAGGACAGGATTTTTCTGAGTAAAAAAATAGTAGTAGACAGTGTTGTAGTATGGTTTCTAGCAAGATAAAGATAATTAAGGAAAATGATACTAGGTCATGGATCAATCAGCACTCATTTATCAGAGGAGCAGAGAGCATGAGTCTTGTACAAGAGGAAATATTATATAAAGTCAAATTATTCCAGTATGTTCTAGGGTATTTGAAGACATCAGTCTTGGAATTAAAACTCGCCAAACCTATATTCAAAGAAAGAGGTAAGAGCTATTGCAGCCTATGTGGTGGTGTTCCCCTTAAGGCTGCCTCCCCAAATGAACTTGCCTCTGAAGGAGCTGAATTACTCTGTGCTCTTGAGTGCCAGCAACAGGTAATTGGAATAGTAGAATGAACAAAATCATAGCCTCTCTAAGATCATGGATGTCAGCTCATGGGTTGCTTTAGCTAATTTGACTTTTGATATAATCATATCAATTATTATGATCCAATCAGATGGCTATGTCTAATAGAATGGGAAATTCCATTTTTAATTTTGCATTTATAGATTGGATGAAATAATGGAATAAGTGTTTTGTTTGGATTACTCAGCGCTCATAGGTGTGTAGGATAGCCCCTTTGAAAGCTTTTGGTCCCCAAATCTCTCTCTTGCCATAGCATTAGGACTTGCTACAATTTTATGGAGACTTTCCCATAATGCACAATGCACTCTTCTCTAATTTTTAATTTCTTTTTGAAATAAGAATGCATACATTTTTGTACATTTCTGGAAATCCATAATCATATTTTACATGTTTTAAGTGTTAGACTGGATATTGAACAATTAATGTGTAAGCAGTACTATTATAAACAGAAAACAATAGAAATTTTTAAAGAGAGAAATTTTTATCATTAGAGAATAATTTTTTAGATTCAATACATGGTTCTAAGTTTTTTGTTGTTGTTGTTGTTGTTGTTTCTTGCCTTTATTTGTTGAGAGAGAGAGAGAGAGAGAGAAAGAGAGAGAGAATCTTAAGCAGGCTCTATGCTCAGCGCAGAGCCCAACTCTGGGCTCAATTCCATGACCCTGGAATCATGACCCGAGCTAAAATGAAGAGTCAGAGGCTGAACCGATTGAGCCACCCAGGTGCCCCTCAGTTGTTTTTTTTTAACCATCAATTACTCCTTCTTCCTTTTGTGGACCCCACATTTAGAAAGTCTGGACACTATTAGGTAATGAAATGTTTTCCCATTTTTTATTAATTTCATTTATATGATTCAGAACTTCTGGAAAGCATGAGGCATCTAGAATTACTTTTTTAAATTTGCTATAATTCCAGCCAATTGCAAGGAACAATCACATGACATGTTATTGGTCAATAAGTGTTTGTTAAATTAGATGTTAGGATAGAAAAGTAATAACATTGTTGATATTTTTTTGATAGAAACAGTGCTATTTTAAGTTTCCTTGATGTAAAAACCATTCTATTGAAGCAACCATTTTAATTTAAATAATACTCTTATTTCAAGTTAATACTATTTTGTAGTCCACAAACTATCAGCAGCCAGTTGTATTTTCCTAAGAACTAAACACACAATATCTACCCACTTATTTTGTCACATTTAACTATGTACTGCATAGTGATAATTCATGTTTGTTCATACATGTATGTGTGTCTTTGTCCATTTATTCTTTCATCCATCCAATAATCAGTGGTAGGCCTGGTATCAGGCACAGAGGAATCAGTAGAAAAAGACACAGCCTTTTCCTTAAGGGGCTCAGAGTTTAAAAGAGCTCATTATTTCTGTAACACAGTAAATTACCTGACAGATGCCATGGAAATAAAGGAAAAGCATTGCAGATATTGGCTTGCATAAAGTTAACAGCTTTACCTGACATTTTACTTATTGATCTTTCCTTCTCAAGACTTGTTCCCATAAGTAAGTTAATATAAAAATGAGATTACACAGAACCATTGAGTATCCCCTACTTGGGCCTATTGCAGAGTAGCTCACTTAAAAAAAAAAAAAGTCAGATTCTGGTAAACATTAAACAAATTACTAAACTACCTCATACTTGAATAAATAACATTTCTCTTTAGACTATAAGAAAAATGTCAAAACTCCTTTTGCAGGAGTAAGAAATCAGTCTTCAGCTGGGGCAGTGGCTTTTTGAAGGAAACATTGCTTGTATTTGGATTAGGAGGGGCATCGTTAACATAAGCCTAAATGCAGATTGATCAGAGACTTATGCTTTTCAGACCAGACTCATTAACATACAGTTGGGTCTAGAAGAATGACACGAGTGCCAGGGTTTAGCAGAAGGCACAAAAGGAATACCAACTTCTTCGACTCTTCAAGCCATTTGAAATAACAAGTTCTAAGAACAGAAGTAATTTCAGGTCATGGTCAAACACAGAAGTGGCATTCCTTCATTTAGTGCTCTTCTTACCTATTTTAACTTCTCACCATTGTGACTTTGGTTCATTTATTTGGTCTTTTATGCCAACCTAAACTGTTGTATTCAGGGATATATAGACAAGTAAATGTATATGAACATACCAATAATTACGTATTCCAATATATTTAAAAATTTAAGTGACCTCCTGTCTTTTCCACTAGCAGATTGTTCCAATTTCCTGCCAGTATGACCTGATCTAGGCCTGGAAATTAATTACTAATAGCTAAAATACCTTTTGCAAGATACTATGTTTCATGTGCAACGTGGGCTTTTCTCACTTAACCATCATACTACTCTGTGTGGTTTGAGGTAGTATATCTCATTTACAGGTAAAGAAACTAAGACCAGGGCAAGGTTTCAGAGCAATATGTGGCAGTGCTACGATTTGAAAACTATTGTCATTGCTCACTTTAGCTGACAATAATTGCAAGACACAATTTTGTTAGTTTTATAAATTAAAGCTATGCCTTGTCCTTCAGCACTTTGGTACTGTTTTCTTTACATACGCAGAGAATACATGCTACTGCTTTTGGCTAGAACACTATTTCCTCCTAATCCTGCAATGGACAAACTTTCTTACAAATGTTTCAAGTCACAGCTCAGGATTACTTCTCTAAAGAAGATATCTGTGGCAAACAAACTGAGCTGATTTCTTCTGTAACACGCTGCACATACCTTTTTCTCAAATACTTTACACTCTGTTCACAATTTCATGGACATGCCATGGAGTAACTCTTTGTTAAATAAATGGACTATCAAATTGTTCTGAATTAGGTTAGAATTGGGCATGCAAAATGTTGCAGCAAGGAACAAAAGAGTGAAAATATCCTAAAGAAGGAAAAGGCATGGCTGATCCCATGAGGCATAACAGTTTGGAGAATAAATGAACCCATGGAAAAAAACAGTGTCTATTTAGAAAGCACAGAGATGACAAGTGAGATGAACTTAATATCCAATTGCTGAGAGCATGGGGGTATGGATGCTCTCAGGGTGAGAGTAACACAAAACTAAACTGGAGATCTTTCTTTCCTGGAGCAAAGTGTTAATCCCGTAATTTCCCTTTCTGAAACACCTAGGTGTTTTGGAACTAAAGTCGATCATAGAGTTCAATTGTGTTCTTAAACCATGGTGCAGCCACAAGCAGATTGAATACTGTTGTCTCTTTCAAAAGCAATATGTAAATGACCCTATAAGTATGCTAAACATCAGTTCATCAACTACTTATTTTTTCACTCCATTAGAGAAGAAAATTACTCCATTTGTAGAATGTTTCATTTCCTTGTCCACAGAGCCCATCGCTAAAGCATAGGTCCTGCTGACATGGCAATTTATTTCAGAATAGCAAGAGGAAAACCACATAGCACATTGTCTAAGTTGTTGAATTCTTAAAAATCAAGGTAGAGGTCAGAGAATCTTCTCCCATTAGATTAGGGAGAAATACTATTAAGGTACTTACACAATGATATTATGAAAAGATGCCAGATTGGGCTTAGTTTTCCCTATCTTGCTATTTTGGCCTCACTCTTTTGTGAGGAGACTGGGCAAGGTGGTCTCCACAGTTACCTTTTCTAAAATTCTAATTCTAAAATCTAACACTGTCCTGCTTTTTGACCTTTCTTCCTCCAAATCACTGCCTTTTACTCATTTTGTTGGTCATGTATGTGCTAAAATAGGCAAATATTCTCTCATCATTTAGTGTGATGTCTTGTTAGCAGTTCCTGGATGAGAATGGTTAACAGCAGGCCTTGGAGATGGATAAATAGTACATTCGTTGGAGTTTGCCAATTACCAACTACGTGAACTCAGTTAAGTCTCTCAACTTCTGTAAGCCTCGCTTTCCTCATCTATAAATTGAGATTAATAGCACAACCATGCTCATAAGTTTGTGGTTAAGTATTAAATGAGGTTGCATGTAAAGTGGTGTACATTTATTGACTAGTAAGCATTGCTTCATTATTTATGTTAATTTTGCAGGAAAAGATGTTCAGCTTCAGATATTTGGATTTTTATGTGTGAATTTCATTTATTATTTATATGTTCTTTCATATTATCCCAGAGTAAAAGAGGAAATTACTTTAAAAATAAAATTTAGTCATAATTTACAACCTTATTGAATTACTGTTGGATACTTGAAACTAATGTAACATATGTGTCCACTATAGTCATATAATACATAAATAAATAAATAAAGTAAGTTTAGTCAATGATTATAGAAGCCACATGTGTAGTCTAATTGCTACATAAACCCTATGTTGCTTTTTATACTGAGACCCCAATTAACTTCAGTTGAAAACCTGTAAAGTAGAATCTCTGCTGATTCTGGAAAGAACAATTGGATATGTCACAAAGTGTGTTGCTAAATAAATCATGTTTTATTCTAGTGATTCAAAGATGTGGCAGCACACTATCATAAAAATGGGCAAGCATGTTGTTACTTTGTATGGTGACTCCAGGATCTTGGCCATTTGCTTTGAATGGCAAACTTTAGACACACATTAATTATATGTGGACTTTGTTGCTTTGCTAAGTTATCTTTACCACGATTAATGATTTTTCATTGTGTCTATAGTTTCTTTGTGCCTCCCACTTTTCTCCCTGGAGATAGTGCTTTTCGCATAAGTGATCTTATTCCACAAAAGAGATTCTTCTAGGAGCCAATTATCTGTTGTTTTGATAAAGCCAGTCTACGATCCTAAGGCAATTTCATAGTCAGCATTAATTTCATGGACTGTTTATTCAGACTGATTATTTTTTAAACGAGGTATAAGATACGAAATCCTGTACAAAGTGCATAGCCAAAGTCACTTGGTTGCTATTTAGTATAAATGTCTAAGTATGTTAGGGGTTGGAATTAATATGGAAATTTCTTCTACATAGCAGATGCTTTATGCATGTTACTTATTATCCACAGCTACAACCCTGGCTAGTTAAATTGTACACATTTTGATTTTATAGATGTTTATGCTGACGCTCGATAAAGTTAAGATAGCTTTCCCAGTATCACAGAGATATGTAATTGAATAAGCATTTGAACCCAGGTTAATTTTATTCCAGAAAGGATGGAGTTTCCAATAATGACCAGTATTATGCACTCATAGATAGACACCCTGTTGGATGCATGATTTTTAAAATAACACTGTAAAATAGATACTACTACTCAAAGCAAAAATGAAAGGAAACACTGAAAATGATGTTTAATTCAAGAATAGAAGTTCCAAAGTGAATCAAATTATGTGATCCAGGGAAGAGGCTTTCATTCATTTATTGGATAACTGCCATTCATTTGCTGATAATTATATGATGCAGTGATAGTTTATGGCAGGTGCCACTGAGCTAGGTGCCAGGGGTACCACAGTGCGCAGAAGCCAGAATAGTCCTTGTACTCAAATTGCTTATGATCTTATTGAGGAGAGATAGCAATACAATTATTTTAAAATTATGCAATCACATATATTAACTATGATCCATGTTTTACCTGAAAAGTATGGGGCCTATGAAATTATAATAAGGGGATATGGACTCACATTTGCTATAGGAGGACAAATTTAAAATAATGAAAACCTCAAAGGATTTTACCTGTTATATATATTTGAATATTCAGATTTATAATGATGAGGTAATGAGGATATAAACTCATGTCATGGAGCTTATGTTTTTTGATAATCATAGTTACACATAAATATTTTCTAATTTCACCTGTGACTTTATTAGAATGGTAGAACTATGGAAATTTTTTTTCTTTCTTTTTGTTTTCCATTAAAAGAAGTTTCTGGTGACATGATTTAAAAAAAAGAAAGTGGAAACAAAATGATTTCACATTACAATACTTCCTAAGAATTCTGACTGCATCTTGGAAACACTGGGGCGCGTGTGTGTGTGTGTGTGTGTGTGTGTGTGTTTGTGTGTGTGTGCGCGCGCGCGCGACTATGTGTGCTGTGTCGTATGATTTTTTTTTCTTTCTTCATTTTGGCTAAATGAACTTTGTCCTCCTGATACGCCTGATCTTCGTTTTGGAGGTAAGGGTCTACAGCTGCAGCTCAGTATGATCTCTTTTCCTGGTTCCTGGCTCATAGATTTGATAAAAAGGAAAACTGAAAATGTATCCAACCTTGAATTAATGCCTACAAGATTAGGGCAAGACTATGGAACTCAAATTTCTAAGGTACCAGCTCATTTCTGGTTTTGCTAAGCTTGAATGCAAAAATGGAAATGAAAATTATTTTGTTGATCATCTTTGCAATCCTATCAATCCCGGATCAGAAGCAATTTTGTAATAGGAAACATTTCTATGTTATATTTTAACTTATACATATCTAATTATAAATTATATATACGTGTATAATTTATATATACTACACATACACACAGAGCCATATATATGTTTATATATTCATTGTAAGCATGTTATGTTTTGTATCTTTTTTCCTAAGGTTTGTCATTCTTACTTAAAATATATTTATTACCTTTATATTAGAAAAGTAATATTTGTAACATGTTTACTATAGGAATTTTAACAATGATTATAAGAAAAAGAAGAAACTAATCATTGTTTATAATCCCATCACACAAAGATAAACCATGTTTCTACTTTTGTACATGGCATTCCATACTTATGTATACGTAATTTACTATAGAAATATGTTATGCACAATAAATAGATACACATATTTATCTTATAACCATAAGATAATATTTTATTATCTTATTTTCTTTTTTTTTAATGTTTATTTTTGAGAGAGAAAGAGCATGAGCGGGGGTGGGGGGGTGGGGAGGGGCAGAGAGAGAGGGAAACACAGAATCTGAAGCAGGCTCAGGCCTCTGAGCTGTCAGCACAGAGCCTGCCCAGGGCTCTAATGCATGGACCCCGAGATCACAACCTGAGCTGAAGTTGGATGCTTAACTGACTGAGCCACCCAGGCCCCTCTGATCTTATTTTCTTATAATTATATCTTCCAGTGCCTTTTAAGGGCTATATAACATTATGTTACATCATCTTTATTGATCAATTAATCTTTTAGTGTAGGACATTCAAGTGGTTTCCACTTTTTCACTGTTGTATACAATGCCATGATAAACATTCTTAGAGAAATTTTGAAGATGGAGTTTAGATATGTAGCTGCATAAATAGGTTAAGGAATGCATGGCTAGAAAATAAACAGTGTTTCCCACCTCTACTTCTCTCCCTCTTTCCACATATATGCACTAATCTGTCCTCCAAAAGATTTCTCTGGCAGTTTAAAAAATTAAGCTGAATAATTTTAATATTCAAGGACAATGAGATCTTAACTGGAAATCATATAGGTATTGACTATTTGATTTGGGGATGTATTTTCCGTTTTCTTTATGCTACTGCAGGGTATAATTTAAGTTAAAAAATACAAATAAAGTTATTTGCTCTTGAACATTCTAGGACTACTTTAAAATTATGAATGCACTGGAATACCACAAAATGAAGACAGCAAGTGATAGACTTTCAGGATGTAAACATGACTGGAGATATAAAAGGCTTTAAGACTGCTAGCTTCATCTCTCCTCCATTCTCCTCTGTATTTGTCATATTTAGATGACCAGCATTAATGATTGAAAAGTGATAGTTACTTTTGTTTTATTGTTTTTTATATGACTATGGATATAAATCTATAGTAAATCGCTCCATCTGAAAACATAACCTTAAGGAAGAAAAACAAAGTTAAATTGTTTTATGTGTGATGTTAAAGAATTAGAAGTTGGTTAGCAGAAACTCAGTTCCAATTTGTTTACACATTTCTGATGCAGTTAAAATATACAGGCTAGTGCAAATGGGTGTTAAATAGCCAAATAATCATAGCCGGAGGCAAGAGAAATGGATAGCTGACGTCCTGACATTTTATTTTCAAAATAGCTGAACATTTTCCAGGCACATTTTGTCAGTTGTACTGACAAAAGTTCTTCTGTTAACCATCTACAATGAAATTCTTCTCAACATGACATAATTGAGGATCCACCTTAAAACACTTTGAAAAATAAAGACCTTTTCAAATTCAGATTGACTTTTCATCTCTCTCAGTTTTTATTTTATGAAGACATTGAGCTTGAAATGTAGTTCTGAATTTTTGTGAGTGTAGAAAAGTTGGAGAGGTAAAAGGCCCTTTAGTGACTGCTGCTGTGTAGATTGTTTTTAAGATATTTAAAAATTTTAAATCAAAATAAGTACATGAAGAATTGGTTATTGTTTGAGTTTTTGCCAGGAGCCTTTCGATATTTTATATTTTATACTGACAATGAGGGTTATGAAAAAAGAAAAAGTGCAACTGGTTTTAAGCCTAAATAAACTTTTAGCTCAGCTCAGCTATTAAGAGTTTAGATAGTGAACTAGAATAAAAGTTTTCTGGAGGAGTAAACTTGAGGGGCATGTGGGGACCTCATAACAGAAGGGTCAGGTAAAGTATGCCTGAGAAGATCACGGGTGCACTAGGCTGAGGGCCAAGGAGAATTACCGAAGGTCATGACATTAAGAAAGTCTTACAAAGAGATCATGAGCAGAATTGTCTGAAGGTGAGTGACTGGAAGAGAGAGAAATTCAGAAGCAATTGGAGACCCTTGATTATTTTGCAAACCTGGAGTGAGTAGGTGAGAAAAATAATAATCAAGTGTCTTGGAATAGTTTGGGAAAGCAATAGACAAGACTGAGGGCAATTTAGTCTGATTCTTTAAAATAAAAATAATGAGGAGTACTCAGGAATTGGAGGAGCTTACCTGACCCAAATAATTTGAGTACATTGTGCAGAATGCAGACCCAAACCATACTGTCATCTTTTTTTTCCCAATTATATGGCAAAAGCCCTTTTTTATACTTTCCGTTTTTTCAATTTACTCATAACTTGAAATTTAAACAGAATTTAGAAGATGTAATCCATCAACTTGGGACAAGATAGGGAAATTAATTACATGCTTATTTTAAGACCTTTCCTAGCATACTATTTGACCATTTACTTTCAATATAATTTTAACGTATTTAATTCATATTATTTAGTGAGTTTGATGTCTTTACCAGAAGAAAAAATACAAAGTAAAAATAAGAATATAATTTAATGATACCTAGTTTTCTTTCTAAATTGATGTGATGAATTATTATCTTAGTACTTTTTACATTAAAAAGTACCTGTAACTGCTTCTAAATGTTTGTGTCCCTTTGAATTGCTTTCAAAGCAGAGTGTTTTCCTAAGGAAGAAAAGATGTGGATCTAGATCTAAACCTAGAAATGTCTTTGGGGATTTCTGTCTTTTGGCCCCTTCTTCCTAATGAACATAGAGCAATGTCTCTGGGAAAACACATTTGACAACTTTCATGGTGACATCATCCCTCCTGTAAGAACTTTATGAAAAACGTCCTTGAAGACAACTCTATGTGAGCTTGGAAAAAAACAGACTGAGCTGCTTAAATAATGAAGCAAGGTCGTCCTCTGCTTCCTTAGAAAATGTTTTTATTACTCTGAAAGGAACTTTGGAATTGAATCAAAAATTGAAAGGCAGCCCCTCCCAGCCTAGGAGTTGTGTTTAGATTATTAAAAGGATTTGTCTGGTGCTAGTGAAATTAAAATGGGGAATATACAGTGCCACTTCAGTTTCAAATCTATATAAGCTTCTATATGTAAGTTCTACATTAGGATTTATTTGCATGTCTTTTAAGATTTTTTTCTATTGCATATTACTAGAGTAATAAGACATTAAAAATTGATCTGGCCTCAATAACCATAAAAGAATCAGATGCAGATTGTAGTATGAAAAGATTGTGATATGTGTATTTTCAAAGTTTATTTTTAATATTCTCCCTCTTTATATAATCAAAAAAGAGAAATTGAATTTGAAAATTACAGTATAATGGAATACCATATAAAATCAAAATAATATAGATTTAACTGTTTATTTCTAACTCTGTTACTTTTGACATATCATTTCTAATTTTTATCAGATGCATGAAAAATAAAAGAATTACACTATTTATTTTGGGTCTCCAAGCTTTATGCAAAAAAGTGGATTCACTGAGAAATATTCCAGATAATCAGAAAACAAAATCCATGTTATTGGGGGAGGGGGAGAACCCAGCTACTTGTAGGGCTGTTTATTTTCTCTCTTGTTCTTTGTTTTCTTCCTTTTATTTTTAAATAATTCGTGCTGTCTTTTTAATCACTCTCATATCTTACTTTTGATTTAAAAATTAGCTTCAGATACATTCCAAAACAACTCTACACTCAGTAATCATTAACAAATGTCACACCAGCCTGACCTTTCTGGTCAGACAGCCACCAAGAGATAAATGTTTTATAAGGTTCCACATTTAAAGGGGCTTATTACTTCTGCCCTCTAGGCAACTATGACTCTGGAGCCCTTCTTTCCTGCAAATCTATCATTCTTTGCATTCCCAGATCAAATGATTCATGCTGATTGAAAGGTTTTCCAAACTTTGTTATCACCATAACCCTGAGATGGTAATTCTCTGTTGCTCAGTTTCCTAACCCTAAATTAAGAATACATATTTGAAATGTTTCCTAACACAACAGCACACAGGAAAAGGACGTGTACCAGTAATTAACCTTTTTTTTAAGTGTTTAATTCCAGTTAGTTAACATACAGTGTTATATTAGTTTCAAGGAATTAATCTTATTCACAAAAATTGCCCAAGCACGTTTTGTGAACCTCCATTACACATGAACTAGTCTCTTCCACTCATTTGAGCTCCTAGAGGGCACAGGTAATATGTTTTTAAACATTTTCTTCAGTGTGTCCATTGTATTGCTTTGCACAAATTAGATGCTCAACACGTTTGGCCCTCTCACTACTGGTGACAGTTTTCTTCTTGGCCTTAGTTATTTGTCAGATGATTGCATTGTTACCTACCTAGTTCTCTGGCTTCTAGGCTTTTTCTTTTCTACTCATCTTTCATAGCATTACCAACTGAAGAACTATATTAACTATGTTATTCTGCTGCTCCAAAACCCTTCCATTCTTGGTAGGTTTTCACCTGACTGTCACTTCCTTTCTTAGGCTTTAGTGTATTGCTTGAAATGTTTACTATAAGCATGTAGTTTTACTTAAATATAATTAAGAATAAAACTATTTTTATTTTGAAAAGATAAAAATATTCAAAGGACTAGATATTTGTTGTAACAAAATAATTCTGAATATAATAGCATTTCTGATTCGAAAATGAATACCAGTTTCTGCACTTGAATTTGTTGCTGCAAATGACCAAACTCTGTATCAGTCACTGTGGGGAGGGAGAGAAATATATATAAATACACATAAGTATTCACACATAAAACCAGTAGATGTTTTTTATGCACCATATGTTTCCCATTTTCTTGTATTTATATTTGAACATTTATTTATTTTTTTATTTTAGATAGTTTTATATACATATGCCTATATGCCTTTGACTGGAGATGAAGCTCTAGAATGATATATGCCAAAATGCTAGTTGTTTCTGTATAATAGGATAATGTACTTTACTTGCAATTGTACATTTTTTTCTGAAATGAATTTATAGCTTTCATCAAAGTCTCAGAGACATAAGTGATCACCCAAGTATTAAAATCTACTTTTCAAGGCATACTTTTATCTCTAAACAATTAGTCTCCAGTCTTTATTAATTTTTTTTATATTTATTTATTTTTGAGAGATAGAGTGAGACAGTGCACGAATTGGGAAGGGACAGAGAGAGAATGAGACACAGAACCTGAAGCAGGCTTCAGGCTCCGAACTGTCAGCACAGAGCCAGACAAGGGGCTCGAACCCACGAACCGTGAGATCATGACCTGAGCTGAAGTCGGATGCTCAGCCCACTGAGCCACCCAGGAGCCCCGGTCTCCTGTCTTTATTTAGAAAAAAATCAGTTTCCTAACCTCCCTGCTCTTGCTGATGCCTTATCATCTTCCCTTCAATGTTCTCTTTCTTTCTTTCAAAGGAAATCATGATTATCTGATCTTCCTTCCTTCCTTCCTTCCTTCCTTCCTTCCTTCCTTCCTTCCTCTCTTTCTCTCTTTCTTCTTTTGTATCTGATCCTTCTTTCAAGCCCCAGACCACACACCCACTCCATCTCTTCAAAAATCACCCCCAAATCTCTTCTTTGTCTCCATTCTGATGACACTAATGATCTCATTAGGTGATTACTTAATGACATTTCAGTTCAATTTTTTTATGAGACTGTGTGGCGTCTTCCCATCTGGAAGTTAAATCAACCAAAGGCAGGAATTATGTATTTTTAAAAATTGAAGTATAGTTGACACACAATGTTACATGACTTATGTCTCAATCAAATCTCTAGCTATGTTCCTTTCAGCCTAATAAATCGTATTTGAGATATGAACCATTCTACCTGACAAAGAAAAGCAAGCAAGCAGTGTATGGAATAGTCTAAATGAGATAGTAACATTTTATTCTTTTAATTTATTGAAAAGAGTTAATGATAAACTCATATTCCATTTTTTAAATTTATCTAGAACCCATTACTAGGTTCTAGTTACTAGGGAAGGGTATGTTTCTGAAAGGGAACTTTTTACAAATATGCATATTTGAGTGCACAATGAGCTTTTAAGGTGAATCACTTTAAAGACTTTAAGGAGCACATCAGTGGCTCAGTCTGTTAAGCATCCAACTCTTGATTTCCGCTTACATCATGATCTCAGAGTCCTGAGATCCCTGAGATCGGGCCCATCATCAGTCTCTGGTTCTGCTCTGGGAGTGGAGCCTGCTTAATATTCTCTCTCTCTCCCTCTCCCTCTGCCTCTCCCCTGCTTGTATGCACATGCTCTCTCTCTCTTTCTCTCTCTCTCTCTGTGTCTCAAAAAATAAAAATAATAATAATAAATAAAGACGTTTAAAAAATGTTATCTTCAAACTAAATGGCTTAAGATAATGGGGAAGTGTAACAATTAGGAATTTCAGATTCATCCTTAAATACAAAGGGAAAGTAAGTGCTTTCTCTTCTGTCTTGCTCTCCCTCTCTCATTGGTACTGCAATATCATAAGAACAAACTTTAGGCAAAAGAGCAAATGTTTATAATTACTGAACAGGGGCATCTGGGTGGCTCAGTTGGTTATGCCTCTGACTCTTGATTTCAGCTCAGGTCATGCTCTCATGGTTTGTGAGTTTGAGCCTTGCATCAAGCTCCATGCTGGTAGTGTGGAGCCTACTTGGGATATTCTCTCTCTCTCTCTCTCTCCCTCCCCCTCTCCCTCTCTGCCCTTCCCCCCTCTCAAAATAAATATAAAGTAAAAACTTTATATATATATACATATACGTATATATATAATTAATGAACAACACATTATATGTAAACAAAACTATTTCATTAGCCAATGAGTCTCTCTAATTTTAAAATATGTCCTAACCTCAGATTCCCACTTTACCACTGAGCCCTGGCCAAATCTATCAGTTAAGATTATGGGCTTTGGTTTCAGGTAATTCTGGGTTTGAATTTTGAATCAACCGCTTAGTAGCTCTCAACTTGAGCAAGTTAATCAATCTCTGAGAACCCATTTTCCTCATGTATAAAATGGGCTTTAAAATATTGCATCACAAGTCATTATAAAGATAAGTAAATATAAAGTAGGTAAAACATAGATCACAATGCCAGGTATACAATAAGAATGCAGTCAATGCTCTCTGTCTTATTAATATTACTAACTCTGCATCTAATCAACAGAGATGCCCTATTGCTTCAGGGCTGAGTGGGATCTTTGGGCAGGGTGTACTCTGTCCTAAGTTGGCCATGTGGGCCTCTCTCACTTTGTCCATCTTTACCCCAGTACTCATTGTTTCCCAAGCTCTTCCAAGTCTTTTACACCATTACACCTGTGGTCTCCTCTTCCAGGAACACCCTTCCTATTTAACAGTCTTTCCTCATTCTTTAAGTCCCAATTTAAAGAGTTCTCTCTCAAGTTGACTGCAAATCTCTGAAGAGACTGTAGCTTATTCATCTTTGTGTTCCTGGTGCCTTGCACAGGGGTTGATACAAGTACATTTTAAATAAGCATTGATTAAATTCAACTGAAAATAGTTGTTTTGCAAGGCACTGTAGAGCTCAGAATCCTTCCTCAATTCCCTGGTATCCCCTACTGCAAAAACCAACCGAAAACAAACATTTGATTAATAGTAGGGACTTTTGAGTCAAATAGATAGAAGTATAGATCATTTACTACCTATTTAATCTTAGGTTATTTGAACCACCTGAGTTCAAACTTTGGCCTACAAACTAAGGTTCTTTAAAGCTATCTTACAGAGTTGATGGAAGGGAGTATGAGAATGTAAAGTATTCAACACAGAGCTTAGGGCATTCTAAGTGTTTAACAAAACACCGGTTGTGCTATTGCTATTATAGTTGGCATTATTGTGGTTAGATCCTTTTTATCATCATGACCATCAATGTCTTCATCACCAAATTTTTTCTTTTTTTTTTCTCAACTTTTTTTTTTTAATTTATTTTTGGGACAGAGAGAGACAGAGCATGAACGGGGGAGGGGCAGAGAGAGAGGGAGACACAGAATCGGAAACAGGCTCCAGGCTCCGAGCCATCAGCCCAGAGCCTGACGCGGGGCTCGAACTCACGGACCGCGAGATCGTGACCTGGCTGAAGTCAGACGCTTAACCGACTGCGCCACCCAGGTGCCCCCACCAAATTTTTTCATCATTAGGAGTCAGGAAATTGATTGTGAAGGGACCAGAAATGGAAAGTATTAGGAAAGATATGTCTTGGTTCTCCAGATGTCAGAGCAGTAACTAAGCAGGAGGTTGGAAAATGAAAGGCACAACAAAGTTAGTTAATGGTCTCTTTTGATGTGAGTGATTGTTACTTGTAAGCAATAAGTGAAAATGAGATACAGTTAGAAAGATTAGAATAACACTTGGAAGGCCGTGTATAGCAGGTTAAAACAATTAGATTCCATTGATAATGATGAATCAATCACCTAGAGAGATGATTGTATTCATTTTTCTATTGCCGCATAACAGTTTGACCCCAAGTGAGTAGCTTAAAACAGGACTCATTCTTTATTTCAGTTTTCTAAGATAGATGTACAGCACAGGGTGACTGTTCAGGGTGGCACAAGGCTGAAGCCAAGATGCTGGTCAGGCCATGTGCTTATCCAGAGGTTCTAGGGAAGAATAAGCTTCCAAGCTCATTAGGATGTTGGCAGAACTGAGTTCCTTGCCGCTGTGGTACTGAGGTCCCATCTCCTTGCTGGCCATCATGTGGAGTTTACTCCCTGCTCCTAGAAGTCACCCACATTCCTTCTCACATGGTCCAACATGAAGGGCAACAACAGAACACTGAGGCCTTCTCATGCTTTCAGATCTCTCTTTTATTCTGCCATCAGTCTGAGAAAAAGCTCTATTCTAAAGGATTGTGTAATTAGATTAGGCCCACTAGGAAATTCTCCCTAAGTTAAGGTCAGCTGATTAGTTACCCTGATTACATCTGCAAAATCCTTTTTGCCATGTAAGGAAACAATCACAAGAGTAACACTAAAAGGCTAAGTTCACAGGACCATCTAGAATTCTGTCAGTATTGCACAGGTTAGTAAAGGGAAGTTCCCAGATGTGTAAAGGCAACTCAGGAACTATTTTAGCAATTTGAGCTGAGGTATTAAAGGTCTAGTTAGTTAATACCAGCTGCTTGGTATGCACTAGACCCTGTTTATGCTTTAAACACAGAACCTTCACAAAATCGTTGATACAGTGCTATTGCTATTCTTATTTGACAGTTGAAGAAATTGAAGCTTACTTGGGTTAAGAAATGTGCTTAACTTCACAGAGCTAGCATTTTGTAGATCTGGGGTTTAGATCCAGACAAAACAACTCCAGAGAACAGGTTCTCAACCTTTATCCCACGTACTTTCTCTAGTTCAAAGGCTGGAGACCATAGGGCCAGGATGAAAACAATATGACAGTTGGCCCATTGGTTCTGTTTGAATCGTCATCATGCTACAAATTTCCATTTTGATTTATTTTCTGTATTGAACACAGACTATATGTTAAGTCTTCTGCTGGATACTTTTGATGAAATGTATCCATACTCATTCAATTTTCACAATACTAAAATTTTCCCAACATTAGAGATAAGAAAACAGAGGCCTCAGTTATATATCACATTTCAGGGCTCAGAACTATTGAGTACCAGATACAAACTTTGAATTTCAGTTTGCGTGACTTTGAAGGCTTTTTATTACACCATATGATTAACCTTAAGCTCAGTGAGTTCAAAGTTCTGAGAAGTGGAAATGTAGTAGCAACAAGCATGGGGGTTGATAATGCCATACTGCCTGTATGTGAAGCCCAGTTCTGCAACGTGTCTCTCTGGTCTCAGTTTCCTAATCCATAAAAGGGGGATATTGCCTGTTTTATGAGGGATTTAGCAAAAATTAATGAAACATTGCAGGAAAACTCTTAAAATATATCTAGTTTGTAGTAAGTACTCAAAAACTTGGGAGAAATGTGGGAGAAATGCATGATATAGACATGTGAATTATTTTTCCCTGTTCTTTATGTTATTTGCATCATTAAAAGTTGATGATACCAGGGAATAGGGATTGGTTAAATAATATAGAATAACAGGGTTGCTCAGTAGGGCTAGCTAATTAGGTTATTGGTGAAGAGACACTTAATTTTGAGTTGAATTTTGAAAATCTGGAGGGCATGCAGGAGTAGCAGGAATTAGGGGAAAGCTTTGTATGTAGGTCATTTGTGAAAACAATGATAGAAGGTGGCTTATACTTGGGGCAAATTAGGGAGATTTCCCTGTTTGGAATAGGGAAAAGAGTGAACAGCATGTCATTATTCAGGTCAGAGTGTGAAGGTTGAAGGAATTAAAATATTGAAAGCAGGTCCTGTTTTTGTATTTGTTCATTCATTTCATTTCATGTATTTGTTATTCATTTCATAAGCCTCCAAAGTTCAAGGTGTTATCAAAAACACCAAGGTGAACCATAAATCTCACCCTCAAAGAACTGATAAACTAATAGAGGAAATAAGATAAGCAAACACATAAAACTGAAAGCAAAAAGTTGCATGAGTCACAAGTGAGGCATGGATGAAGTTGTAATGATGTTCTGAGGAAGGAAAGATTGCTTCAAGCAGAAGGGAATTGGGAAAGTTTGGTGGGGGTAATGGCAGATTGCAGGAAGGGGAATTGGTGAGAACGTGTTTGAAATAGGAATTGGAACAGGGAGAGGAAGTATGTCTTGGCCCTCACGATATTAGAGCAAACATAAATTTTCATTAACAGTGACATTTTTATTAACAATGACAATAGAGGTTAAAAAAGCACATAGGAGAGAGATGTTTGGGGACGGAACTGATAGAAATTGACAACTAAGTGGATTTTGACATAAGGAGGAAGGAGAAGTAAAAATTCACTAGGATTTTGGTGTCAATGAGTGGAAAGTTGGTAAAATTAGTAGAAACACTGAATTGCCGAAGGAGTACATCGGTAGGGAAGGTGATGGACTTTTATTTTGGACACGCTCCATTTCACCTATTGGACAGTCAAAATCACGTGTATCTAGATGTAGAATGTAATAGAACCTGACTATACTGATGCTGTTGGTGGAACACTAGCTACCACCTGCAGCAAGGCATAAGGGGAGTAGATGCCTGGAGAAGAGAGATATCCCCATAGAATGTACACCACCAAGAGTGAATCTTAATGCAAATATGGACTTTGAGTGATTATGATGTGTCAATATGGGTTCATCAGTTGTAACAAAGGTATCAGTCACTCTGGTGGGGATGTTGATAATGTGGGAGGTTCTGCACATGTGAAGGCAGGGAGTATGTGAGATATCTCTGTATTTTTCTTTCAATTTTGCTATGAACTTAAAAGTACTTAAAAATAAGCTCTTTTTGGGGTGCCTGGGTGGCGCAGTCGGTTAAGCGTCCGACTTCAGCCGGGTCACGATCTCGCGGTCCGTGAGTTCGAGCCCCGCGTCAGGCTCTGGGCTGATGGCTCAGAGCCTGGAGCCTGCTTCCGATTCTGTGTCTCCCTCTCTCTCTGCCCCTCCCCCGTTCATGCTCTGTCTCTCTCTGTCCCAAAAATAAATAAACGTTGAAAAAAAAATAAGCTCTTTTTAAAAAAAGGAAAAGAAAAATATTAATTAAAAGTGAAGAGAATTCTGTCATCTTTTATAACAATTCTAGACCAGTGGTTTTCTACTACCACCAGTAGTAGAGTGGGCTCTACAGAGCTCTTTATTATTATCTGGCAGTGCCTCAGGGCATTCTGACCATACAGTTTGTGCATGTGAAAGAGGGATGTATTAATAATTATGCTGGAACAACCAGTGGAAACCAGGATTGCCCGGAAGCACCTGGGCACCTTCTTCATTCTCTTCAGAGGCCTCAGGAGGAGGGTGGAGGCAGTGAATGCTGATGACAGCCTCACCTGAGTGGCCATGCTTCCATCTGCTTTGTGGGGGTTACCTTTCTGCAGAAAACACAGTTTGAAAAGATTTTCCACTGCCCTAAAAAATATTGAAAACCATTGGCTTAAGCAAAAGTTTAAGGGTCGGTAACAAAAAGGTTTAAATAGAGAATGCATTTTTCAGAAAAATAAAAAAAAAGACCTCTCTTTTGGTTCCCCACCATCTCACAAGACAAGGGGTGATAAAATATTATGGAAGCGCATGTGCTTTTTAAATTACAACTATATTTTTAAACAAACCATTTGTTGGTGATGCAATTGCGAAAGGGGTCTAAAAATTGTCACATCTATATTTGATTCATAGAATCGCATGTTATAAAGGAATGAATAGATTCTTCCAAACTATGTTTAAATCCATTTGTAAGTTGTGACTTTGCAAGCCAGGTTTCATCTTGGATCACTTTGGTTTTTTTTAATGCTGTGAAAATGAACAATTTTAACAATAGCAACAAATATGGTGTGAGAATCAGTTGCCTTTTCCATAGTTTACTAGTGTTGAAAGGAAGACAAACTATCCATGTAACATGTGAATGCCAATAAAACATATTTAAAATACCTATCATATTGAATAAGAACTAAAAATTCAGTAAAAAAAAAATAAGCATTAGAAAACTATGTTATAAACTGAAGAAAATCATTGAATTCTGATTTAATTCCCAGACTTCAAGTATTTTCCTTGTATTAAATTTCATTGGAAATTTGAAATTCACACCAGAAAAAATTTCTGTTAATTTAAAACAAATGTTTTAGTTATAAGATTAATTATATTTGATTGGTAGCTTGATTATTGAAGCCCTACAAACGGTTTTTATTAAAGACTTTGCAATTCAATATGTAATTTTGATTTCAAACGGAAACTCAAAATCCAAAATTTTGGAATAATACTGTGCATTTTCCCTTCTCCTCCCATTCATCTTCCTTCTATTTAATCTTCTTTTTGGAACATTTAATGAGCTTAACATATGTTTAAGAATGAACCTGATGAGGGACGACTGGGTGGCTCAGTTGGCTAAGCTTCCAACTTTTGATTTGGGCTCAGGTTATGATCTTGCAGTTATGGGGTCAAACCCTGAGTCATCAGGGCTCCACACTGAGTGTGAGGCCTGATTGGGGAATTCTCTCTCTCCCTCTCTGTCTGTCCCTCCCAAGCTCTCTCTCTTTCTCCCTCTCTCCCTCTCTCTCTCAAAATAAATAGAAATAACCTAATTTTTTTTTAAATAAAAAAGAATGAACTTGGTGAATTTTTCTTCCTCAAGTCTGACTTTGGTTTTCATGTGAGGCAAAAAGACAAATACCATTTCCTCATGTTGAGATGCTATTAATAACAGGACTTCCTATCTAGATCCATTTGGTGAAATGTCTTATTTTATTCAAAATTCTAATCCATGAATCAATATTCTCTCACAAGTGTTTGCTTGACTCATCAGGCAAGAGGTACCATTCATGTTATATTCATACACAATGTTAAGACTTTATTCTGTTGAGACATTGTTTGGAGATTTCAGTGTTTAGACCCATTTCCCAACTTCAGGATACACGCTATCCTGTAAGGAGATGGAGAAGTCAAGAAGCAAATAGATAATTGCATACAATGGTAGGTTTCATGATAGGAATGGTCACAAGTTCCTATGGAATAACAAACAGGGAACTCCTAACTCGGCATTAGGAAATAAAGGAAGCTTGAGAGAAGATGGATGAGATGCTTCCAGAAAACTAGTGCAAGTTCTTCATAAAAATGTAAGTGAATAGGGATTCACAAATTCCAGCAAGTTCAACCTCATGTTCATTCATTCTCATCTTATGGTAGAGTCCCTTGGACTGCTATCTTCATGCTGGAATCTGCCACACTGAGACATCTATGTTCTGATTCAAAGACAAGGGAAGGGTCAGTAGATCACACTTCAGGAAGTGTAGGATTTAGTGAAATCCCCAAGCAGGGTCATGACCTTTAGAAGTCAGAGATCAATGTAAAGAGATAAAATTCTCCATCTACACAGTTACATGTACAAAAATTATCACATGTAAAATCTTTTATTTAAACCAACTGAATTCATAATCCAAACCTCAACACATGAGAATGGTAAAAATTAGATCTCAGTCACTTTTGAAGCTCTTTATTCTTTGCTGAGCAAAGTCCTTGGATCTTACATAACCCAAGGCTGTGGAGAATCTTCAAGTTATTGGATATTATGTCCATGCTACTTGCTATGAGGATATCAATTTTCTGAGTTCATGGTCCCCCCAGGTTGGGCCACTCTGCTTCTTGGACACAAATATCTCTGTCTTCAGAGAGACTAAGAGCCCTGGTGCCTGAGATCATGTGTCTCTAAAAGTCCCACACTTCTTTTGAAATCTTTCCCCTATTTGGGATGCCACAGGGTCCTGCAGAGCAGAACCTATTTCTTGCTGGCCTTTTGGACCCCTCTCCCCTCTCCACTCCAATCATTCCTGGAGTTCTTATGGCTTCCCTAATGTCTTCTTCACTTTTTCTCCCTTTCTGGCATAATCCTTCCAGAGATTTTGTTTTAAATAAAAGCAAAAGGAGCTCTTAATATTTGACTGCTTCTGCTTTGGCTTTGCTCAAAGCCTTGAAGCCACAATTACAAAGCTGGCTGCCCGCTACAAATGGGAGGGGAAGGAGTATGTAGGCACAACATGCACAATTTAACCTTTCAATAAATTATCCTGCCATGAAGGGCATCGTCCATGGGAAACAGTAGGGGACGGAGATGAGTCCCAGTTAGCTAAGTTGAAAAAGTGCCACAGTACCTTGGACATTTGTAGTCATCTACACAATGCTTAACATTATCTTGCCTGCAGCCTTTCACAGGCCTGGTGCAGGTTATCTTTGCTACTTCTTGAAAACAGTCTGTTTTGGGGGTTTATGTTTTATGTACTTCAAATCCCCAGTGCCTTTGTCTTTTTCAAATTGGTAGCCACAGGGCTTTTGGTTTTCCACTTGGGAGTCTTCTTCAAAGTTATTACATGTGTTTTCCAGATGCCCTACATTTTCAGAGCAGAGCTGGATTTTCCATGTACTCCTGGGTCAGAAGGGTATACCCCATGTCCCTGCTGCCAAACAGAGCTGACTTTTTCCAACAGAATTGTCATTATTAACTCATAATTATTAAAAGAATTTTCCACTCCATAGCAATTAAAGTTTTAAAGATTTTTCACTCATTATCACATTTGATCCTCATGAGAATCCTGCAAAGTAGGACAAATGTTATCATCTATGCCTCCTAACTGTAGTTTTGATTAGAGCCCTTAGTGGCTGTACTGTTGATTCAAGATTTGTTGATAGAAGTTTAAGTTGCTAAAAACAAACTCCACATAACAAGAATGAACTGTATCTAAGGCATTCATGTCTTATTTCAGCTGAGGATAAATCACTGCAGAGTATCTGAGGCATTCACATACTAATCTTTGCAAAACATTACAGGAATTGTCAGGGGTGGGAACTGAAGGACATTAGTTATACACTTCACTTTGAACTAGATTGTATCCCTTTGATGCCAGTCAAAATCTTCATGGTGAAGTTCTTGGGTAACAAAAGGATCGCCGTCAACGTTTTTAAAATTTCTTTTCTTTCTTTCCTCTCCTCTCACCCTCTTCCTCTCTTCTTTCTTCCTTTCTTGTCTTACTGTTTATTTGTTAATTCATTTGTTCCCTCATTCTTTCCTTCTTTCTTTTCTGTCTTCCCTCCTCCTTACCTCCCTTCCGTCAAGAATGTGAAAAACATCATTTTCTACTCCCAAAGCTCTAAAAAATACCTAAACAATAAGTTTCTCAAGAATTCAAGGGTTAGCATTAACTCAATGAATCAAATAATAAATATATAGTTACATATGTAGTGAAATACACATATAGTTATATATATTTATTATTTACTATGGTAAAAAAATATTTTATTAATCACCTATCACATGTCAGACTCTGTGCTGAATTTTACATATATTTTGTCATTTAAACTTTACAACCACCTTTTGAAATGTATATTACTGTAACTCAAAGTAGTTGAATATATTTGCTAAGACCTCGTAATTGAAAACTGACAGGCAGAACTCAAAATCAGTTCTTGAGAGACTCCAAAGTCAATATTTTGTCATTCTAGGAGTATGTATTGAAAATGGTAAAATTCAGATCTGGGCCAGAATCATACAACATATAACCTAAGACTTGGAAGTGGCTTCAGAGGTCTTCTTAATGCAAAATGCTGCTCCTCCAAAAATTTCTGCCTAGACAAATCTAGTAAAAGGTTGCATTATTTTCTTGAGAAATTCATTCTAGTTTTGAGCCAAATTTCTCTCTCTCTCTCTCTCTCTCTCTCTCTCTCTCTCTCTCTCTCTCTTTCTCTACCCTATCTTTTGATCTTTGTTTCCTCCCTTGTGTAGGGTGGCCATATGTCCTACTTTGCTCAGGGCAGTCTTGGATTATTTAAATCTGTTGTCCCAACATAATTATTAATAATATCTCCCTTTAACTCTCAGAAATGCCCTATTATGGATGATAAATTATATGTTTACACATCTATGAGACCACAAAGATTTAAGTTTTCCAAATATTTAAGGAGAATCATCAAGTCTCTTACCATGTATCTCCTTTGCAGGCTAATATTCCTGGTTGATCTTTACCCCAAATGACACAGTCGCAAGTTTCCCTTAATCCCCTTTGGCCACAGTCTCCTGGACTTTTTCTAATTTAGATGTTGTTATCAGGCTTCGTGGACCCTTTGGGGGGTCCCATGCATAGGGTGTGATATTTTAAGAAATAATGCATGTAATAGCATTATATGAGATTCCTAGGGCTGATGTAACAAATTGCCACAGACTAGGTAGCTTAAAACAACAGAAATTTATTCTCTCACAGGCCAGGACTCTGAAATCAAAGTGTCAGCAGGGTTGAGTCCTTCTGGAGGCTCCGAGGCTCCCCTGCCTTTCTCCTAGCCTGTGGTGGCTTCTAGCGACCTTAAACATTTCCTACTTTGTGGTAGCATACATAATTCCAATCTCTGCCTTTGTCTATGCATGACGTTCTTCTCTGTGTCTCTGTGTCTTCTTTTCTCTCTAAACCCGGGATGATTTCATCATGATATTTTTTTTTTTTACTTAATTATATCTGCAAAGACTATTTCCAAATAAGGTCATATTTACAGGCACTAGAGGTTAGGACTTGGACTGTTTTTGAGGGACAAAGTACAACCCACTCTAAGCATATACACATTGTTTTGAAAAGTGGACCAATAGATTTGCCCACATCGCAGAGACATCTGTAATTTCCCCAGAAGTTGGGTAACCTGCTCCAGTTTTTAATCTATCCTGAGTACAATATTCCCAGCACCCTTAAGGACAGTTTTAATTGGAGTCATAATGCCTGGCACATGGTAGGCATTTAATAAATATTTGTTTAATAAAAGATTGAATGGTTTGATCATTTTAGAGGACAGTCCCCCCTTTGAAAATAGGCTTTAAATATGGCAGCCAATGGATTTATTTATTTTAAAGGACAAATGCTAATGCTAATGAAAATTGAGTTGATTTCTAATTATAGCTACTGGCGTCACTCACTTTGCAGACAGACTAATAGGAGAATCCTCTTATGAAAGGAATTTTTCCTTATTATTTGATTTAGGTAGAAATTGATTAAGGTTGGACTCTTCTCCTCAAAACATGTAAGGTCTGCTGAAAATGTCAGTTTCATGAGAATGTGGCCTCTATCTCATTTTTTTCCCTATCAGTCTATGATGCATCTTAATATAAGCCAGGGATGCTCTGGGCTCCTGAATTCCTCTGTTTTCCTCCCTATGATAAAGAGAACTTAATGCTTTCTCCACTATGTGGCAAAAACCTTATTAAGATATCACTTCTTTTGTTGGGACTTATACAATTGACCTCTTCACTAATTGTCTACATCATCTTCCCCCACTCCCCAATTTTCCCTCTTCAAAACCTCATCTTGCAAGCAAACTACATACCCAAATACCTGTTCCTGAAATCGATCATTAGCATTTCCTACCATGTTTTGTGATGTATTTCACAGCTTGAGCATAAGTGTTCGTAATAATGGCTCAAATCCAGCAACCTGCAGACTTTTCCTTATGATTAGTTGTACTTTGGTCTCAACAACCTAGGACAGAACCAGTTTTGATAGTCATTCAACTGACAGTTATGCTCCACTTAATTCTATGCCACATGGAATATTTTCCCTTGCATGAGATTCCCAGTGGTGTGCTTCCAAGGTCCAAGATTCCTCTCTTGCAATGTGGCCGAATAGGGACTTAATTTTAGCAGTTCAATTCTACTGGATTTTTTCTTCTAAGTTTTAATGGTTTATACCTAGAAAAATGATTTCAGCTTTCTACTACCCCCAACAGCTGAAAGTCAAGAAAGGCAGAAATAAAGGCACACTGGCTATTATAATTTCAGTTATAATCAAGAGATTCTTACTGACCTCCCAGTATTATGTAGACAGAACTTCTTTTGGTCTCGGTGGAACTCCCAAATAAGATGGATGCAAAAATTTTTAATGTTTATATACTCCTGCCAAAGTACCAGTTGTTTGTTTAGATGTATGGCTATAATTCAACAATCTTGTGAATTCCATTTAGTCCAAGTATCTAGCAGATTAAATAAATATTGCTGTGAACTTGAATGTCACAATAGATGGTAGACTTTCCAGAACCTTACCTGGACTCATTTTCAAGTATGAAGATTGTTCCCTTGGGTCATTCTTTTAAGTGGAATGTTCCTGTTCAAATCAATATTTTTCTCATAGGTTAACTTTACTAATATTGCCATTTTAAGATACGCCCCCCCCCCAAATACTTAGTGTCCCTCTGATGTTTGCATAATTCTGGACTTGATTATTTTTCCTTGTCCAATCCTCTGAAATGTTAAATATAACTGAGTTGTTATAAAAGATTCTACAAACTTAAAAATAGTCTCTTATGATATGAAGAGTTCCTGAAACTCCATCCTTGTGCCTTTTGAGAGATATTTCTCTTCTTAGCTCCTATCAACAAATTGGTATTCTGAAATAAAGTCTTGTTTTTCCTTTCTTCCTTTAAGCCCCAAGTTGATAAGGATTACTAGATGTTAAAAAATAATAATCCTGACTATTTTAACAAGTTGTTATGGAAAATAGCACCAAAAAGAAACTATTTAAGAGTCTAATAACATTTTAATACTATTTTAAACCTCTTATCACATCTCAGAAACCTAAATATAATAGTTTTGGCAGTTTTTCCATAACTTGGCTGTTGGAAAAACAAGGACTGCCAATTTAGGGAGATAATCACCTACTGAATAGGTTTGTTGAGGGAGGTTACAGAAATAGAATTTTCTAATAATTATCTTGAAGGGTTTTATTTCCCCTACCTGTGTAGTTCTATGAAAGCAGCTTGAAACTCTGTAAACACTAGGTCCCACAAGGGTAGGGCACAAAAGTACCAGATAAAATCTTTGTCATCAGAAAAAGTCAAAGTTTGATATGACTGTGAGTTAATCTTTCTCTTCCACATTCTTCTTTCTTGCCTTTATTTTTTCCATTTTTCTTTCTTCTTTTTTAATGTTTATTTTTTTTAATTTTTTTCTCAACGTTTATTTATTTTTGGGACAGAGACAGACAGAGCATGAACGGGGGAGGGGCAGAGAGAGAGGGAGACACAGAATCGGAAACAGGCTCCAGGCTCTGAGCCATCAGCCCAGAGCCTGACGCGGGGCTCGAACTCCCGGACCGCGAGATTGTGACCTGGCTGAAGTCAGACGCTTAACCGACTGCGCCACCCAGGCGCCCCTGTTTATTTATTTTTGAGAGAGAGAGCATAAGATGGGGAAGGGCAGAGAGAGAGGACAGAGTATCTGAAGCTGGCTCCGCGCTGACAGCAGCAAGCCTGACGCAGGGCTCGAACTCACCAACTGTAAGATCATTACCTGAGTTGAAGTTAGCCGCTCAACTGACTGAGCCATCCAGGTGCACCTCCATTTTTCTTTCTTTAATTTTTTTTTCCTTAAAAACAAGTAAAAGTAATAACGTTATCACTGAATGTATTTATAGGTATTAAAAGGAAAGTAGTGTAGTCAGTAGTTTAAATTTAATTCATTTTATGAGTAGTTATATACTATTCCACAGAATATATATGCCATATTTTTTAACCATACTTATATTGGTGAACATTCATATGTTTTGCAATTGAAAGAAAGAGAAAGAAAGGGAAAAAGAAAGAAGGAAAGAGAGAGAAAGAGAGAAAGTAAGAAAGAGAGAAAAAAGTGCTTAAATATTTGTACATATATTCTTATAGCTCTTTTGGCGGAAGTTCTTTTGGATAATTTGTTGATCTAATTGTAAGCTTATTTTATTTATTTATTAAAAATTTTTTTTCACTTATTTATTTTTGAGAGACAGAGAGAGCACAACTGGGGAAGAGGCAGGGAGAGAAGGAGACAGAATCCAATGCAGGCTCCAGGCTCTGAGCTGTCAGCACAGAGCCTAACGCGGGGCTTGAACTCACAAACCATGAGATCATGACCTGAGCCGAAGTCGGATGCTCAGCCCACTGAGCCACCCAGGAGCCCCTGTAAGCTTATTTTAAATGTTATTAATTACTGGGGTTCCTGGGTGGCTCAGTCGGTTTCGCGTCTGACTTCGGCTCAGGTCATGATCTCCCGGTTTGTGAGTTCAAGCCCTGCGTTGGGCTCTGTGTTGACAGCTCAGAGCCTGGAGCCTGCTTCAGATTCTGTGTTTCCTCTCTCTTTCCCTCCCCCAGTTATGCTCTCTCTCTCAAAAATAAATGTAAAAAAAAAATTAAATGTTATTCATTAATGCCCAGATATTTCTCTACAGATTGTACCAATTTCTTACAACCTTTTTATATAAGTAATAATTCAGACATAATACCATCTATATGGTTTGATGGGGCATAAAGAATAGATCTAGAAAAGCCAGTATCTCTCCTATTAGAGTTTTTGAAGAAGAGAATAGAAGATATAAGAGAACAAACAGTAAAAGATATAATAAATATATTCCCATGAATATATTTCCCATGAAGGGAATAAATATTTCCCATGAAGGGAAAAAAGAGATTGCTTAAGAGTGAGAACTAAAAATGGGGGCACCTGGGTTGCTCAGTCGGTTGAGTGTCAAAATCTTGATTTTGGCTCAGGCTGTGATCTCATGGTTTGTGAGATTGAGCACTCCGTTGGGTTCTGCATGGGCCATGCAGAGCCTGCTTGGGATTCTCTCTTTCCCTATCTCTGCCCCTCCCCTGCTCACACACACACTCTCTCTCTTAAAACAAATAAATAAACTTAAAAAAAAAGTGAGAACTAAAATGACATCTGACTTTTTGGCTATAATGTAGGCTGCTAGCAAACAGTGTCTCCAAGGTGCTAAAGGAAAATTATTTAGGTGCCATATACAACTAAACTGATTCCAATGTAAGAATAAAAGTAAAAGTAAATTGCTCTCACCCACATTTCCTTGGGTTTGTCAGTGTCTATCCTACTGCCATGTGAGTAGAGAAAACACGAAAGGTAGAGGTAGGGATGCCTAATTGTAGGTGCTTGAGTACCCCCACTTTCCCTCCCATAGTCCAAGTTTTAGATGATTATATCCAAGAAAGGAGAGTGGGGGAAAAAAGCATTCTGCGCAGAAATGCCAGATGGCTTCCTGAAGGTAATAGCAACTCAGTAGAGGGATGGCAAGATGGAAAGTTAGAGGACTGTCTCTTTGGACTGTGCCACTCTAGCACTCACTACTTCAATTGCTTTTAAAATTGTGTCCTATAATGAGTACTTAAACGTGTATCAGATCTTAGTACCTTTGAGGAAAATATGCTCTATCATTTATATTCATGTTTTATTTTTCCTTTTGAAAATCTGAATCACTTAGGAGACAGAGGAAGTATGGGGGGTGTATATTTGTATGTGTGTAGTATGCGTGTGTGTGTGTGTGTGTGTGTGAGAGAGAGAGAGATATGGGACCGTATTTATTATTTCTTCCTTCTTAATTGTAGTCTTGGCATAAAAATCTGCCAAGATTTCTTCCATGTGAGGCTCTACCAGCTGTTGAAAGGCAAGAAAACCTTTCTATTTCTAATCTGAGCTTTACATAATGTTTTGGCATTTGACTACTAAATTAAACTCCTTTCTTCCCCTAGCTCTAATACTTATACTGCAAAAATAAATTATAAGGCTCCAAATGTCAAATGTGAACAAGTTTATCAAACTAAATACATTCATTTCTGTTGCCTACATAATGTTCATATCTAAGGGAAAAAATGTCAAAACTTACTTTATAAATTTTAACACTTTAAATTAAAGATACATCATCTTTAATTCTGGACTTTAAAGTCAACAACACAGTAACTGAATGCCTGGCCATTATTTGCTCATCAATAATTTATCATTTTTCGGTATCACAGGCTCAGTCTGCTAAGCACTTGCAAATGAGGAAAATCAGATTGCCTACTCAGAATCAAGCAGTTAGGTCCACATCAGAGGGACATGAAAAGATCCTTTAAAGAGGAAAAATGGCTTTTAGACCACCACAATTTGACTATCATCAGACTAAGGATACTAATCTGGTGAAAAGTCTACCAGTCAGATGGGAGAGCTGTGAAAGCATGGAAAAAGAAAGCTCACAAAGGCACACGGCATTGTGAAAGAGGAAAACAACAAAAAGTAATAATGTCGATAAAAATCTTATGTATGTGTATAAATAACTAATGGAAATGGTGATTATAAAGTCTACAAATCTTAATCACATACCAAAGTGAAAAGCATAGAATCAAAATGTTTAGATTGGAGAAGAACCTCAGGGGCATCCACCCTACCTTGTCCTCAGTTTTCTTTCAGAGACAGAAAAAGATATTTTTGAACACCTTCAGTTTTTGCTTTGTGCCTATTAAGCTGCCCATTCCCCTTTGGATCTAGAATATCGATGTGCCCCATTGAGTTTGTCAGTTCATTTCTGGTCCACTGTAAAAGTAGCTCACATAAAACCAACATTTATTCACTAATTAGATGAATTATTTTCTAAAATTAATGGAGAAATGGTTCATGTAAACAGACAATGGCAAGTAGGGATTATTCTCAGACACTTAGGCAGAGTTTGGGATTTGGAGAGACATCTTGGGGAGAAGAGTGTATTCCTTGGCACCGCATCTTGATTTTTTGCTGCTCCTGCCCCCAGGCCATGCGGTGGTGGTAGCAACTTCACACAAGTGCAGGAAGACACTAGCATTGATGAAGAGTAAAATAGCAATTGGACTAGAGATGATATTATCCTACTCAACATTTGTTTGCCATCAACTCTGTGAAGAGCATAATGCTACTTGGTTTTTGTCACCATGTCATGTAATTTTCACAGCATGCCTTCAAAGCAGGTTTTATAATCAGACATCCTAAATATATCATGTAGCAAGGGGAAGACTCCCTTGCAATTGGTAAATACAATTCTTTGATTTCTTTCAAAATAGTTCTGTAATTGGTTGATTTTTCTCTCTGAATATTCCTTTATATCAACAGATACTCCAATAATTTGAGCGATTTGGATATGTATACAAGGATAGAAAAAGTGTGCTTTGCTTCTTATCTATTATAATTTAGGGAAAAGTTCTTACTTAATTGTAATTGAGATAATGATTTAACAAAAATGTTTTTCAGTATGCATCAATTCAAAGGTAAATGGGAGAATTTATTAAAAATTAAAGCCTTCCAATCTAAACTCAAAATTCTGAGTTTTTCTTGTCTCTTTAAAGTTATCCATCATATAACACTCTTTAGCCTCTTAAACATTAGTAATAAATAGTATTATTTCAAATACTTTATAAACAAAGCACTGCTCTAGAATAGCACTGATAAAATATAAAGCTCTAAGTTGGAAGTTAAATGTATTAAAGTAATAATAACATGAGCAAGCCACATATGTACTTTACATTTTCTAATACCCTCATCAAAATAATAAAAAAGGTGAAAATAATCTTAATAGTATATTTTATTTATGACCCAATATATCCAAAATATTGTGTCAATATTTAATCAAATAAAAAAATTGAGATATTTTACATTATTTTTTGTATTAAGTCTTCTAAATCTAGTGTATATTTTATACTTATGGCACACCTTACTTTGGACTTAAACACATTTTGAGTGTCCAGTAACTACATATGACGAGTGCCTAGTATATTGAAAAGAATAGCTTTAGACACTAACAACTCTGATACTGGTAATTAGCCACATAGATTTAAAATCTAAAGCATAGATTATGAATCTAAGCCTTTTAAAAAATCCAGGTAAAAACAATGATTTGCCCTGTATTTCTTTGGGTGTCCATTTATGAGCCAATTTGCTCTGGTTAGAAATCCAAACTAAGGTCAAGCAAAATGGTAACTAACCTCAATCATCAATTACTGATTATGTCTAGTGACAAGTACATAGCAGAAATTTCATATGTTGTTGTCCTTTGATTGGGATTATAACATTTTGATCTTTTAACATTATACTCTGATTTACCCAGTGGTCTTGGATACATTTCCAATAGGATGCTGAAAAATTTTGATAGACTGATTAATAATTCGTGTGAGATTACCATTTTTTGTTTGGAAACCACAGGTTGGCAAAATCTGTACAAATATATGAGGCAGAAATGGAAAATATGCCAATGTTCAGGTTTTACTTAATTTTTATTCCATCACAAAAATTAAGAGGACTGGAAATTTTTGTTAGAGGGGAGTATGGAAGTGAGTACTCTGCTTTATTAGAGGAAATCTTATAATTTTATTGATGGGATTTATAATTCTGTTAGTGCTTCTCTACCCAAATGATAGGACATTAATTTGGGCAAATTGGAGTGCCTTTCATTCACCTCTGTATGCTCTTTGTATAATATATTTGGGAATTGGTGAATAACAGTCTCAACTCATATTAATATGTAGCTATCTCCTTCCTTAAAATAATAAAATAACAAACACAAATCTCACATATTAAAAAAGGACCTGACTTCTAATAATGAAAATGTGGGGAAAAGAAAGAAAGAAAAGTCACAACACAACCACACACAAGGCAGAGTAAGCAACATGAGGATAATACTCCAAAACATTCACTCCCTAAGAAATGCATATTCCCCAGAGAAGAGAAAACCTGAATTCAATTGAGAAGTATTTTTTTTAAGTTTATTCATTTATTTCTGAGACAGAGAGAGCTCACAAACAGGAGAAGTACAGAGAGAGGAAGAGAGAGGGAATCCAAAGCAGGTTCCTTAATGTCAGTGCAGAACCTGATGCGGGGCTCAAACTCATGAACTGTAAGATCATGACTAGAGCAGAAATCAAGAATTGGATGCTTAACCAACTGAACCACTCAGGTGCCCCTGGTTGAGAAATATTTTTACTGAGAATGTAGGAGAAGTAAGTGTTTTGATAATTGGTTGGCTTAATCAGTTCTTTGTCACCTTTAAATGACGAGTTTTTATTTTTTCATCAGCTGGAATATTTAATTGAAAAATATCTGAAACGAATGCTTTATTGTGTCCCTTTTGAAATCCAACAATCCTTTCAGAGACTTGAGTTTACATAATCAAATTATTAAAATTTTGTCTCGTGTTTAATGAAATCAAAACAGTAAAGCACCAACGTTAATGAGAGCATTTTCCTTAGTAGAGAAGTTCAGGCATATTTATTTACAGTTTACCACACAGTTTCTCCATAACATTTCTCAGCTTATTTAGCTCATTAAGAAAAATATGATTTAATTTTTGTCCTGCATATATTACTTCTCCCACTTACTTCAGATGATGAAAAAAGAAGTCTACTGGGTGGATGAAGGATATGAATCTTTCATTGTAACATTTTATAGCTACAGCTTTATGGTTAGAGAAAGAAAAAGCAATGGGGCAATACACAAAACACTTGAGCTTGCAGAGCTGAAAGGGAAAACAGTAGAACTTCTCAAAGGCAGGGATAGAAAAAAATGAGAAAATGCTACAATAAATTAAAAGGGATTAAGAGACTAATACAAATATTTAGAAATTATTTCTAAAACAGTGCTTTTCTGTGTGTGCAAAGGAAATTAAGTTAACATTTAGCAGTGTTTCAGTTCTCTCTTTATTCCTGCTCTGTTCAATCATCTACATAACTGTACATGCCAATGAGTTACCCACAGCTTGCAGAAAACCGTTTATGAACAGTTTTGCCAAAAATATTACTTCAAGTTGTACAAAATAAAAAATTTTTAATTTGAATACACAGTAGCTGTCAGTTTTAAAATTACATTCTTTGGAAGAATACTACCACTGCAAACTCAGTAAAAAGGGATTTCAAGGTCAAATTTTTGGGAAAGACTACATATATTTCTCTCTTGGAAAATTATAGGGGGCTTTTTCATATTAAGGTTCCGATAAATCCTGCATGTAAAGACTTTGCTAACCTAATATTTCCCAAATTTATTTAAACAGGAAGCCTTTTTAAATTTGACATCTTGTAGAACAACTGTTTAAGGAAAAAAATATTTGAGGAAGTGCTTCTGGAGACCCATAATATTTATATTGGTTACAGCTCCAGACCCTAGAGTATTTTCAAATTCATAAGACCCAGAAATTAAGGAATTAAGAAACAGATGTTTGGGAATTAGCTAGGCTGGCAAAGTAACTTGCTTGTCAAAATAATATCACAGCCCAGGAGATTCAAATTCATGCTAGATGCTTTTATTACAAGATCTTCATTTCTCCAGATGTTTATGTCTCAGAATAGCCATATGGTGCTTATGTCATTATTCTCATTATAGTTGAATAAATCATGCGATTTTTTTTTTGGTGCTCCCTGATAAGTAGTTGGAAGTATAAATAAATCTATGATGGCCAAAGATTAGATGCAGCATGATAGTTGTGTGGCCCAGTTATTTAACATCTCTGTGCCTTCATTTCCACATCTATGAGCTGGGACAATAGGAGTTCCCACTGCATACAGTTCTTATAAAAGCTAAATGAATTAATACTTGTTAAGTTCCTAGAACAGTGCCTGTAGTATAGTAAACACCATTTAAGTGTTGTTAAATTAAACACAAAATATTTTCTTCATCAGCCTTATGGCCAAACATAGATGTCCCAGATTTGGATTGTGTGAAGTGTGGACAGCGATTTTGTCTTCCCATGTGTGGGGAAAATAGGAAGGAAGAAGAAGAGAAACAAAAAAATATCTGCCTCACTTACCACAGCAAACACATCAATTGCTTCAACATCCGTAAATCTGAGAGTTTTTTTTTTTTTGTTATTTGTTAGGTTTACTCTGTTTAAATGTAGTCTTAGAACTAGCATCAGAAAGTAAAGTGGAAATTTTTATGTGCCACCCAGATGACTGGAATCAGAACCAGAATCTGTGTGGGTGTGGCTTAGAAACACATGTTTAACAGGTACTTCTGGTGATTCTCAAAAACAGTAAAGTTTAAGAACCTCTAGCAGATACAGTTCAAACTCTAACTGCAGGCAGCTCATTGTGGGTGGCTTTGCCGGGTCTGTTTAGATTCTTCCCACCAAGTTGCTCAAGTAACATAAACCTGAAAAACAATGGCTTAACTAATTAAGGAACTTTACCCTCTGGTAGTAAGTCTGAGATAGCCAGTGGAGGATCCACAGAGCTTTTCTATTCAGCCCTGGGGCTACAGGCTCCTTGCTTAGCCATCCTTAGCCACTGGCTTGTTGCCTTGTTCTTCCTCTGAGCGTCATCTGCACTTTCCAGGCCGGAAGAACAGGAAGGGAAGAGGGCAAAGGCCCATCCAGCTGAGCCTCCTCCCCTTTGAAGGAATTTGCCTGGAAGCTTTCCTCCACAACAACCACTTTAACTCATTAGCCAGGCCTGGGCTACATTACTCTTCACCTTTATTTACAAGGAAGGCCATGAAATGTCATGTTATAACTGGTCACATTTTTAGGCCCAACAAAATTGCAATAGGGTCTTTGGCATACTCTGTATTGCAGGCTTAATGAAATTATGTTTTCTCAGCCTCCACGCCTCTGTGTATATACAGTTTACCCAGACAAGATTGCCCTTTCCCACTTTACTGTTTTACGAACTTCTATTCCTTAACATCAATTCAATTTATCCATTCCCCTGTGAAGTGTTCCCATGCCACCAAAGCAACCCGCCCTCATTTCACATTCACAGCACTCTGTTATAGCACCATTGTGTATACTAAGTCAGTAGACTGAAATCGCTTTAAGGCCAAGATAGATGGTTTATATCCAGAGGCCAACTACAGCAGTTGACTCACGGCAACTACTTAATAAATGTTTATGGAATGAATGGAATAATGAATGAATATACAAAAATTTAAATGAACCAATTGAACTTATGAATGAAGAACGGAGCATTAATTTCTTAGGTAAAATAGCAGCTTCTATTAGACTCTGCTATTCTTTTCTTCTCATTCAGAGAAATACCTACCATATGTTTGGGAAATTACTGTGTCGTGAAATTAAATGAAAGTAGGAGTAATATAGGAAAGAAAATGTCTAGCACACAATAAGTATATGAGCTATTCTGGTAGAGGACCCAATTTTATTGTCTTTCATTTCTATTGCTGCACGGCATGAAGGGTTTAGTTCAAAATAGGTTTTTAATAAATGCCGAATGAATGAGCATTGAATTAAAAGGAAAGGAGAGAAGATCCAAAGAGTCAGAAAGCTCCACTCATCTCTTAAAATTCTAGCAGTATATTATTAATGTCATTTTTCTGAGTGAATAATTTTAGTGTGCAATAGATAAGTAATTAACAGCAACAATAACTAATAAGATATTGTATGTCAATTGTACTTCAGTAAAAAACAGTAATAATAATTATTTGCTCAAAATGATGCTATATAGGAAGCTGGTATTTTTAACTTCTTTTAAGATATGTGGGGTAATTTCATCGAGCATTGAAACACAAACTTTGCATTTTTGTAACCACATATATTACCCATGATTGTAGAATTGTAAGAAATAATTTTAAAGCTATGTATTACTAGGGTTTAACTATGAAAACCAGTGCCTTCACAAAGGAGTAAATTTTGCAAGGCATTTTTTTCTATCAGTTAAAAAAAATAGAGGTATTTTATCTTACTCATTAATAATCCAGATATTTACTTTTCAATTATATTAAAGTGATGGGTCTTAATTTTCTCTGCAATGTCTAGTTTAGAATAAGAGAAGGGTAAGACTAACTTCTTTGCAAGATAATAGCAATAAAAGGCTGGCTTTATGTATAAGGAGGACATACTCTCTCTTTTAACACATGCCAGGCCCAAACCTGAGGACTGCAGCTCTTAGAGTAACCAGTCCACTGTTAAAATCAGGAAGAGGGAGGACAGCTAGAGAAAAGAGCTTACCCCCTCTTCATTCTGAGAGATAGCAAGAAAAATAAAATGGAAACCAGAAGTAGGAAATTAAATTTTCCTCTCTTCCTGAATAGTACTCAGAAGGACAGGTCTAGGAATTGAAAGAACAAAACAAGGTATTCCTCCCTGTACCTTTGCAACTCTGGGTAGAAACTATGTTGGTGACAGTCTTGTAATAATCTGGAATGGTGGCCCCCACTTTCCTGAGGTGTAGAGTTTATGAACCACCCTCAGTTCCATGTATCATAGACGCTGATTCAAGAACCACTATGTCTGGTCAACTGAGGTGGAGGGAACAGTCAGGCCATTGAACCAAATGGAGGAGTCAGCAGAATCCCCACTGCTGGCTTTAGGTTTATATAAGGCACTCAAATCAAAAGATAGAAAGATATAAGAGGACAGGAACAATGCCATATTTATTCATTTCATTTATTTATCTTTCCAGGAATAATCCCATTCAGGAAATTTTTAAATATGAATCCATTATGCCTAAGAAAGCAAGCTATTTGTCTTTCCTAGAATGATTTGGTTATTTGGGCATAGACATTGAAGACCTAGGCTACCAATATCACTGTGTATTAGATTTTATTGAGTTCATTTAGTAAGAAGAGGATACCATTACTTTAGATTTTATCAAGTGTATAATTATGAAATAAAAAACAGAAGCTTCTTTTAAAAATCTTGTTTTGTTTCTAGAAGTGGCCAAAATCAGTTGGGAGGGGAATAGTAAGTATTTGATGAGAAAGACACATTTCATCAAGTATTTGAAAACACACTTTATGTCAGTGATATACATGAAACCCTATTCTTTATCCTCAAGAAGTTACCAATTTAGCTACAGAAATTTGCTTAAGAATATAAAGCTGTAATAGTGGTAGCAAAAGTGAGTGTGAACACAAAAGCTTAGTGGTTTATCAAGGATTAGATACAAGGTTATTAAGTATGGAGGAGAATTTAGTATCAAAGAAGGCTCTAAGAAGGCAGGATTGATTTAATTCTTAAAAATATATTTAATTCTTAAAGAATATATAGCTGGATTAGAAGGAAAACATAAAAAGTTGTGGTGGGGTAGATGTAGACATTCTAGGCTGTCCAAGTTTCATTAGCAAAAATCAAAATAACATAACATAATGTAAGATAACATAACATAACATAACATAACATAACATAACATAACATAACATAACATAACACAAAGAATACTCCCAGGGAATTCAGTACTATGGCTAGGAGTAGTAGAAGACAACAACAGGTATATGGATGCAGATCAAGAAAGAGGAGCTTAGTTTTTGCAGGGGGAGAAATGCTGAAGATTTACTAAAGATTCTTGAGCAAGGTGGACTCCAGAAATAGGTTTTCAGGTATATTCATTACAAAGGAAAGGAACTGAGACTAGCAAGGAAGTGAGGAGGGTGCTACAGCATTCAATGTGTGGGTGGGTGCAGATGCAATGAAAAAGAAGGCAGAAACTTTAAGAGAGTTAAAATAAGGAATTGACAGAACTTAATGATAGAAAGATTAAATAAGGTAACTGTTAATTCTGGTTTCCTCAGGACCATCTAATTTACATCTGGTATACTTGTGTAGTTATTGATAACACTTCTTTCATTTGGATGATAAATTATAGTCTCATCTTAAATATATTGGAGAACAGTTTCTTGACCAGGCAGGTGTGATGATGAAACTGCCTTGCAGTGCCTCTGACAAATACAGGGAAGATGAGCATCTGGAACAGGGAATAAGTTCACTTTGGGAGATTAGAGGGAGCAGTGGCAGGATTTCAAAGTGTAAATGCCCAACAGACAGTTAAGATACAAGACAAACTGAGATGCACATTCCAGAAGCTGATTTCGCATTCATCTTCATTCTTCTTTTGGAAAAGCCAATTTGTACCAAGCTCCATATTTTGAGTCTGAATATGAGAAGATGAATTGAACAAGGGAATTCACATCATCCATCACAATCTACCAGAAGTCCAGACACCAAAGACTGGGAGAAGTGGAAGACTACCAATGGAAATTTTCAAGGAGAATTTGACTAAAGGAGTCCCACGCTTCCCTCTACCTAACATTTCAGGCTACTTCCTGCTATTCACCTTCATAAATATGTGAATCTAGTGAATTGCATCCCACTCATTTAGTCATTGCCTGATATTAATACTGGATGTCCTTCCCTCTTTGCCCTTGTGTCTATTAACTCATGCCCACCCCCTATTTTCCACCTCTCCCTTCCTAAACTCCTTTTCCTAGCTCTTTCGAGCAGTGTTTTAGTGCCCCTTAACCTCTAACTTGCCTATGAAATCTTGACAACACCAACGAACTGCACTCTGTAGCATATGACCTCATAGCATTTAATGTCTTTATTGCTAATGTGATTCCTATTCAATCACGTATTTGCATCATGACATCAATTTTTCTGTGGTTTTTTTCTATTCTAAAACTGTTCAACCCCTCTATTATTTAACTTACACATATCTATTCTCCTCAAGGTTATGTGCCATTTGAAAGTAGCGCTGCTATACTTCTTGGTTTATTTCTATATTTCTCCAAAAAAAACAAAACAAAGCATTTTAATACTTTTTATGTTGATGAGCAAATTTAAATCCTAACACTATTACTAATGCATTTTCAGAGTATTACTTCAAGTTTTACTACAAACTGTCTCAGTTATATTCATTACTAAACCTACATCGTGTCATCATAATATAGAGAGATTCTGGTGTTCTGAAGACAGTTGACACAAAACATGAGTCCTTTCACTTATTTCAAAGACATTTTTAATGGATATACAATAATGGTTTCATGCACATTTAAAAATCGTATTTATTTAGCCTGCTATTCAATGCCACATAATACAGCGTAATGACGTAAGCAGAAAATATGGAACTTCCAAATTTAAAGCTATATGTTTCATCAAATTAACAAGGATGCAAACCGACTCACATTTCCAAGGTGTCAATGACACTGAGTTCAGGGTGTGATTTCCTTTCCTATTCCTTGTGAATAAATCAGCGAAGTTTAATTATTTAATCATTGGACAATTTCAAGATCTTTGACTCTGTCCTGAGTCTACCACTGCCACTAGTGCTTTTACCAACAGCAGCCTCATAAGTTGTTAAACAGAATGGCACCTCTTCATATTGACACAGGAGGTGTAAAAAGGGATCACTTTCAGTTTTTTAGAGAAACTCTAAGATGAGTGGTTACAGTGAATTGAAAGGCAGAATTTGGACCATGTTATGTATGAGATATGTGATTGAGAAAATTATTGCAATAGGATTCCACTGAATTTTCAGTTACTTCTCAAATTCTGAACGTAGGGGTCTGTTGCATCATCTGTTTAATCTAAGCTAAAGAAAATAGACTGTGTCATGGGAAACAGGCAGTATAGACTGACCAAGACGTTAACCTTCATGAACCTCATCAACAGCCACTTCCATAAGAGTAGGTATATTTACTGGACATCCATCCATCGTTACCTTCAGCAACATGAGTAATGTTCTTATATTTTTGATTTGCACTCAGTTTATATGTAAAAAAAAGCCGGTGTAAGTAGCTAGAAATTAAATGAGTAGAAATCTATGCTTGAAATTCAAACAGTGGCATGGGAAAATATTTTTACTGTAGTATATACATCTCTGATGTCTTCAGGGGAAATTGAAGAGTATTTTACTGACTAAGATCAAACAATCTGTAATTACCACCCAGAGGCATAAAGCAAAATTGTAGCAAGTAGAGGCAGCATTAGGTTGCATCACATAGGCAGGCTGTATTCTGGTATATGCCCAGGCAGTTCCTTGGGGAGCTCACATAGGTTTACCAGTAAGTCCATCCCACTAGGCATTGTATGGCAAGGTCTTAATTGCCCTTCTCTGCCATGTCTCAGTCTGTCTCTTTCTACATTTGAAGACTTCCAACAAACTTCAAATAACTGGAAAGGTTAACTAGGCAGTTCTGGTTAAATTTTTATTTTAAGTTTATTTATTTTGAGAGAGAGAGAGAGAGAGAGAGAGAGAAAACAAGTAGGGGAGGGGCAGAAAGAAAGTGAGAGAGAGAATCCCAGGCAGGCTCTGCTGTGTCAGCACGGAGCCTGATGTGGGGCTCGAACTCATGAACTGTGAGATCATGACCTGAGCCGAAACTAAGAGTCAGACTCTTAACCAACTGAGCCACCCAGGTGCCCACAGTTTGGGTTAGTTTAAATGCACAGTTGTTTTTTTTTCTTTCCATCTTTTTATAAAATACTTCTAAAATCTGTCAATCCATTATCTGTATCAGTAATTACCATATTGTGGATGCACATGAATCTTCTTGGAATAATTCTTATAGTCTGAACATTTTATTCTCCTGCATATGAACCATCAAGATATCCGCATTCCTTGCTGGATAAAATGCATGTCTTATCTTGAGGCAGAAAGGAGTTTTTTTCAGGATCTGACTCCAGCCAGCATTTCCTTTGACTCTCCACCTCAGGCCCTAAATTCCAGCCTCAGACAATTATCTTCGATTCCTGAGTACCCAGTGTCTTTCACAGCCTTGTGGCTTTGTCCATGGACTCAAAGTAAATCTTAAGATAACAAATTTAACCATTTCACTCAAACCCTTTTTGAATTCTTCAATGGCTTCACTGATGTTGCCCACAGGTATTCCTTGACCTGTCCCTGCCTACCTATCTGGAGCCATCTTAGGCTACTTCTGTACCTACTGTTTATGTCCAAGCTAGCTCATCTTCGTGCATAGCTGATTATTGCCTCAGGGCCACTAGACACGTCATAGTCATTGCCTCTTAATGTTCTCTCTTCTGTTTTCCACTTAGAGTAGATAATTCTATTATCCTCCAGGCTCTAACTCCAGTGTCATTTCCTGAGAAGTGTCTCTGCCTCCCTCTTCCCCCCAAATTAAATGTTCTTACCAAACATTTTCATTGTGCTTTTAAAAGACAAATGACCCATAGTTAACCCTTCAAATTTCCCAGTGGAATAAAAGATGCACCCAGGCAGAGGACCTTATTATCTTGCCCACTCTTGTACTCCAGTATGCAGCATATGGCCCTGGCCCATTGTGGTTTTTAAATGAGCAATTGATGATTGATCTGTATTGTTTCTGTTGTCTAGAATCCTACTCTCTGGTGAAATGAATAGCATTTCAAGATGCAACTCACCTGTTACCTCTTTTTAAGAAACTACCCTGAATCCCTCCCTTAGATTTGGGTTTACTTTTTTCCACAGGTTATCTTGTTTGGGGAGGGGCTGCTCATGTGGTATGGAGATTATTTGTGCTCACATCCCCCTTCCACATGTCTATCTTTGAAGACCATGACTGTGACTCATTCATTTTACATTGCCAGGATCTAGCATGGCACCTCCACAGGGTGCACACCCAAAAACTGTTTCTATTAATTAAGGAATGGTTCTTTTCCAATAATCACATTAATGTTTCTTGCTCTTTGAGTAAATGGAGTGGAAAAAAGTGGAGCAAACAAGGACATTGGGTATCCTGGATTTAGTCTGAGCTTTGAGCTTTGCCACTGAGGGACCAATGGAAAAAATAATTAACCTCTCTAACATTTAGCTTCCTTATCTTTAAGAGAGATGCCAGTAATGGCTCTTAAAAATTAGAATTAAAGTAGTAAATGTAAAAGGTATAGAATGCACACATTTTAAAAGGACCGAGTCTATATATATGGAGTGCATTAGCTTTTGACCAAATTCCTAAAACCATTTGGTGTACTTTTAAATATCCTTTTCTCTTAAAGGGAGATTTGGGGGAAATAATTGCATACTTGAAATTTAGCTGAACAAAAGTCAACAAAACTACCTCTCTTCAATATAAATACTAAGTAATGAGGTCGTGGACTGAACAAGTAATGTTATACAGTAGAGGTTAGGATGACAGACCTAGGGTCATACTGCTTGAGTTTAGCTCCTATATCTGCCACTTTTAAGCTATGTAACTTAAGGCAAGCTTCTTAACTTCTCTATGTCTCAGTTTTTCATTTGTACAGGAAGATAATAATTGTACCCTCTTTAAAGCTTTGTGGTCAGAATTAAATGGGTTGCCGTTTCCCAAATGGGCCATGACCTTCATCATGGCCAAGCCTTTGTAGTAGATGTTCCTGTACCTCCCCACTCTTTCATTTAGTCTCAGGTTAACTAGTCCACCCTCTAGGAAACTTAACTCTCCAAATTTTTATAGCACTCTTCTGTGTTTCTACAGGCCCTGGTGCTGACTTTATGCTAATGCTTGTACTAGGTACAACTTTATTTCCACAGAACTTCTCTGTAGGTGCCTCCTTAAGTGGCCAGGACCATTTCTTGTGCCCCTGTCATGGCCACTGAGGCATGGATATGTTCCAGACTCAAGGCTGCCAAGTGAGAGAAAAAGGTCTTTCTCCTTCTCCACACCCACTTTTTTTCATACATTGTCTAAAGACAAACTAAAGCAGTGCTGCTTATGACTCCACGTCATATGGAGATTCTAAGAAAGTATGCTATTGGGTTTAACATTCACATCTAGGGACGTGAGACCATGGAGCCTGGTCTGGCTGACAGTATCCGCCTGTTCTCAGAATCATCTCTTCTCTGACTGCCAAAGCTCTGCCACTGTCTTAAACTTGTTTTTCCAACTCTCTTTTTGCTCAGAATGAATTAATTCCCAGAGGGCTTCACAAATCCTTCATGGAGAGAAATTTCTGGAGATCTCATTTCAGCATTTCAATGAACATAACTAGCCTGGTCTAAATCTTAGCAATAGATATTTCCTAGATTAAGGCTGAGGTCCCATTGCATTCACAGCTGAGAAAAAATTTTTCCCTACATATTCTGTGGACTGTGTGTGTGTGTCTGTGTGCTTAAATGTAGGGATTGTTTTACATTTCTTACATTGTGATAATATCTATTCTTGCTTTTCAGCCTAATTAAATGCAGCCTCATGTGCAGAAGGCAAATAAGTCAGTTGTAAGAAAAGATGAAATGAGAAGTTGGCCCAAGAGCACACAAAGGCATCAGCAAGTGTGAATATACTGCCCAGAATGGCTCCCATGAAAGTCAAGAAATGGTCTCCAGGTAATAAAAGTTCAGAGTTAGTTACTGGAGCTTATAAGACCTTAATATGCAATGTAGCCTTTCCTGTTTAGTCAAATATCTCTTACATATATATTCTGGCATTTGAATGCAAATAATTTCTTGTTTTATTACATTTTAAAAATACAGCTGAAAATCATAAAGGAAAGCATCACAAATTTGTGATGTGTGTATTAAATGTCAGTTTAGTGCTCAACACAATCCATAGTCATTCTCATCTTCCATGGCCATGACCCCATTACATTCATTCATTTGTTCATTTAATAAATATGTATTGAGTAGCCACAGGCAATCTGTCAACAAATGAGCATGGATGCATTCCAATAAAATTACATGAATGGCCATTAAAATTTGATATAATTTTTACATATCACAAAATATTCTTCTTTAAATATATTTCAACTTCTAAAAAAATGTAAAAGCCATTTTTAGCTAATAGATCATACATTGACAGACAGAGAATTGGATTTGGCTCATGGACTATAGTTTGATGACCTCTGGTTTAGAGAATGTGGCATAAGGTTGCCTGGGTGGCTCAGTTGGTTAATCGTCTGACTTGATTTTGGTTCAGGTCATGATCTCACAATGGTCAGATTGAGCCCCATATCGACTGAGCCCCAGTGCAGAGCCTGCTTAGGATTCTCCCTCTCTTTCTCTCTTTCTCTGCCTCCCACTGCTTGCATGTGTGCATGGACTCTCTCTCTCTCTCTCTCTCTCTCTCTCTCTCTCTCTCTCAAAACAAACAACAAACAAAGAAACAGAAAAAGTAGAGAATGTGGCACATGAGTTCCATTAAAGGATGTGTAGGAGTTTTCCAAACAGACTAAGGCATTCTAGATTGGAGAAATAGTGTTTAGCAAAAGTATATGTAGGTGAACAGGCATTACTCATTTGAAAAGACAAAAATAGTATTGTTGGCCCTTTGGGTTGGTGGCAGTGGAAGGTACAGGGAAGAAAACGGGAAGACCCCGTGTACCTTACTGGGAATTTGATCTCTATTGAATAGGCAGTGGGGAACCACTGTGGAATTTGTGCATTTTAGAAAGGTCATTCTAGCAGCAAGTTGAAAAACTGATGAGAGCAGTTCAAGAGAAAAGGAAAGAAAATGAGAAAATTATTTTGGTCGTTCAGTGAAAGATACACAGAACAGGCAATCTATCAGTTCCATGAAAGTTTCTGTTTTTCCCATAGATGTCATATCCTTTACTGAGTCAGGACCACTGCAGATGATATTCCTTTCTTTCTGTATTTTTTTTTCCTTCTCTTTAATTACTTAGCTTCTTCTCATCTTTTAGGTTTTAGTTTTAATATTACTTCTCCAGATAAGGTTTCACTGACCCTTCAGATCAGGATTCATAGCCCTGAAATACACAATAAGATGTTACACTTCTCTGTATCAATGATCACACCCAGAATATCCACTCAATATTGGCCTTCTGTGCTATGCCATATGCCATATTGTCCTCCCCCCCCCCCCCATATCCCAGTGCCTACTGCAGAGTAGATGTTCAGTGAATACTCACAGTGGCCATGAAATTGGAAGAGAGGTTATTTACCAAGCAGAACTGACAAGATTGTATGACTGAGTGTTTGACTTGATGGGATAATATAGGATTAAGGATAATACCTAGATTTGGGTAACAAAGTGGTTGGTGGGACAAGGAGAGATGACAAAGGATAGAAGTCATATTTGAGGCAGTTGTGGGAAGGCTGATCTTGAAGTTCCAGTAGGACATCTGAGGAAACACACCAGAAAATATTTTGTCTGCTTTCCACTAGGCTAAGCTGACCATTTGACATCTGTTCTACCAATTGCAATAACCTTTGACATGGTTTCATTTTGAACTCTTTCACCCAACATTTACTAAGATTTAGAACTCTTTTCCTTAAAACATCACTTCTGTTATGTTATCCCCTGTCTCAGAAGTTAATAGAAGGCAAATTAAGAGTCACCTTTTCTCAACATGGAATCCAAGCCCCTTAAACTGATTTTATTTCACTATTTTTTTAATGGTTATTTATTTATTTTGAGAGAGAGAAAGAGAGCAGAGACAGAAAGTAAGGGAGAGAGAGAATCCCAAGCAGGCTCCACACTGTCAGCACAGAGCCTGATCCTGGGTTCTATCCCACAAACCGTAATATCATGACCTGAGCCGATATCAAGAGTTGGATGCTTAACCAGCTGAGCCACACATGAGCCTCTCATTTCACTATTTTGCTTTATTTCCTTTATTCCCCAACATAAGTATTCTCTGGTTGGAATAGTCATCTCATTTTCCTCCATTTTCACCATTGTCTTTCCTGTCTTACTTGTTCTTTCCCTCTGGGGACAGAGTTCTGTCTGGAATTCTCATTTTGGCCAACATAGAGCTAATCTTTCTCTAAAAGCCAATTTAATTTCCATTTTTTCCTTGACGATTCCTTGAGCAGATTAAATATACAAAACTTGTCCTTTCTTGATTTGCCTTAATCATGTAGATTATTTCTCTGATAATAATAACACCTTCCATTTTGGGGTGCCTAGTGTGATCCAGCCCCTCATGTGATCTCATACCATCCGTACAACAGATCTTCTGAGGTAGTTATTATTCACTTTTTGAAATATGGAGATTATAAAATTCAGGAAGTTTAATTTTTTTTTTTTTTTTTTAATTTTTTTTTCAACGTTTATTTATTTTTGGGACAGAGACAGAGCATGAACGGGGGAGGGGCAGAGAGAGAGGGAGACACAGAATCGGAAACAGGCTCCAGGCTCCGAGCCATCAGCCCAGAGCCTGACGCGGGGCTCGAACTCACAGACCGCGAGATCGTGACCCAGCTGAGGTCGGACGCTTAACCGACTGCGCCACCCAGGCGCCCCACAGGAAGTTTAATTTTAACTCCACCAAAGACTTAAAGTTGGTAAATAGTGACTCCAGGTCTGACTATCTATAAAGCCCACACTGCCACTTACTCTGTTGTGTGAAAGGAAAGTTGTTTTTGTTTTGTTTTCATTTAGGCTTATGAAATGTGAGGGTCTCACTTTAAATATTTTCTCATAGAGTCACTTTAATGTAATAGTCTCTGGGCTTGGAAGCCCAGGATTTGGATGTCCCTTTTTCAGCTGAATGACCACCAGAAAGCCACAAAGACTTTTATGACCTTTGTCTACTCATCTGAAAAATGATAACCCAGACTGCTTAAGAAATTTAAAAAATGAGATTACTGTGTGACAATACTTTGAAAATTGTGAAGCAATAGACATTATATAAGTATTGTTAGTAGAGGTCTTGAGTAGAATTTCAACATAAATTAAAAGTTTAAAACTCATAGATAAAATGAAACTGAAGGGAATAAGAAGTTGTCAGCTTAAGCATTCACCAAAGAGAGTAATTTAGGTATTTATTGAGGATCAGTTATCATGGATAAGACAAATTCAGTGGATGATCTTTAAAAAGTTAAATATAACACATGGTCCATGCTCTCAAGAAGCTTCTTTTCCTAAGGCAAATAGTGTGTGTGTATTCTTGTTATATGTGGCCATATGTACAACATATATAATTAAAATTTTGGAGATATCTATATATATAGATATAGATATACAGGTATATATATGAATTATATATTTATATATTTAATTTGCTCAGTTCTCTTTACTTAATTCTCTACCTTGGCAATTTTAACTGCCTTTTTGTTTCCTTAGCACGTACATTTTATAATTATCTTTTTACATGTGTGTCTTCCAGGATTCATCATTATAGTCCTAGCATATAACATAGAACCTTGCATATCAGTAATTAATTAATGTGATAGGAAAGAAAGGAAAAGAAAAGGGAGAAAGAGGCAGGGAGTAAAGGAGACTAGGAAGAGGAAAAATTCCAGGTCACTTTGTGAACATTTAATTTCTCCTTGGAGAATTCCCCTACTAAGGAGAATTTTCAAATTCTAAGGTCACAAGTATTATCTGTCTACAGGTCTTCCTTTTCACATACAAATAGATTTTATTGCCAGATAATTTTTCCTTCCTCTGGGTTTTTTTTTTTTTTAGTTCCATTCTTTGTCCAGCCCATAGTCCTGCTGTTTCATTGTCTAAAATCAATGACTAACATCTTAATTTAATCAAAGACCAAGTAAAAATATGTTGAATGAATTGGAAAGCACCATACTAGTCAGTGAAATCCCAAGCTATGTTTCCCTGACTATGAAGACTTTTCAATAATGGTTGACAACAACTCCTAAGCTTGTGATCTAGTAAAAGGAGGTGAGCTGGGGCCTCAAAATTTTAGATTTGGAAAGCCCCTTCCCCACTAGTAGATCTGTGGCTTAAGGTATGTCCCTCAGTGCCTATGGGCCTCAATATCTCCATTCTAAAAAAAGGGTGATAATTCCTACTCTGAAGAAGTTTTGGGAATACTAAAAATTATGTACATAAAACATTTAGCATAATATCTGGCTCATGGGAGAAAAATTTTCAAATATACAAAATGCATGAGTTTTTGACAAATGAATATTAGAGATATTATGATGATAAATTGCTTAGTAATTTAAAGAAAGGCATATGATTAGCTACTAGAAGTGCCTGAAAATGTAGTAAGGACATAATAAATATCAATCAATTATTGAAAAATAGATATAGATATTGAACACCTTCCCCAAACACATGAAAGGATTAATAAATATTATTTGATGATGAGGTCCTGTTGGCCAGGTTTTCACATCCATTTCATTCCCTTGGTGAGGGGAGTGAAATAGTGATTCAATGGGTCATTAAACATGGCCTATCATACTAAAAAAAAAAAAAAAAGAAAAAAAAAAAGAAAAAAAAAAGCTAGTCTGAGTGTCTTAGTAAAATATTACAAGCAGCCAAACCTGGTGAATAAATAGCAAGAGAAAGTCTTTCAGAAGTGGTCCTGTTTTGTAGGTCTGGTTGAGCTATTGTAAAATAGCATAAGTTATATAACGCATCAGGCTTGAGAGAAACTAAGAGAGAAGTAAGTGAATGCATGCTGGAAAGTGACAAAAGCAATGAAGTTCTGCATACCACTGCTCTACCTGTCCTCATGAATTCCATGTCAGCTAAAAGGGCTAAAAGCTCTTCTCATAGAAAATACTCTCTACTCCTCAGAAAGAAAAATCCATGTTTTTTTAAATTTACCTCATAAGTGTATGTACTCATTTTAGTATAACTTCCTGAACACACCCTAAAAACTAGTGGCTCTCTGAACTCATAATGAATTCTAGAAATCATCTTTTATTCATAAAATTACTTTCATAAAATCATTTCTAGGAATTCCTAAAAGCATGTTTGCTTCTCACTAAGAGAATGGGTCTACCTACCTTCTAAAATCTTGAAAATCTTCTTTACCTTCCATAGCATTCAGAAAGACTGAGATGATCCCTACATAAAAGTGTGCCTATCCCTTATTGTTGGCTTGGTGTCCCTTTTCACTTGTGCACATTGGTTTTCATTTGGCACACTTCCTATGCTATGACTTTCCTATCACATCACAAGCTATAGGACAGCCAAGCTTAAAACCCTGTCTTTAACTGTAAGCCTAAACCTTTCAGGTTTCTTTTTTGTCAGTCTGAACAGGGCTGAATTACAGAAATGAAGTAAAACTGATCCTGTTGCACATATTGGCTGCACTCCTTTGGTTTTGGGCAAAAGCCTTCCAAATCCAACCATACGATGTCACTGAACTGAGCATTGAAATGTATTTGTAAGAGCCAGGGCTTAAGCCACCTGAAAGTATCTGATATCTCTCTTTGGTGAGTTTGCCCATTTTCTTAAAAATAGAGCTACTTTTAAATCCTTCTCCTGTACAATGAGTTCATGTGAGGACAGACATTTCTTACTCAATACCACACCTTTTCAGAGACTTTAGAGGCTGGATATGGTTACCTTGTTCATAGGTCTGATAATATCAAATGTTGTTCTAAGATTGATTTGTATTTGTGTAAGCTTTGGTGTTATAATCTCAATACTTAAACCAATCTTTTGTTTTTGGTTTTTGGTTTTTTTTTTCCCCTTAGCTACAAAAGCCTATAACCCGCGTGCCATACTGAGACATAAAGAATCTATATTCACATTTCAGGCTTGGAATGTATGCTTAATAATGCATTTCTGGGAGCCTCAAAGGCTTAGCTAAGCTCTACCAGTTAGTTGACGATTTCCATCTCCTTTTCCCTCCCTTTCTTTCTTCCTTAACTCAAACATGGCACTTGCATTGTTATTAATCAGAAATGTGTGCTTTAAAAATGGTTTCCAGTTTTTTTCATTTCCTCTCCCAAGAAACATTTTATGGATATGCAGTTCTAATCTAATCTGTTTTTTGAGTTTATGAGAAGTGCAGTCCCTGAACTATAAGAACTGAGAACTTTGGGAAAGGTGACAAAACAGGGGAGTAATCTGCCCCAGACATCACTTGTGTAAAATTTCTCCAGGACCCTGACAACTACACCCTGAAAACAAAGCAGCAGTCCATTGTCAATGGCATTGGTCCATGTGCCTGTCCTCTGCTTATGGCAAATCATCCTGGAGAAGCCCGTAACTTGTCCCAGTTGTATTATCATCTGTGAAAGTTGTCCTTATGGGATAGTTTATTGGGTTCTGGAGCTATAATATGAGGCAATATCCCAGGAAATATTAGATAATTGAAAGCTTTCCAAGAATCCAAGGAATTTACCTATAACCATGAGTACTGTTTTCTACTTTAGGAACTAGAATAAGGAAAGCTAATGATAATAATAATAATAATAATAATGATACACTTTTAATAATAATAGTATTAATAATAATAATAGTATTTTAATAAAATCTCGAGAGTATACATTTTGCTGGTCATTGTACTAAGTGCTTTCCAATATTCTTTCTTCCCTCTGAATCCTCACATTAACCATATGAAACACTATCTCCATTTTACAGATAAAGAAACTGAAGAATTAAACATCTAATTAATAGCTAATTAATAGTGGTAACAAAAGTTATGACAACAATAATAAGCACTATTTTAGTATATGTGCTGCCAAAGTGAGTATAATCAGCACTATTGTAAGAACTTTACACGTATTACCCCAATTTCATTCTCAATAACAAGGCCAATGAGGTATGGTCCACAATTAGAGACTTTACACATGAAGAAACTGAGGCACAGAGAAGTTTTAAAAAACCTCCCAAGGATACTTAGCAAATAAATGGTACAACTGAGATTTGGACCCAGGCACTTGGCTTCAATATCAAAGCCACTAAGCCTTGTGCTATACCATCTATCCAGAAGCAAAATATAAATAGATATAGATATTGTTAATACCTAGCTCATAACAACAACTTATTTACCTTATTTCAATAATAGAACACAGCCGGTATTAAGACGAATAAAATCGTGCACTCCTGGCTGCTGAAGCTAAGTATGACATAAACAAACCAGCCAGAGAGACCAACCCTTCCCATATTGCCCAGTACCTCCCCAGTTTCATCCCTGTCAGTCCCACATCCCCCGCAATCCTTCAGTTCTAGATTGAACAAGACAATTGGAAAAAATTTTAAATAGAACAATTATTTGATCCAGCAATCCAATTTCTAAGCAAATGTCAACAAATAAAGGAAAAAAAATGAAATCACTATCTTGAAGAGATATCTGCACCTCCATGTTCACTGCAGCATTAATTTACAATAGCCAAGACAGAGAAACAACCAAAGTGCCCATCAATAGATGAATGGATAAAGAAAATGTGATACACACACACACACACACACACACACACACACACACACAGGAATATTATTTATCTGTGAGAAAGTGGGAAATCCTGTCATTTGTGACAACACGGATGAACCTCAAAGACATTACGCAAGTAAATTAAGTCAGATTGAAAAAAGATAAATACTGTATGATCTCACTTATATGTAGAATCTAAAAAGAAACTGAAATCATAGAAATAATACATTGGCAGCTTCCAGAAGTGGGGCTACGTGGAGAAAATGGATGATAGTAGTCAAAGGCAAAGTCAAAGTAGTCAAACAAACTCCCAGTTATATGATAAACAAGTTATCATGCTGTACGTTAGATCCCCAGAACTTGTTTATCATATAACTGGGAGTTTGTTTGACTACTTTGACTTTGCCTTTGACTACTATCATCCATTTTCTCCACGTAGCCCCACTTCTGGAAGCTGCCAATGTATTATTTCTATGATTTCAGTTTCTTTTTAGATTCTACATATAAGTGAGATCATACAGTATTTATCTTTTTTCAATCTGACTTAATTTACTTGCGTAATGTCTTTGAGGTTCATCCGTGTTGTCACAAATGACAGGATTTCCCACTTTCTCACAGATAAATAATATTCCTGTGTGTGTGTGTGTGTGTGTGTGTGTGTGTGTGTGTGTGTATCACATTTTCTTTATCCATTCATCTATTGATGGGCACTTTGGTTGTTTCTCTGTCTTGGCTATTGTAAATTAATGCTGCAGTGAACATGGAGGTGCAGATATCTCTTCAAGATAGTGATTTCATTTTTTTTCCTTTATTTGTTGACATTTGCTTAGAAATTGGATTGCTGGATCAAATAATTGTTCTATTTAAAATTTTTTGAGGAAACTCAATTCTGTTTTCCATAGCGACTGTATTAATTTACATGCCTACCAATAGTGTTTTCCCAGATTGGGGACCAAATTTGCCTTTCAGCCCAACTGCTGAACATAGACAGCCCTTCTGGGAAGAGTGGTCACACATACTCAGCAGCGGCAGAGTACATCCTATGGGCTTTATGGTCAGGGAGACAAGACAGCAACCATGCCCAACTGTTGTGTATACTCTCTGGCCCCAGATAACCAGGGAGCCTGAACAATGATCCTGACCAGCCTCAGAGTATAGCCCATAGTACCATTCAGCCATGGAGTCCAGTCTACCACCCAACCCAGCAGTGAAGCTTAGCATACGGCTCTGCCCAACTGCTGAACAGAGCCTGCAGCCTCATCCAGACACAGAACCCAGCCAGTGACCCCATGCAATCATGGAGCACAGGCTGTAGCCCCACTCAGTCAGGGAGTCCAAACAGCAATCATGCCTGACTGCAGAACCCAACCATGGCACTCTTCACCTGACCTCAGAGGATGGGCAGTGGCCTTGCCTACAGAGACCACAATGGCAAACCCTGCCGACTTACAGACACTACCAGCTGATCCATCTAGTACTCCAAGCTAAGAGGACTGGCTAAGGTCTTTCCTTGCCAACAAACCTATAAAGTCTAGTAGAGGAGACTCTATACTCAAAAGCACATATGCCAATGCAAGGATACAAGGATCACAAAGGATCAGGTAGACATGACACTGTCAAAGGAAACTAATAAAGCTCCAGTAAGTGACCCTAAGGAAATAGAAATCTATGAACTATCTGACAAAGAATGCAGAATAGTCTTCTTAAATTGAGTGAACTACAAGAACACACAGACAACTAAACAGTATTAGGGAAACAAGGCATGAGCCAAATGAGAAGTTCAACAAAGAAGTAAAAAAACAAACAAACAGACAGAAATTCTAAAGCTGAAGAAGAATACTGAACTGAAGAATTCAATAGAGAGCTTCAATAGCATACTCAACAAAACAGGAGAAAATCAATGAATTCAGACAGATCATTTGAAATGACCTAGTTAGGAGGAAAAAAAAAAAAGAATGAAAAATAAAGTCTACCTTTTTTTGATGGCATGGGATCAAAAGAATCAATGTATACATTATGGGAATCCTGGAAGGAGACAATAAAAAGGGACAGAAAGTCTATTTAAAGAAATAGATGAAAACTTTGCAAACATGGGGAGAGAAGTAGGTATCCAGATTCATGAATTCCCAAATATGTTGAACCTCAAAAAGGCTATACCAAGCTTATTATGTAAGCCTCATGGTAACCACAAAAGAAAAGCTTGTAGTAGGTTCACAAAAGGTTATGATAGAGGAGTCAAAGCATACCTCCACGAAAACTAATTAAATCACCAAGAGAGACAACAGAAGAGGAATCAAAGAACAAAGGATCTACAAGAGAAAACATGTAACAAAAGGACAACAGTAAGTTCTTATACCTAAGGATAATTGCTTTAAACATAAATGATTAAATTATCCAATCTTGCAAATTTATTTTAAATGTTTTTTAAATGTTTATTTATTTTTGAGAGATAGAGCATGAGCGGGGGAGGGGCAGAGAGAGAGGCGAGAGGGTGGGGTGGGGGGGGAGACACAGAATCTGAAGTAGGCTTCAGGCTCTGAGCTGTCGGTGCAGAACCCAACATGGGACTCGAATCCATGAACTGTGAGATCATGAACTGAGCCGAAGTCGGATGCTTAACTGACTGAGCCACCCAGGCACCCCTCCAACCTTGCAAATTTCTTTAATGTTTGGTTTAAATAGAGTTGATTCTAATATCTGCATTGTAAATGTGATATGTTGATTTTGCCTGAAGTTTACTTGTCATATATTGGGCTCTATGCTGGATGACAGAAATATGGTGAACAAAACAGATGTGATCCCTTCATTCATGGAACCAACAATCTACTGAGGGATGCAGTCCATCAACCATGATTACACCAGTAGTTTTCCAACTGCTACTGAAATAATGGCTCTGCAATAAAAGCAGCAGATGCTGGGGGAGACTGAGTGGCTCAGTTGGTTAAGTGTCCGACTTCAGCTCAGGTCATGATCTCACAGTTTGTGAGGTCAAGCCCTGCATCAGGCTCTGTGCTGATGGCTCAAGGGCTGGAGACTGGTTCAGATTCTGCCTCCCTCTCCCTCTCCCTCTCCCCCTCTTCCACTCACACTCTGTCTGTCTCTCTCTCAAAAATAAACATAAAAAAAAAAAAAAGCAGAGGATTCACTCTGCTGCAAGAGTGCCTGGCCAGGGAAAGCGATCTAGACTGAAGAATCTGGGATTAGGTGATTTGCAGGTTATAATCACACTAAAACCTTCAGAAAAAAGGAAAAACACATTTTCATATGCTAATGTAGTATGTTCATTTTTTAAAATAAAATTCATTATTAGCAAACTCACATTGAAGCGATCAGCTAGACAGATGGAAACTTTGGATTCCAAGCAGATTCATGTCTTTCTATCAGCTAGCAATTAGACATGTGAAAGCATATTCTTAAACTATAATGTGTCAAAGATTTGCAGTTTTTAAAGGAATACTGTCAGGCTGCGAAACTTACAAAATTATCCAGTTTTTTTTTATTACTGCCTTTGATTTATATGTTCCCAAAAGCAAGGTCTGGAAATATTCCCATTTTAGTTATTGCAGTCACTGGAGAAAATCGAAAACATAACACATTTTTTTACTTTCTTAAAATTATCTTAGAGTCTTTCAAGGGACCAAACTTTATTAATATATTCTCTTCAGAATATTCTGCTTTCTTAGTAGCAACAATGACAATAAAACAAGTATTTTGGGATTCTGGAGATGTCTAGTCAACCCTCCTGAATTTTGAACTGGGAAGCAGAGATAAATGAGCAGTCGTATACTGGCAAGCACAACGCAAGCTGGTGGGTTAAAATGAGCCTCTGGTACTTCCTCTCTCCAATCTAGATCTAGAAGCCACCTATTGACTTCCAGTGCATCACTATAACCCAACTGATCACAAGGAAGGTCCCAACCTGCCTCTGTGAGGCAAACAGCTCTGACCTGGTGAACAGAAGGGGAACCGAATCGGATGAGAGAGGCCTGAGGATAGGCAGATCCTGAAAAGCCACGTGGAATCTGAGTAAGGGAGCCCTGTGATCCCTGTTTTCACTCTCACAGATAGGTATCTTTCCTCCTCCTCTCCCAGCTTCCTCTCCCTCCTCTTGTAAGAACAGGCCAGTGGAAGAAGAGAGAAAAGACTAAGGAAAGAACTTGGGAAAATGGAAAACATGTGCTCCCTCCAACTAGTATGCAATTTAAAATCGGGGTCCAGGAATAGTTTCTATTTGTTACTTTCATTGTTTGTCTCTGTTGTGGCTAACACTAGAAGCAGTGGAACATAAAAGAATCCAAGAACCTCATCTTCTCTTGTCTTCCCACCTCCAACCAACCCATGAAATCTGTCTGGAAAAACTGACATATTAGTATGGAATCTAGACTTCTAGAAACCAATCCTAGAGATGGTTCATTTTTAAAAATAACAAGGTTTCCATGTGGTACAGAGTAAAGAGCTTTGTAATCAGAGACCGGCCTCTCCCTCAACACCCTCTCCAAAAGTGTATAATCTTTGGTGAGTTACTTAACTTTCTGAAACAGAGTTTCATCTACATATTTGGGGTGAAGGAAGGTTAAAGTAATACTAGCTTAATTTTTTTTAATATCAAGAGAGAATATATACACAAGCAATATTCAAATAAATCACTATTTATGTAAACAATTATTTCTTATTCATTACAACTTTTATTTGAATGTAGATAAGAAGTATAAAGTCACTGACATTACAGAATGTACTTTATTTGGTTTTTCAGAATTTTCAGTGAAGTTCCTAGGGAAGAATACTTCTAAAAAATATTCCTAAATTCCTTCCTTCCTTCCTTCCTTCCTTTGTTCCTTCCTTCCTTCCTTCCTTCCTTCCTTCCTTCCTTCCTTCCTTCCTTCAGAAGTAGGCTAGTCCAGAAGTATGCTAGTCCAGAGAGTATGTATTAAGTATTGTACTTTAAAACTCCCTTGCAGTGAGATTTTTTGTACCATTTATTTATGTGAAAAAGATTTTAGTGCTTTATTTACAAAATGCCTAATTAAAACCCGATTCATCATAATTCAGCCTTAACATCAGAATTAGAAATGCATGAAAAATCTATGTACTTGCCATTTAAGACTTACTTAAATTACTCTGAATTGAGGGCTTTTTATAATCAAACACTGATTTATTACACTCCAGACATCTCTGTAAGGGAAACATATATTTTACAAAGTAAAATAAACTCAACTCTGATGTCCTCAAAATATTACTCTATTTAATAAGTGTTAACATTTCTAAACACACACACAGAGACAAAAATGGGTGTTTGTTATTATTTTAGATTTAATTTGTTGTGGTTTTTAAATTTTGTAGTTTATTTAACCATATGACTTTACTCCACTGTCAGTTTATTACAACTTTCATAAGTAAAGTAATATACTTAATAGTTTCTTTCTTCCTTTCTTCCTTTTTTCCTCCTCCTTTTTTCTTTTTTTTTAAATTTTTTTAAATGTTTATTTATTTTTGAGAGAGACACACAGCACAAGTGGGGGAGGGGCAGACAGAGAGGGAGACACTAGAATCGGAAGCAGGCTCCAGGCTCTGAGCTGTCAGCCCAAAGCCTGATGCCGGGCTCAAACCCACGAGCCAAACCGTGAGATCATGACCTGAGCTGAAGTCGTACGCTCAACCGACTGAGCCATCCAGGTGCCCCTCCTCCTTTTTTTTGAATCTTAGTCTACACATTTTCCTCAAATAAATTTTTGCAACAGCATGTTAACTATTTGAAATAATAGCCGAAAAAAGTGGACCTATCAAGATAACATAAGTCAGTATAGGCCTAGGAAGAAAAAAGAGAATGCATTTCTCCATTTTGCCTACATACATACATACATACTCTTTGTTATTTTATTTTCATAGAAGCCCATGAGTCTATCCATATATGACCATATAGTGAGTCCATCCTCCGAAAGGGAAAAAAATGCTAATCTTTCAATTTTAACTGTAGAGTCCAACACACCATTTATTCATCTGTAGTATATTTGTATAGGTTAAATAACATTGCTCCTAGCAAAAAAAAAAAAAGGAATATTAGTGGTACAATATGTAAAATGTGTGCTTGGATATCTTCTAAAGCTGTATTGGTAGGAGAATTCTGCTTTCGCAGGCAATACTTCTATCTCAATTACCAAGATAATTTCACTTCAGCATATGCAGCACCAATTAGTGCATTCCATGTGGTCATGTAGCTTTGTAATACCCCTTTTCCCAAGCTCTTCCACCCCCATATCAAAAAGACAAAGATGTTTCCAGATTCTTGTGCATTGCAGCTACACTGGGAGCGCCTAGCAAACAACTAGTCTAAATATTTTGATCCTATGATTTATCTTTTGTCATTGTTATACTTGTAGCATACTTTGGGCAATACTTCTGCCAAATTGTTAGTATTTTTTCTTTATTGGTTGGTTGGTTTCAATCAATGCGTTAAAAAAAAAAAACTTGTTAGTGATACTGCCTAACTCTCATATATGGTTATGAAAAGATTGCTCAAACATGTTAAAGGATCTAGTATACTGATGTCATATGCTAAACATGATAAAGAAGTAGCATGGTATGCTTCCATAACTTAAATAAATTCAATTATACATGTGCAGAGAGAGAGATCAGCTAATTGTATCCACTGTCCACAGGATGAGCTTACAGCCCCCAGTAAGCATGAAATGGAAGATACGAATCTGCAATTCCCCAGTTATCTCCTTCTCAACTACCTGAGTGTAAGCATCTTGCTGCAGTAACTGTAATCCTCATTTTTTAAACATGCAGTAAATACTTTTATTCTGAGACATTAATGCCAACTGTCGCCTGTTGCTTAACCAAAAAACAGCTCTATTCTAAGACCGGAGGGAAAACTGTATTGGATTTAATGGATATTTTACTGGAAGTTCATTTGCAAGGGCATCATTTATTTTATTTCATTTTTACCTTAAGTACTAACCTTAAAACTAATTCCCATGTGAGATGCTACTATGCTGTAAATTCATCATTAGCGGTCAGAACCATAATTTAGGTTTTTTTTTCTTCATCAGTAGTTTTTGTTTGTTTGTTTGTTTTGTCTTTTTTATGGAATGCTTCATGAATTTGTGTGTCATCCTTGCACAGAGGCTGTGCCAATCTCTGTATGCTTCCAATTTTAGTATATGTACTGGCGAAGCAATCACTCAATAGTCTTTTGATATAGATCAGGAGAAAATTATAGTGTGAGAAAAAGAACCTCATTATTATCACTAAAGTGCCAATATTTTGGTTGTCATTTTATAAACAAAGAAGTTGAAGGCATTTACTAAATCAAGACCAAGCTCCAGTGCAAATCTAGAATTCACTGGGACATGAATCAAGGACACCATGGATTTACATTTAGCGAAAGAGCTAAAAATGAGTGAGTGCTAATAGATGCTATAACTATAGAAATTGAGTTTTAAGTTAATAAAAGCAATGTTATCTGATTGGACAAAGAAAATGGGCATCCTGTTTTTTCCTTTTCTTTCTTTTTTTTTTTTCTCTTTTGCATTTTGTTATTGTAGTTAATGATGACCAAATAATATACTGGAATGTAAATATAAAAGTGTAGTTTGCAGGGCGCCTGGGAGGCTCAGCTGGTTAAAGCCTCCTACTCTTGGTTTCCGCTCAGTTCATGACCTCAGGGTTTCCTGAGTTCCTGCCCACATCAGGCTCTGTGCTGGCAACACAGAGTTTGCTTGGGATTGTCTCTCTCCCTGTCTGCCCCTCCCTGACTCACACTGTCTCTCTCAAATAAATAAAAATAAATAAATAAACTTTAAAAGTGTAGTTTGCATGCCACAAATTGATAAAAACTTTTCACTGTACTTATTATCATGTATTGTTGAACAAAACTTACCATTTAAATTATACTAATTAGTTAATGCACAGTGAAGAGGGACTAAATAAAAGATGTAATGACAACAGCCATAGTAGTAACATGATTGAATACTTTATATGTGATCCTCATGGTGATAAGTTCTTTTCTTAAATTATGTAATTTAATCCTCAGAGCATGTGTATATAGTGGATATTATTATTCTTAGCCATCCTTTGCCAATGAGAAAGTCAAGATATAGAGAACTTTGATAATTTTTCCAAGAATCACAAGTAGGTAGCATTAGAGCCACTTTTGAATCTCTCTAATTCCAAAGCCCATTTAATAACTACAGTGCCATTTTGACACACACATGAATATTATAAAAGGACCTAAAAAATTTAATGATGGATTCTCATAAATTAGAAATGAATAGGCTTCATTAAAAATCCTGGTAAGTCATTACTGTGTCATATATACTTTTTTCATTCTTTTTAAAAAATTTTAAAGATTTATTTTGAGAGAGAGAGAGAGAGGGAGAGGGAGGGAGGGAGGGAGAGAGCATGAGTGGAGTAGGGGTAGACAGAGAGGGAGAGAGAATTACAAGCAGATTTCATGCTGACACAGCACAAAGCCCGATGTGGGGCTCAAACCCATGAACCGTGAAATCATGACCTGAGCCAAAATCAAGAGTTGGACACTTAACTGACTGAGCCACCCAGGTGCCCCTCATTCTTTCATTCTTAAATAGTCTCAAATCCCTTCTGCCCTGCTATGTTAGAAGTTAATGTGGCCATTGTTTCTGTCACTATCTTTTATTGTTGTTATTGTCAAGATGGTGAGTGTCATTCTCCTCTGCCTCAAAATGAGACACCAGGCTTGCATGGCAAAAATGCAGAGGCAGAGCCAGGAGATGCTGAGAGTGGTGGTGGCAGCCACCCTTTATTTTGACTGTCAGTGGTCGTTTACTTGCTCCCAGAATAATGCAGCTGCAATTGTGAACGTGACCACCATCCCGCTGCTTACCTCTTCCTCACCGTCAAAAGAGTTGTCTATTCTCCCAGCCTCCCCCACTTTACCAGTTTCTCATGTGTGTCATTCTGTTTTCTCTTCTGACCTACCACGTATTGAAACTTCTTTGCCAAGGTTATAAATCATCATTTTTTTGCTAAACCAAACTAATCTTTTAAATTCTTTTCTTAGTTGACTGAACTCTGTCATTAGCCACACCTGACCATTTCCTCCCTCTTGAGTATAGTCACGTTTGTTTCCCAGTGCTTTAATTTCCTACCACCTGCCTGGCTATTTTTCTCAGTTTTCCCATGTTTATCTTACAAAAGTGTGACTTACATCACTGCAGTAGACATTTTCACCCCTTCAATCTGGCCACAGGGGTTAAATTAGAGATATCCACATGACCTAAATCAGGTCAAATAGAGCCCAAGAGATTCTTTGCTAGGACTTATGTTGAAGCCATCAAGGAATAATTATGTTCTGTCTGCTGAGGTTGCTGGGCAATGAAAATGATATAAGCACAGGGTTGCTGGGGGTCAGAAAAATGAGGCTATCACTGTGGAAAACACATAAAAATGGAATCCTGATTAATTCATTTAAGTCTCTGGATCTGGATGCAGATGGGTCTGAAACCTTAAATATACATCTGGATTTTTCTGTAATGTGAGCCAATACATTTCCTTGATTGCTTGAGTGAGGTTTTATATCATTCACAAATGAAAGAGTTTTTGATGATAAAATATTCTCCTTTCACCTATTCACCCATCCCCACTGAGTAAATGTAATTTTCTATTAGAAATCTCATTTTAAGTATTTGCCTGACACCAAACACTCAACACTCCCAAATCTATCTACCCAGTTTTCTAACAGGAATCTGGGGCATGATCTTTGACTCTTTCCTCTCCCTTAGCTTACCTCCTCATCCAAATAAATCATTCAGTCCTATTAATTTACTCCTAAATTTTTCCTTATTCCATCTACTTCTCCCCATTGGATAGGGGACACCACTATCTCTTAGATTACTTTAATCATTTCCTAGGTGATTTGTTTACCTCCAGTCCATCCTTTGCCTTATAGTCAGGGTGATGTGTGTCCAAGGTGCAGATCTGACTATAGTAATCTGTTTAAGATTTTGTATGTCTCTCCTTTTCCCACAGAATAATTAAGACCCCAAACTCCTTACCATGGCTGCCATCATGATCTGGCCCTTGCTTACCTCTCCAGCCTCAGTCCCTGTTATTTCCTCAACCCTCACAGTTTCTCACATGGAACTACTCTTAATCCTTCAAATGGACCATGCACTCTTTGTTTTAGAATACTCTGCTTTAGATACTCTTCTCCCCTGCAGTGGCTGGTAGAATTCTATGCACCCAAAGGAACCCTTCTCTCAGGTCTTCAGGGCTCTAAGATCACTTACTTCCAAGTCTGAGTTAAATGCCTTTATTGGTGTCCTGCTGGCTTCTAAACTGTATTTACCCACTGTAATTGCCGTTTACATTATCATTGGCAATTTATATCACTCAACCTGAAAGAACCTCTTGAGAGCAAAGATCTCTTGTAGCAGTGCTGCTCCATAACTACTTGTGTAAATGAATGAATAGGCAGTGATTGAACCATCAGTCATATACTGATTGAATACAATGGACATTGAATCGACATAGATTGAGTTTTCTGCTTATATAACTATATAAGCCTCTCTCCAATATATTCTAAGTAGATCAGTCTCAAATAAAAGTAAAAATATATATATTTGCAATTTTCTGATAGAGGAATTTCAGATCTTATTTGAAACTTTTTACTTCCTAAACTAATTTGATTGATATTATACACTGAAAATTAGGCAAACGGTTTATATCAGGGAAAATGAGGGCATGCCCTTAACTTTCCGAATCCATTTTCTTGTCAAAATTTGGACCTTTCGACCCCAGGTTACATATTCATGTTTAAGCTTAAAATAATAAAATTACAAAAGAGACAGGTTGATAGTTCATGAAGGAAGTTCTGCTGCTCTGTGAAAGCTGAGTGCTTTACACAAAACATCAGAGATGACAAGCCCCGTGCCTCAAGCAAGAGATCCCTGAGGACAGGAGGACAAATAGCGAGAGAAATAAAGGATGCTGGAGTGAACCAGCATTCACACTTCCTGCCCTTCCTGACCTTTCCTCACCACGCACGCCCGCGCTCACTCACACACCTGATCCTCACCCATGATTTGTTGGTTACCAAGTATGATTTCAGATTGCAACGATTTGGGTTTCTTGACCACCTAAGAAACAACTATTTAAATCTTAAAAGCTTATCAAGGAAATTTTCTATTTCCTATACCTAATTTCCTATTAAGGAAAATAAAGAACCAAACATAAGAAACAAATTCAATGAATGGTTTAGCAAACTGCAGAAATTCCCAACAGGCTTTCCTGAATTTACTTTCAATTAAAATTTTTTTTCTAATATCTATTTATTTTGAGAGAGAGAGAGACAGAGAGAGAATGAGCAGGAGAGGGGCAGAGAGAGACAGAGACACAGAATCTGAAGCAGTCTCCAGGTTCCAGCTGTCAGCACAGAGCCCGACATGGGGCTTGAACCCACGAACCGTGAGATCATGACCTGAGCTAAAGTCAGACGCTTAACTGACTGAGCCACCCAGTCAGTTGAATTTACTTTTTCTTTTCTCCAATCCTCAGTTCATCACAAAGAAGTCAGAGAAATATTTCAAGGATTGAAAACTCAGATTCTGCTTCAAACTCTTCAACATCTTCCCATTACTTTTGGGATAAAGCCCCTGATCCACAATATACCTCCTTGTCATGTACAGCCCGACTTCTACCTACCATTCAGTCTGCAGCAGGTTTGTTTTTCTTTATCAACACATACTGGCCATAGATGACCTTTCACTTCCTTGAGGGTATCATGCTCTATTCTGTCCCAAGGCCTTGACAGATACTGTTCCTCTGCCTAAAACACTTTGACACCCATTCTTCTATTTACTTATCCATTAGTTCTCAGTTCAAATCTCACTTTCTCAAAGAAGTCTTCTCTGAGTTATGAGTGGATTAAGTCACTATTACCCTAGCCACTTCCTTCCAGTGACCATGACCTTTCTTGGAAGTGTTTATCAATTGCCACACTGAATTATAAACTCTACAAAGTCAAAGACTATATCTGGTCATTTTCTTTGCAGTTTTGGTACCTATCACAGTACCTAATAACTGCTGGTGGTTTATAAATGTTTGTTGAATGAATCAGTGTATAATTTAGGAGAAAAGAGACTACACATGTATATAATTCAATATCAGCTAAGACCACTCAGTAAAGCTTTGTTGTCAATTGCTTTGGCAGTAACCAGCTCTAATTATGGCTAATTTCTTAAGCTATGCTCCATAGCATTTTGTTGTCTCATGGCTCACTAAAAATGTTGCTTAAAGTTTAATGTGAATATGGACATCTTTAATTGACTTTTTTTGTCTATGTTATTAAATATCCTTCTGGGGTGCCTGGGTGGCTCAGTCAGTTGAGCATCCAACTCTTGATCTTGGCTCAGATCATGATCCCAGGGTCGTGGGATCGAGCCCTGCATTGGGCTCCATGCTGAGCATGGGCCCTGCTTGAGATTCTCTCTCTCTCTCTCTCTCTCTCTCTCTCTCTCTCTCTCTCTCTCTCCCTCTCCTCCACTCTGCCCCTCTCCTCTACTCACGCTCTCTCTCTCTAAAATAAAATAAATAAAAATAAATAAATATCCTTCTGCTACCAAAATTCATGCACTGACAACTTGGAGACCATGTCAATTACTAATCCTAGATGCTGAAAACCTTCTATAATTGTGGTGATGTAGCCCATCTCAGCAGGATACCAGCCCTCTTACATTTTATTGGCATTTTATAACCACAATTTGAAACCTTCCTACAGATTTTCTGCCTTATCATTCTCTGCAATATCTCTAGTACCTGATAGCATATGGCCTCAAATAAAAGAGTCAATGCTCACTTGAAAACCAGCCTCACCAGCGTAGTCTAGATAGAATCGTATCTCCACAGGTGAGTCAAGATAGTAGTCCTTAATCAGTTACCATCTGCCCACTACACACTCTCTTCTCTTCCAAGGAAGTAGTACAGTTTCTTAAGAAGTTGCAGATCTGGTTGGTTTAATCCGCAACTTCCAGCCTGGTTCTTACACATTCAATTTTTAAAAACCTGTTACATACTTTAAAAAGTGAAAGGTTTATAAGGAAGATCAGTTTTATTACTTCCCATAGCCTAGATATTTTTTTTATCTAATATTTTTTCTCCAAATTTATCTTCCAAATTCTCCTTTAAATTTCTTATTTCTGCTCCTTTATCTTTTTAATTTTCAAGGCTAGCTTTGTTCTCTGAATCTCACTGCCTCTTATTCTTACATAATGCAATTTCATTTCTTTATAAATTTTACAGAAAATTTTCTCCTATTTCTTTCATCATCTCTGTTTCAATGATTTTATTGTTTATTTTTATCTCTGCTTTCATATCAGAGGATTTCCTCTCGTGTTTGGTGATTGTTGTTCTCCCATTCATCTTAAAAGAGAGCGAAAAGCAGATTGCATATTTCTCCACTTCTGGATTTCACTGTAGTGTCATCTGGCTGACTTGTTTCTTTGGAGAACCATTTTGAAGACTATCAATATCTGAAAATTCCTTTTCTCAAGTTGGTCAGTTTTCTAGAGAGGAATCCTACACTGTCCTGTCGGGAAAATATAAAAGATGTGTTACTAACTATGCATTTATAATTAAAGGAGCCAAGAGGGCCCACTGTTGATATGCAGACTTTTACTCTGCTTTTCTATATTTATAATGATATATTTGTCTTCATCTGTAATGGTGTCCCCCATTTTCAACTTTTCTAGAAAGTAAACTCTAATCCTCTGCTGGGGCATAGAGTCTTTCCTGCCTGAGCATAGCATGGGAGTGGATCTGGGATTTGAGCTACTATTTATATGGCTTTTTGAACAGTCTTCTCATTTTCAGACTCTCTTGTGCCCTACCCCAATTCAGTGTAACTGGTGTTTCCAACTTCCAAGCTTTGCTGGATTTACACATTGTGACTAGCTTGCCTCAGAGACTTTCATCTTTCTGAATAAGCTTTAGCTTTTTCTGGTCTATTAAATCAGTCATAACTTATTCATTTCACTTTCAGTTTCTAAGAGTTCTTACCTTTTCCTGTGTACATTGTCCTTGTTGACTTGTGCCATTTTTTTAAAGATTTTTTTAAGTTTATTTATTTATTTTTGAGAGAGAGAGAAAAAGAGTGAGAGACAGACACACCGAGAGCACAGTGGGGGAGGGGCAGAGAGAGAGAGAGAGAGAGAGAGAGAGAGAATCTGAAGCAGGCTCCAGGCTCTGACCTGTCAGCACAGACCCCGACACGGGGCTCTAACCCACAAACCATGAGATCATGACGTGAGCCAAAGTCGGATGCCTAACTGGCACCCAGGTGCCCCAAGATTTCATTTCTTATGTAATCTCTCCACCCAATGTGGAGCTCAAACTTACAATCCTGAGATCAAGAGTTGTGTGAGCCAGCCAGGCACCCCTGTACCAGTTTTGAAATCCATTTATGGTCAGTTTAGTATGGTTTTAAGAAAAAATAATAGAGATGGTGTTTAAACTAGTGATTTCCAAGGGTTAGGATGGTGGGGAGGAAGATGATGAGTGTTTTACCCCATAAAGGGATAATACATGTGAGATCTTTGTGTGATAAAACAGTTCTGTATTTTGATTGCAGTGATAGTTAAATGAATACAATATGTGACTACAACGAACAAACAAAACACCATATGCACATTGTATCAATGTCAATGATTTTGATATTGTACTACGGTTATATGAAATATAACCATTATGGGGGTGTCTGGGTAGCTCAGTCGGTTAAGCGCCATACTTCAGCTCAGGTCACGATCTTGCAGTTCGAGTTTGAGCCCCACGTCAGGCTCTGTGCTGACAGCTCAGAGCCTGGAGGCTGCTTCCGATTCTGTGTCTCCCTCTCTCTGCCCCTCCCCAGCTCATACTCTGTTTCTCTCAAAAATAAATAAACATTAAAAAATATATATTTATAAATACAACCATTATGGAAAGCTGGATTGAAGGGTACATGCGTTCTCTATGTTTGTAACTTCTTGTGAGTTTATAATTTCAAAATAAAATGTTAAAAATGTATATAGTAGCTAGAAAAGGGATTGTGTGAAGACATAATGAAATAATACTGGTCGCTAGTTAATAATTACTAAGGCAGAGTGATGGATATGAGGGGCTTATTATACTCTTTTGTCTGATTTTGTATATATTTGGAATTCTTTATAATAACAAAAAGTTTAAAAAAATCAGGGAGTATGTCATATTTACTTCTGTATCCCCAGTGTCCAGCATAATGCTAGATGGTTAAAAATATTTGCTGAATAATAAACTTTAGTAAAGGTAAGAAATATGAGTTCTTGTATATAAAATATGAAAAAAAATATCAAAGACTCATGTGATAACTTCAAGCAACCTAATCTACATGTATTTGGAATCCCTAGAGGGTAGGAGACAGAAGAAAGGATAGAAAAAGTATTTGAAAAAGTAATGGCCCAAATTTTCTAAATTTGATGAAAACTGTTAACCCACAGTTCAAAGAAATTCAACAAACCACAAACACAAAAAACATGAAGAAAACTACACCAAAGTGCATAGTAATCAATGCGAGTGATGAAATCTTAAAAGCACACAAAAAAATTACATACAGAGAAACAAAAATAAGACTGATAGCATTGTCAGAAACAATGCAAGCTATTGGACAGGAAATAGATCAAATGAATTGAATTATAACTTGCAAAGTTTAGCAAAAATAACATAATCCAGCAATATAGAAATAAAAATAGAACATGACCAAGTGGAATTTATCTGAACAATGCAATGTTGGTTCAAACATTTGAAAACTCTTCAGTGAAATTCACCTACTAATAGACCATAAAGAAAAAAATGACATAATTATCTGTATAGATACAGAAAAAGCATTTGACAAAATTTAATATCATTTCCTGATTGAAAACTCTCAGTAAACCAGGAATAGAATAGAAATTCATCAATATGACAAAGGACAGCTACAGGAAACCTACAGCTAACATGATAGCTTAATATTAAACACTGAATATTTTCCCCCTGAGTTTGGAAAGAGCTAAATATGTTCCCTCTTTCCACTTCTTTTGTACATTGTACTGGAAGATGTAGCCAAGGGAATAAGGCAAAAACCAAATAAAACAAACAAATAAAAACATATAAATAGGAATGGAAGAATAAAACTATCCTAATTGTTGAAGGCATGTTTGATTACATAGAATATCCTAAGTATTCTACAAAAAGCCACAAAACTTTATAAATGGGTTTAACAAGATTGCAAATTCAAAGTCATACAAAATCAATTGTGTTTCTATATACTAGCAAGGCATAACTAGAAGATGACATTTAAAAGACCAGTTAAAATAGCATAAAATATGAAATACTTAGAAACACACTTAACAAAATGTGTTCAAATCCTATAAAGTAGAAAATATTGCTGAAATTAACTAAATAAGATCTAAATAAATGAGATATTCAATTTTCTGGAAGGATTAATAGTATGAAGACTTCAAATTTTCCCCAATATGGTGTATAGAATTGATGTAATTGCAATCAGAAATCCATCAGGCTTTTTTTTTGGTAGAACTTGACAAGGCAGTTTTTTTTTCTATTTTTTTAAAAGTTTATTTTTGAGAGAGGGAGAGAGAGAGCATGCACACAAATGGGAGAGGGGCAGAGAGAGAGGGAGACACAAAATCCGAAGTAGTCTTCAGGCTATGAACTTTAGCCCAGAACTTGATGCAAGGCTCAAACCACGAGAAGCGAGATCATGACCTGAGCCAAAGCCGGGCACTTAATTGACTGAGCTGTGCAGGAGCCCTGACAAGGTAATTGTTAGATCTGAATGGAAATACTAGGTACCTAGACTAGCCAACATGATTCTTGATGAAAATAGGATATTTGATGAAAAAACAAAATTAAAACACTTATAATACCTGATTTTATGGCTTACCATAAAGCTTTAGTAATCAAGACAGTGTGATACTGGCATTAGGATCGACATATGAGACAAAAGAGCCCGAGTAATTTAACAGTCAAAGAACAATCTTTTCAACAAATAATGCTAGAATAATTGGATATGTCTATGCAAATGATAGGAGTTTTGGTCCTTACTTTATTTCATATACACAAATTATCTGAAAGGATTGTAAGAATTAAATGTAGGAATTGAAACTATAAAAATTCTGGAAGAAAAGAAGAAAATCTTTGTGATCTTAGGTTAGGCAAAGATTTTTTTAGATATGCCACAAAATGGATGAACCATGGAAGAAAAACATGGCTAAATTTGACTTCATTAAAATTAAAACTTTTTCTTTTCAAAAGACACTGTTAAGAAAATGAAAAGGGTAGGAGAAAATATATATAAAACATATCTGAAATACATTTGTATCCAGGTTATAAAAGTAACTATTACAACTTAATAATTAGAAGACAAAATTTTGAAAAATACAGAGATTTCAACAGAGATTTCACAAAGAAAGACACATAAGTGTCATAAATGCAGAAAGAAAAAGTGTTCAACATCATTAGTCATCAGGAAAATTGAAAATTATAACCCCAGTGAAATACCACTGCACATCCACTGGAATAGCTGAATTTTAAAATGCTAACAATACCATGGGGCGCCTGGGTGGCGCAGTCGGTTAAGCGTCCGACTTCAGCCAGGTCACGATCTTGCGGTCCGTGAGTTCGAGCCCCGCGTCAGGCTCTGGGCTGATGGCTCGGAGCCTGGAGCCTGTTTCCGATTCTGTGTCTCCCTCTCTCTCTGCCCCTCCCCCATTCATGCTCTGTCTCTCTCTGTCCCAAAAATAAATAAACGTTGAAAAAAAAATTTTTTTTAATAAAATTAAATGAAAGTTGGAAACAGTTCAAATGCTCAACAAACAATGAATGGATAAATTAACTGTGATATAGGTACACTTTGAAAAAACTATTAAGCAATAAATAGAAACAATATACTGATAATGCAATAATGTGGATGAATCTTAAAAGCACCGTACTCAATGAAAGGAGCCAGACATAAGCAGTACATGATGTATGTTTCCAGCTATTTGAAATAGCTTCTATAAAAAAATTAAACTACATTAGATCAGTGGTGTACATGGGCTGGAGGTTGGGAGATACACTGCAAAGAGGCATGAAGAAACAACTTCTTTAGGTGATGGGAATGTTCTATACCATGATGGTCATGGTGTTTACATGACTATGCAGTTTTAAAATTCATCCAATTGTGCACCAAATATTGATTAATTTTATTGCATTTAAATACCATACATTAAATATATAATAATATATTTAATATATAAATAATATATTATCTATTACATATGTAATTATAGCATAAATATATATGTAATTGAAGTATAATAAATGTATGTATATATATTACATATGCACACACCAACATAACTTATGTTTATACATCTGGTAGCAGTATATAGAGTAGATGGGATTAGAAAAAAAGGCTGAAGGTAGAGAAGTCAATTATTAGGTCATTGTAAAAGTCAGAGTAATCCTGGTAATCCTTAAGAAAGGCAGTTGTAGAAGGAATGAGAGTAACGAACATGAAACAGATGTTGGAAATATTTCAGAATTAGTACCATTCCACAGAATTCCCTAGCCCCTGTTCTTTCTCTTCTCCCCTTCTGGTGTAAATAAGAAATTCCTCTCTTTCGGTCACTTATGGTGGTGGCAATTGCAACTGCAAGGATGGACAAGGAAGAAGGAGTTTGCGTATCCACAAGCTCAATAGCCTTTGTCAGTTGGAGGTAGTGGAGGATTAAGGCTGGGCAAAATCACCCATAAGCTTTGTTTGCTCTATGTCCACTTCCTCAGTTCTGTGCCCCAGAAAATCAAGCCTCTAGACATGATTCTGACTCAACCTCACCTCCTAACAACCCCAAGTTCCCTCTCTAAAACTTGAGAACCATTGATATATACTCTGATAAGAAATGCCCAGGAGGGATAGTAAAATCAGTTTTTAGAGATGTTGAGTTTGCAGAGAATTCCAGTTGGCACATCTGGGAGGAAATTGAGAAAGAAGATACGGAGTTCAGGAATTTGTTAGGGTTTATGAGATTAAACTGGAAATCCTCAGTGTGGGGATGATATTTTAGGTCATAGTAGTTGAAGAAATTAAGGGGAGCAAAACCGTAGAGCTCAGAATTGAATTCAGTAAATTATCTACAATCAAAGGACAAGAGGAGAAAGAAGAGTCAGCTTAGGAAAGTAAGTAATAACAGGAGACATAGGGGAGATCTAGGACAGACCCATCAAGTATTTAGTCAAGGAGTGGAACTAAAGAGTGAGCCAGAGGGGATTATAGTTACTTGTACTTACATGACTTACCTGAAACAAATTCCTTTAACCACCTCTCTTCTGTATTAAAGATAGAGGTGAAAGACCTTCGAAGGTTTTTCAGGACCACATATATTATCTTAATAGAGTTGGCTGTGTAGTGGAGAAGAATTACGGTATTTTAAAAAGAGATTTAAACTGAGATATTTTAAATATTTAAAGATAAGTCTCATGCATGTAATTAATTTGCCAGAACATGACTGATCACTTTGCTTTCAAAGACAGAAAGAGTAAAACCCTGTCAGTTACATTTTCAGATGTCTCAATTTGAACTTCATTTTAATTGTAAAATGCTGTTATGTCATTCCTAAGCCAGTTTATGAAGAATTACTTTGACATACTTATATAATGACTTCTATCAATCATCTTTTACAATTGTTCAATCCCAAACTTAACTTACAATACATTCAGCTAAGTTGATTTAAATAAAAGCCATGCTATCAAAAGTAAGGAACCTCTAGAAATCTTTTTAATCATGCATACGTATGTAGATTCCAAATGGTTCCAATCATAATTCTTAGTCAAACAAATCAGCCTGAACGATCTACACACTAATATTGAAAGCAATAATAATTCCGTTCTGTTCCAGAAAAGTTTAACATCTATACAATTTCAAGCAACATATTTGGTAGAAAGCAAAAAAGGAAGGGGGCACCTGGGTAGCTCAGTTGGTTAAGGTCCCACTTCGACTCAGGTCATAGTCTCACGGTCTGTGGGTTTGAGACCCGTGTCCAGCTCTATGATGACATTGCAGAGCATGCTTCAGATTCTGTGTCTCCCTTTCTCTCTGCCTCTCCCCTACTTGCCCTCTGTCTCTCAAAAAACAAATAAACATTCAAAAAAATATTTAAAAGAAAATAAAAAGGAAGAAAGATGGAGAGAAAGAGGCAGAGAGACAGAGAGAGATTAAGAAAAAACAGTCTTGCTTCAAGTAGCTCACAAACTAGTGAGAGAGAAGCAAATAACTCCTCACCAGCTTCATCATTTGAAAGTCACTTATATGTTTTTATGCTTATTTAGTTTTGAGAATTTCAAACAAAAGTTTATAGTTTTAAGTCTTTTATTACCTCTGATTTAAGATGGGAAATACTGAAAGAAACAACAACAAAAATAAATGTATTAGTAAGGTTAACAAAAATAAATAAGTATAGAGGAAATGTCGATAATTAAACTTTCAAATACTGTTTTTTTAATAAGTTGAGATCATTCATACTTCTGAACTTATTTAAGCTTGAAACTGTTCTAAAACTTTCAAGATAGCCTATTTTTCTGAAAGATTTTTCCATACCAGTTTGTATAAGTTATGCTGAAGAATTAAAATCTTAGTGGCTTGACACATGAAAGTTTATTTCTTGCTAATACTACAAGTGCAACAAGGGTCATCAGCGGTCTGATTATTATTGTTACTGAAGAACCCAGGGTAATGAACCCCCCTTCTTTTTCATTTTTATTTTTTCAGCTTTATTGCAGTATAATTGACATATAAAATTGCAAGGTGTGTTTAAAGCATGCATCATGGTAATTTGCTGTACATATACATTGTGAAAGGATACTTTTTTTTTGATAAGTCCATTTAAGTTCTACTGTCTTAGTAAATTTCAATCGTATAATAGTGTTACCAACTATAATCACCTTATTGTACAGAAGATTTTCAGACCTTATTCATCCTATGGTTGAAAGTTTGTACCCTTTTATCAACCTCTCCCTATTTCCCCCTAACCCCGAGCCCCTGGCAACCACTTTTCTACTTTCCATTCAAAAGAGTTAAGACTTTTTTTCTTTAAAGATATCATACTTAGGTAATACCAGGAAGTATTGAAGCCTCCTTTTTGATACATGCTTTTCCTGTTGAGCCAAATGTGAAGAACAGGAAGTGTAGTAAATTAAACACTAACTCCTAAAGCCCTTATCGTCCACGTTTCTTTGGCCCAATCTAGTCACATGGCTATCAAAGGAATGAGGAATTGCCATCATGTCATGTTCCTGGAATGAGTGGAGAATCAGAATCTATGTGAACAGCCCTTCTGACTTCTTTTCTCTTCTTCAGAAACAACCATCTTGTGTGTGTTTGATCTCCACAATTATTTTCTCTGAAATTCCTCATATATTATTTGTTCATTTCTTTTTGTGATATTTTCTGTAACTTACTCTTCATCTGACTCTTTCAGTTACATTTATCCCATTTTGGGGGTTGTTTCTAGAATGTTTTTCATGATTATGATGTTTTTGTTTGTCTTCCTTTAATTCTCAAGTTTTACAAAAATGTGATCTCACTCATATATGGAATTTAAGAAACAAAACAGATGAACCCAGGGGAAGGGAAGGAAAAATAAGATAAAAACAGAAGGAAGGCAAACCGTAAGAGACTCTTAAATACAGTGAACAAACTGAGGGTTGCTGGAAGGGTGTTGGGTGGGAGGATGGGCTTAAATGAGTGATGGGCATTAAGGAGGGCACTTGTTGGGATAAGTACTAAGTGTTGTATGTAAGTGATGAATCACTAAATTCTACTCCGGAAACCATTATTACACTATGTGTTAACTAACTTGGATTTAAATAATTTTTTTTAAAAAGGGAAAAAATGCTTTTCATCTCTTTCCATGGTCTTGTGATTACTTTTCATATGCTTCTATGATTATTTTGAACTTTTTTGACCCCTTTCCTTTAGAAAGGATAAATCATTCTCTATAATTCTACATGTAGAACTATGTGATTTAACTATGCCTATGGTTTTCAGTTGCTTTCTGTTCATGTTCTCTTCCTCTTTCCTTCTTGCTTCTAGTCTATTTTCCTTTCTCTTTATTCTTTTCAGGCATATTCCCACGATAATATCTTTTCTGAATATTACTGGGCTTTGAAGGGTGGTGTGATCTGCTGAAGGATGGTTTTGGAATTTATTACAAGCACAGCTCTCATCAAGTTATTTCCTTTACTTGAGGAACAAATGTCTTCTTAGACTGCTAAGTATAGCAACCTGGCCTTACCAATCTTTTTTTTTTTTTTTTTAATTCTTCAATCTTCCTTTCTATTGAGTTGTCTCCTTTGGCAGAGAAGCTAGGTCATGGACAATAGAAATGACATGTGCACTACCATGATTTTTCCTTTAACGTGCCTGTTTCATAATTCTGAGCTGTCTAAGTCAGTCTAACAGAGCATTTTAATAAAAATATACACTATTGTATGTGTCCTTTAGAATGTGACAGTTGGGGGCGGGAGATTTGTTTCTGGCTCAAAATCTGAAATAACATGTGTTGGTACTAAGCATGTTTTCTTCTGTCGGGCCAGGTGTGTGTCATAATGTAAGATTGGGAATTACAGCAATTTCTTTGTCTTAATGAAGATTCTCTTTTTACTTATTTTCTTTTTTTGATGGGGTTTGAAGTAAAAGGGTGGACTAAAAATGTCTTGAATCCATTCCCTTAATTAGACATTTTCATTCTTAAAAAAAATTGTTTATATGTTGTCTTCCTACTGAGTAGTGACCTCTTTTGAGGCAGAGTTGTGCTTCCTCTTTTTATCTTTACCATTGAACATAGTGAGCCTTCAGCAAATGTTTTTGAATTGAGGTGAAGTGGGTTGAATTTTTATATACATATATATTTTTTAATATTTTTAATGTTTACTTATTTTGTGAGAGAGAGAGTGAGTGGGGGAGGGCAGAGAGAGGGAGACACAGAATCTGAAGCAGGCGCCAGGCTCTGAGCTGTCAGCACAGAACCCAATGCAGGGCTTGAACTCCCAAACCTTGAGATCCTAACCTGAGCTGAAGTTGGATGCTTAACCTACTGAGCCACCCAGATGCCCTGAATTTGTGTATATTTTTATTGTCTACTGTTGCTCAAAAAATGGGATCTAAGAAATGTGGAGATACAGCATACCTCAAGACATCACCACTAATAGGAAACCATATTAAAATACTTCATGCTGGTTTTGGAATAAACTCATCATTTTTTTGTGCAAAAAGCCAGCAGGTTTATGTTGCAATTCAATTTTCAGTGCTTATAATAAATTGCTTTCAATTCTACTGGGCAACTGGAAAACACAAGAATTCAGAGGTATATTATTCACCCCAAGGTTAAGAGAAAGCCTTATTATTCACCCCAAGGTTAAGGGAAAGCCTATTACTTCAAGTCAATAGCTATAGGAATTCTATTCAACATATGTGTCTATACCACAGTCTTCAGCATTTCTTGGGAAATGCTTAGCTTTATGGGTATTCAGACACACTGATGGACAAACATGGAAGAGGTCAGAGGGTTCCTCTTTAGCATGGTGTATTAATCTATGTCCTACAGAGAAACAGAGCCAATAACATATGTCTGTATATAGATAGAGAGAGTAGAGATTTATTTTAAGGACTTGGCTCATGTGATTGTAGGGGTTGGCAAATCCAGAATCTACATGCAAACCAGCAAGCTAGAGACTGAGGAAAGAGTTGATGTTGCAGTCTCCAATCCAAAGGAAGTCTGTAGGCAAAATTCTCTCTTCCTCTGATGACCTCAGTCTTTTCTCCTAAGATCTTCAACTTATTAAATGAGGCCCACCACATTATGGAGGGTAACTTTCCTTGGTCAAAGTCTACTGATTTAAATATTAGTCACATCAAAGAAATACCTTCATAGCCCCACCTAGATTGATTTTTTAACAAAAAAGACTCATTGCTGCAGCCTAGTCAACACATTAAATTAGCCACTACCTCTGGCATGCTTAGGAGAATTACAGATTAGCATCAATAGTCTTGGCTTTTAATTCAAGTGCTGTTGTGCCATATTATGTGACCTGGAGGCTGCTGAGCCATTTTGTTCCACACAAAGTGTCCCCATGGGAACAATGCAGAAGTCAAAGTCTCAAGAAGTATTCTTTGTTGTGGTATTCAGATTTATTCTGTCTAATAAATGTTATTGTAAAAAATTCTTTATAGCGTAAGGTGTCCAGAAAGTAGCACATCAATAGAAAATGGCAGTATCATTAATGGAGCTGAAACTTCAACATCCCCACAGCCCTACTTCACATGATGGATGATTTGGAACTCATTTGTGTATGTTTTGGCTAAATTTTAAGATTTATAAAGTTTTATAATCAACCTGCAAAACGAGTCCCATTTTCACATGAACTGAATGAGGACTAAAAATCAAGCAACAAATATTAGGATTATCCTTCCATTACACCTCTTTGAAAAATGACTCCTTGCTGCCGTATGAAGGATTCTCTAAGCTTTAATACTGAGCAGAGATTTAAAAGGATTAACATGAACAACCTTCCAGTAAACACACAGAATGCATTTTAACATCTAGTATTTCATCTTTATTTGAGTACTTTCAAATTGTAATGCTCTGATCATGTAGAAAGACTGGCTGGTATTGTCCATTACTATTCCTGCTAAGTTATTCACAGTCCCCCACTGACCTTTTCTCAGCAAGTTTTTCAAACCTTTTGTTTCAGCTGCTGTTTTGTGTCTTGCTGACGTTAGTTAGTCAGATTTATGGTGCTCTGTACAGGGGTTCCCACCATGCATGTCATTATTACTAATGCTTCTCCCTGTGTTTATAACTTAGCCATTTAGTTGCTGTGCTCAACTCTTTGAATTCCTAAGACTTACACCTCACTGGAATAGCACTTCTTATTGCCAAGGTACTTTGTAAAACACTTGACTCTATTTTCATATATAACTATTTTTAGAGCCAACAGTGGAATTGAACAGACCTGTTCTTTGATTGTTTATTTTTGCCTAGACATTTATTTGGAAGATGTTAGTTCTCTTTGGGCGTCCACAGATGCCCCAGTCGTTCATTCAACATCTTTTAGTGTACCAAATATGGACACGACCAGCTTGCTCACAGATGAAATAAAAGCTAGCGTTTTCTTATCATGTAAATATCTGCAGTGTTGGGCTGTTAATTTAGGACTTTATGCTTTTAGTTTTCTCTAGTTATATGGGATACTAACCTTTCCTCCAACAAAAATGTGTTTCCCATTATAACTTTCAAATGGGTGATAATAATGGACACAGGCAAATAGTGCATGGTTTTGTAAACTTGAAAAAAAAGTGAAAATAACTGATGATGATTATGCCATGGAACAGTTGGAATAGAATATCACTGATATAGTATGATTTGAGGGGCATTAAAAACCTGCTTTCTCCAATATGTCTCCTTACTGATTTGTGTTAGTGATTAAAATAACTACATTCATAAAAAATTTTGGATAAGTTGACCTATTAAAAATATACATTTATAAACTAGAATGAGATATTATCATCCATGAATATATTAACTTTTATGCCATGACTTCATGAAGCATTCATGATGCCTATAGGTAAACTATCACTCCTTAGAGCTGTTTGAGTTAACTGTTTTTATTATTTTATGGAACTTACTACATAATTCAAGGTTTTGTATTCATACATATTATACCTATCTTATTCAATTTAGTTGCAGGGTCCTAAAGGGTGAGGTAGTTGTCTGAAGTTTTCTTTAATATCTCCCACAGCAAATAGCAAAGAATTGTGTATGCCGTGGCTGCTCAAAAAAAAACTATCGAATAAACAAAAAAAGAATGACTATATTAAAATTGGTTAGTTTATCTGTTTAACTAGGGAAGGTATATAAGATAAGCATAATATGATGGTGAAGAAAGATATAGGCTGTGGCCACAAGAGTTAGTTTCTAAGCAAAGCAATAAAAATAATTGCCTGAAGCAGAACCTCCAGAATGGCAGAGTGAGAACTTTGGTAAATCTCCATAAGAGCAACAAAAACATAGTAGCAAAAATTATCAAAATGAACCATTTCAGAACTCTAGATGTTAACCACAGGCCTACTACAAAATAGAAAATGTTTAAAAAAAGCTATTGAACTTTACTAACAAAAGGGCGGTATTTTAAGAATATTCTCGTGCCTACCCCCTCCTTCCATGGCATGCTACCTATGACAAATACAGGCCTCACAGTCATTGGAGAGAGTTGATCTGTCTTGGAGCTCTGCAAACAGCCCAACAACTCCTATGCTATAGCTGGACTTTTCAACCATTCATTTAATAAACAAATATTTGTTGTATGTCTGCTGTGTGCATAGAGTAATTATAGAACAGACATAGACTTTGCCCTTGAGAACTTCACCTTTATGCTACCTTGCTAATATTTATGATGACTATCTTTTTACACATTTGGATTGTTTTTAAACAAGTCCCAAAAGTGGCGATGTGTTTTCCAACATTTATGAAAGTTCAGGGTTCAGGGGTTGCCTTCAAATTCTCTTCATTGGATATTGTATGAATATTGAGAAGGCTCCCGAAGGCACACCAGAGGGTGACTTGACTGCAGGGACTGGAGTAAACAAATGTGGTGATCAAAGTCATTGGAACCATGTTTATCTGTGTAAAACTACTTATCAACAGAAACTTCAAATAAATTAGTTAATTTTTAAAAGCACTATGACATAGCAAACAAATTTTTAAAAAAATGACTTAAATAATGTGATATCTTATAAACTCCAGAAAATAAACAAGTTTCACTTGTGAAAGACATTTGTGAAGGAGAAATTGACTGACCAAAGATCAAATCGCCTAAAGCTATAAAAGTTTAAAATAACAATAAAAATAAATCTTCATTGGTTTCAATGTGGAAGTACCTTTCCAGAATGACTGTCACCAAAAATAACAAAGAATCAAGAGTCCCTGTCCCTCTTTAACTTGGTCATAACTTTGGCAGAACACATCAGGGAGCAGTGTTTGCCTCTGCCAATGAATTTTTTTTTACATAAAATATATAATATAACCAAAAATAATTAAGTTTTTGAATGGTCCTCATAGGAAATCTAAAGCTTTACTTACTCATGTAACTGTCTTATGTTACTATTTCCTATTTTTTATAATACTGACTCAATGTGATAATAACTAGTCTCCTCAGGAAGTTTAGGGAATGCATTGTTTTTGCTAATTATTTCACCATATTTGAATAATCTCATATAATTTTTTTTCCTGGGGTATTTACTCTGTGTTACTCATTAAGGCTAATTTTCAACATTGTGGGCAATGGTATGATTAAACTCTTGCTCCCCTTATGGTTGTATGAGACTATGTGACCAGTTCTGGTCAGTGATTTTCGAGCAAAATTGATGTGTGTAATTTCTGGAGCAAACATTTAATAGCTAATTTGGAATCCTCTGAAACTCTTGGTTTTTTTTTTTTTTTTTTTTTTTTTTTCAGCTACATTACAGATCCTGGCTACTCTTTCAGTCTGGGTACTTGAATGCCTATAAATGGCAAGTAGGGGGGTCCACAAGGGAAAAATAGATGCTAACGATGGTAACATCAGTTATTTCTTATAAAAATGAATTATATTGAATTTATGTGAATTATCTAGATTTGTAAATAACTGCATCTGATTATTTGCTCAGCTTCTTTTTTTTCTCATTAAGCAATTTTTTTTTAAATTTTTTTTTCAACGTTTATTTATTTTTGGGACAGAGAGAGACAGAGCATGAACGGGGGAGGGGCAGAGAGAGAGGGAGACACAGAATCGGAAACAGGCTCCAGGCTCTGAGCCATCAGCCCAGAGCCTGACGCGGGGCTCGAACTCACGGACCGCGAGATCGTGACCTGGCTGAAGTCGGACGCTTAACCGACTGCGCCACCCAGGCGCCCCTAAGCAATTTTTTTAAAACTGTAGTATTATACTTACACATGATTTTACATATTGCTTCTAATATTATACCTCGGAAATTTCCCCATACCCACTCATATAGCATTGCTCCATTTATTTGTAACTTGGAGACCATACCAAAGACACTCTTATGGAGCTGCTTTATTCCTCTTTATCATCTATATAATTTTCCATTGTGTGAATGTATTTATTTATTTTATAATTTATTTATTTTTAATTGAAGTATAGTTGACATACAAGTTATATTATTTTCAAGTGTACAGTATAGTGATTCAATAATTCTATACATTACACAATATTCATAATTCATAATGTAGTTACCGTCTGTCTCTATACTGTTATTACATTATTGACTATATTTTCTATGCTATACTATACACCTCCATGACTTACTTATTTTATAACTGGACCTTTGTACCTCCTAACCCCCTTCCCCTGTTTTTCCCACCCACCTCTCTTCTGGCAACTACTAGTTCTTTCTCTCACTTATGAATCAGTTTCTCTTTTGTGTTTAAGATTTCATATATAAGTAAAATAATAAGATATTTGTCTTTTTCTGTTTGACTTATTTCACTTAGCATAAATCCTCTAGGTCCACCTATGTTGTCTCAAAGGGCAAGATTTTACTCTTTTACCCATTATCTATTGATGGACATTAGATTACTTCTACATCATGGCTAGAGTAAATAATGCTGCAATGAACATAGGGGCGCTTATCTTTTTGAATTAGTGTTTTTGTTTTTTGGGAGGGTGAATTCCAGAAGAGGAATTACTGGATTGTATGGCATTCTTATTTTTAATCTTTTGAGCAACGTTAATACTGTTTTCCATAGTAGCTGCACCAACCAACAGTGCACAGGGTTTCCTTTTCTCCACATCCTGACCAACATGTGCTATTTCTTGCTTTTTTGATATTAACCGTTCTGATAGGTGTGAGGTGATACTTTGTTGTGGCTTTGATTCACATAGTCCTGATGATTAGTGATATTGAGCATCTTTTCATGTGTCTGTTAGCTTTTTGTATGTCTTCTTTGGAAAAATATCTATTCTTATCCTCTGCCCATTTTTGAATTGGACTGATTGTCTTTTGGTGTTGAGTTGTATGTGGTTTTTATATATTTTGGACATTAACTCCTTTTTATATAGAACATTTATAAATATTTTTTAAATGAATTACATCATTTTAAGGGTATACTCATTTATTTTGGCACATATTGATGAAGAAAATTTTTCTTGAGGATCATTCCAGGTAATAACATATGAAGAAATAAAAGTAACACAAGTAGAGTGGGTTTCTATTCAAATGAATATGGAGGTTTTAATATTTATTCTCAATTTGGTTTGACTGTCATGTGTCTCTGCTAGAGTTCCTTTCTGGAGATCACCTGGTCACTGCTCTTGCCCATTGTTAAGGAATATCCTGTGTGTGGAAACTTTTCATTAAAGTATATATTGGGAAAAACTGAGAGCTTTACCCCTAAGGTCAGGAACACGACAGGGATATCCACTTTCGCCACTGTTATTCAACGTAGTGTTGGAAGTCCTAGCCTCAGCAATCAGAAAACACAAAGGAATAAAAAGGCATCCAAATTAGCAAAGAAGTCAAACTTTCACTCTTCACAGATGGCATGATATTTCATGTGGAAAACCCAAAGATTCCACCAGAAAAATGCTAGAACTGATCCATGAATACAGCAAAATCGCAGGATATGAAATCAACGCACAGAAGTCAGTTGCATTTCTATACACCAATAATGCAGCAACAGAAAGAGAAATCAGGGAGCCTGGGTGGCTCACTTGGTTAAGCATCCAATTTCAGTTCAGGTGATGATCTCACAGCTTGTGGATTTAAGCCCCAAGTTGGGCTCTGTGCTGACAGCTCAGAGCCTGGACCCTGCTTCGGATTCTGTGTCTCCATCTCTCTCTGCCCCTCCCCACTCATGTTCCGGCTCTCTCTCTCTCTCTCTCTCTCTCTCTCTCTCTCTCTCTCTCTCAAAAATAAACAAACACTTAATTTTTTTTTAACAGAGAGAAATCAAGAAATCAGTCCCATTCCCAATTGCATCGAAAACCTTAAAATACCTAGGTATAAACCTAACCAAAGAGATGAAAAATCTATACACTGAAAACTATAGAAAGCTTATGAAAGAAATTGAAGACAAAAAAAAAAAAGGAAAAATATCCCATGCTCCTGGATTGGAAACATAAGTATTGTTAAAATGTTGATACTACTTAAAGCAATATACATATTCAGTGGAATCCCTATCAAAATAACACCAGCATTTTTTACAGAACTGAAACAAACAATCCTAAAATTTGTATGGAACCAGAAAAGACCCTGAATAGCCAAAGCAATCCTGAAAAAGAAAACCAAAGCTGGAGGCATCACAATCCCAGACTTCAAGATGTATTTCAAAGCTGTAATCATCAAGACAGTATGATACTGGCACTTAGATCAGTGGAACAGAACAGAGAACCCACAAATGGACCCACAAATGTATGGCCAACTAATTTTTGACAAAGCAGGAAAGAATATCCAATGGAATAAAGAGAGTCTCTTCAGCAAATGGTGCTGGGGAAACTGGACAGCAACATGCAGAAAAGTGAACTTGAACCATTTTCTTACACCATACACAAAAATAAACTCAAAATGGATGAAAGACCTAAACCTAAGACCTAAGAAGCCATCAAAATTCTAGAGGAGAAAGCAGGAAACAACCTCTTTGACCTCATCTGCAGCGATTTGTTGCTCCACACGTCTCCAAAGGTAAGGGAATTAAAAACTAAAATGAAATATTGGGACCTCATCAAGATAGAAGGCTTCTGCACTGCAAAGGAAACAATCAACAAAACTAAAAGGCAACTAATGGAATGGGAAAAGATATTTGCAAATGACATATCAGATAAAGGGTTAGTATCCAAAACCTAGAAAGAACTTATCCAACTCAACACCCAAACAACAAATAATCCAGTGAAGAAATGGGCAAAAGACATGAATAGACACTTCTACAAAGAAGACATCCAGATGGGTAACAGACACATGAAAAAATGCTCAACATCACTCATCATCAGAGAAATACAAATCAAAACCACAATGAGATACCATCTGACACCAGTCAGAATGGCTAAAATTAACAACTCAGGCAACAACATATGTTGGCAAGAATGTGGACAAAGAGGGTCTCTTTTGCACTGCTGGTGAGAATGCAAACTGGTGCAGCCACTCTGGAAAACAATATGGAGATTCCTTAAAAAATTAAAAATAGAACTACCCTACGACCCAGCAAGTGCCCTACTAGATATTTATCCAAGGGATACAGGTATGCTGTTTCAAAGGGGCACATGCACCCAATGTTTATAGCAGTGCTATTGACAATAGTCAAAGTATGGAAAAAGCCCAAATGTCCATCAATGGGTGAATGGATAAAGATGTGGTATATATATATAATGGAGTATTACTCAGCAGTCAAAAAGAATGAAATCTTGCCGTTTGCAACAACATGGATGGAACTAGATGGTATTATGCTAAGCAAAATAAGTCAAGCAGAGAAAGACAAATATCATGACTTCACTCATATATTGAATTTAAGATACAAAACAGATGAACATAAGGGAAGGAAGCAAAAATAATATAAAAACAGGGAGGGAGACAAAACATAAGAGACTCTTAAATATAGAGAACAAACAGGGTTGCTGGAGGGGTTGTGGGTGGGGGATGAGCTAAATAGGCAAGGGACATTAAGGAAGACACTTGCTGGGATGAGCACTGGATGTTATACATAAGGGATGAATCACTGAAATCTACTCCTGAAATCATAATTGCACAATATGCTAACTAACTTGGATGTAAATTAAAAAATAAAATAATAATAATAATAAAGAGCAGAATGAAGTGGAAAAAATTTTTTAAATAAAAAGTACGTATAAATAAGAACCTCATTTCCAAGCAGTTATAATCTAGAGATAGATACAACTAAGAGAAACTAATTTAATTTGGAAGGACTGCTCCCTTTCTTTATATTTAATGTGTAAATTCATTTCTGGTATACTTTTTTCTTTTTATGAAGTTGGTTATTTTTTTATTTACTATATACTACAAGAGACGTTTTTATCTCACTTACTTTTCTCAGATACAAAAAAATGAATGAAAGGTAGAAGGAAAATTTATGTTGTCATCAATGAATGAGGCATTTATTCATTTATACATTTATATATATATATATATGTGTGTCTTTATACATTTTATTTTTATTTTTTTAATGTTTATTCATTTTGAGAGAAAAAGAGACAAGTGTGAGCAGGGAAGGGACAGAGAGAGAGGGAGACACAGAAGAGAGGGAGACACAGAATCTGAAGCAGGCTCCAGGCTCAGAGTTGTCGGCACAGAACCTGGGGCCCGAACTCAAGAACCAGGAGATCGTGATCTGAACTGAAGTCAGACGCTTAACCGAGTCACCCAGGCACCCTTATTTATACATTTTAGTATGAACTTGGCTACATACTAAAATGTATAAAATAATTTGTCCAACTATATTGAAATTGAACTGAACCGACAAAACAGAGAGCTGGAATATATTTTTTCAGAATTTGAGCAGGAAACCAAGTTCCCTAAAAGTTCAGTCCTATCCAAATATGTTGATTAAAGTGATGAGATTTTGAGGTGTGATTGGATCATGACAAAAGTAAGGAGTATCATATAAATTCAGTTAGATATAGCATAATGGCAGAGGATGTAGATCTGAAAGAGAAACTATATTTATTCTTCATTTACGTCTTCTATGAATTATAACCCTAGACAAGAGAAACTTCCTGACAAGAAGTGGGCTAAATTATGGAGGTGGGGCAGTAATTGCTATAATTTAGCATCAAAATCCTGTCACTTAAGGGCTTTGTTTTAAGCTATTTAAACTCTTAAACATCAAGCACTAAGGAAAAATCAGCTATCAGAGCAAAGGAGATAAAACATTTGGCGAGATGGTTTCAAAATACTAAATCAGAAAAAAAAACATGAACTACCCCTTTTTATTTGCCCCACGCCACTTACCCTATTTAATGTTTTATAATATAATATATAACAATTATTATACTATAATATACTATAATTATATAAATAAAATATATTGTAAATATAAATACATAATTTGTATTTTATCTTAAAATAAGCAATAATCCCTCCCCCCAAAAAACACAGTACCTAAACATAAATGCTATAAATAAATGTGAGAAGTGTACAAAAGTGAAAGGAAATGGAAGATCTATATCATGTAAATATTTACCCAGAAAAATAAAGACAAAAATAGTTCACATACATTGTGGATTCGGCTTTTGGCTTTGTCCAGCAAAGCCGAGGGTGGCAGAAAGGATTACTCAAGACTCCATGCAAGTCCAGAGAGGTGATAGGTGAGGGGAAGTCTCATCAAGCTCCCGTATTTATTAGGCATACATTATCGGGAAAACATTGTGCAATATGTCTGTGGCTACATGCCAGTAGAAACGTATAGAAAGCATGCAAAAAAACAGGGAGTTCCCAAGACTACAAAAGAGCAGATGCCTAAAGCATGGGGGAGAATGAGATAAGATATTCCATAGATAACATGGTCTAAGGAATTAATGAGCACAGGCAGGACTCAACCCCTATAAACACACTAACTAGATACTGGTCCTCTGTTTTCAGCAGGGCCAGAAAGCAGTGTAATGCAGTCCCTATAATCTCCTTAACCAGGACATAGCTATTTGATTTCCCACACATTGTTCTCCATAATCAAAGACATCAAAATAACATATTAACCTGAGTAAAAAGAATATCAAAGAATAAAGTAGCCAAAATGTGATAAGACAGTAAGAATATTTGAAAGGATTTTCATGATTGTAAATTATGAAAAAGAGACTGAAGACAAGAAAATTTATTACAGAAATAAAAACCCAGTATAATTTACCCATATAAGAAAATGTGTCCATTTCAAGAGTTCAGTTCTGTAAGTTCAGATATATGCACATACCCATGTAACCATAAGATCCTATGCCCTTTGCCAAAAGTCCTACCAAATTTTCATAATCATTGATTGGCTTTCTCCATTTTGAATAAATTTGTCTTTTCTCCAGTTGCATATAAATGGAGTTCATCTGTAGAGAAAATGGAGGACAATTGTCATCTTAATAAGATTAAATCTTCCAGTTCATGAATATGGCATCCCTCTCCATTTATTTTGGTCTCTTAAATATCTCTTAGCAATATTTTATAACTTTCAATGTGCAATGTGTATCCATCTTTTGCTAAATATATTTTTAAGTAGTCCACATTTTTATGGTTTGATAAATAATTTTTTAAACTTAAACACCCAACCATTTAGTGTAGAGAAATTAAATTGAATTTGTCTTAACTTTATATCTTGTGATTTGCCTAATTCACTTACTGCTTCTCTGAGACTCCAAATGTAGATATGCTAGACAGATGGCTTGCTGTTGTTCCAGAGGTCACTGAAGCTCTATTTATTGATTTTTAGTCTTTTTTTCTCTCCGTGTGTGCTTCAACTTGAATTGATACTATTTGCTGGGTCTGTATTCTAATTTGCTCTTTACCCCATCCTATGAATTTTTTTATTTCACATACCTTGCTTTTCATCTCTAGTCATTTCATTTACTTTCTGTATCTTTTATTTCACTTTCATCATTTTAAATCTCTGAACATATTAAGCATATTTACTATAACTGTCTTAATGTCTTTGTTTTCTAATCTATCTTCCCTGGCATTTCTTGGTCTGTTTCTACTGACTGATTTTTCTACTAGTTATGTGCTATAATTTCCTGCTTCTTTGTATGTGTAGTAATTTTTTTATCATATGTTAGACATGCAGTTAAATTGTTGAGTATTTATAATTTGATGTCTTGCTTTAAGTTTAAGGAGTATTGTGCTTTGTTCTGGTAGGCAATTAACTTACTTGAATATTATTTTGATCCACTTAATTCCTATTTTTAAGCATTTCTGTAGCATGTCTAGAGTAGTTTTCATTGCAGGCATACTTCAATTCCTTTACCAAAATATGACCCTCTGAAGTCTCTTGAATGTCCTAGTGATGACTAACAAATTTCTACACTGGCTGGTCAAAGCTCAAATGCCTGCCTGCCTTGTGCAAAATCTGAGAATTGTTCATCTTACAACCCTTTGCTTGGCTTTCATTTGAGTTTTACATTTCACTTGCACAACCTAGTACATAGCAAGGACTAAGGAGCCTCAATGACAATTTTGGAAGCTGCTTTTCTTTATTTTCTCTTTAAAAAACATTTTTTTAAATGTTCATTTATTTGAGAGAGAGAGAGAGAGAGAGAGAGAGAGAGAGAGAGAGAGAGCAGGCAAGCAGGGAAGGAGCAGAGAGAGAGGGAGACACAGAATCTGAAACAGGCTCCAGGCGCTGAGCTGTCAGCACAGCTGGAACTCATGAACCGCGAGATCACAACCTGAGCCGAAGTCCAACACTTAACTGACTGAGCCACTCAGATGCCCCTTGAAACTGTTTTTCTTAATATCTCCTTCTTCTATAAAATTCTGCTGCACAGTTTCCATTTGTCTCAACTTTTCTGAATTCCCTTCTCCATCTGCTAAACTAAATGAGAGTGCCAAGCTGTGTTTTCTCCTTTCTTGCTCCCGTGGTCTGGTTATTACTTCCAGCCAGAAAGGCAGGGTGATTGTTGCTTACCTTATTTATTTCCTTTCTCTCATGGATAACAGCTTAGTGCTGCCTGTTGTTCAATATCTAAAAACAATTTGGGGAGGGGCATCTTGGTGGCTCAGTTGGTTAAGTGTCCGACTCTTGATTCAACTCAGATCATGATCTCATGGTTTGTGAGATTTAGCCCCATGTCAGGCTCTGTGCTAACAGTGAGGAGCCTGTTTGTGATTCTTTCTCTTTCCTCTCTCTGCCCGTCTTCCCCACTGGCACTGTCTCTCTCTCTCCTTCAAAATAAGTAAACATTTAAAAACTAAATAAAAACAATTTTTTCTCCATCTGTCCAGTTTTCTAATTATTTATGGTAAAAGAGTATTTATGGTCCATGTTTCTTTATTATAGCCTGAAACAAATAATTAATTGACTTTTATATTGATACTATATCCATCAAAGTTACCCAATTTGATTATTTCTAGTTATTTAGATGAGAATCTGCTCCCCATATGGATAATCATATTATACATTAGGAATAATGATTTTCATTTTTTCTGTTCCAATCCTTAAGCCAGTCAGTCAGTCTTTACTTTATCCTGTCTTTATGGACTGGCTATAACTTCCAATGCAGTATTGTCTTATTCAGAGAGTGATGCTTATGGATAAAATTACCTGAGAAGTATAAAAATTACTTTGGTTTTTACCTTAAGTCTTAATTTTCATCTCTAAATCAAGTAAAGCAAAATTGAACATATTATTTAAACAGCAGACGGGGCGCCTGGGTGGCTCAGTCGGTTAAGCGTCCGACTTCAGCCAGGTCACGATCTCGCGGTCCGTGAGTTCGAGCCCCAAGTCAGGCTCTGGGCTGATGGCTCAGAGCCTGGAGCCTGTTTCCGATTCTGTGTCTCCCTCTCTCTCTGCCCCTCCCCCATTCATGCTCTGTCTCTCTCTGTCCCAAAAATAAATAAACGTTGAAAAAAAATGCTATAAAAATAAACAGCAGAAGTACAGTCCATTTTTCCTACCTTTTTACCCACCCATATGGTTATCCTTTATGGATGAAGGCATATAAAGATGTTTGGAATGGTATCCACCAAATTTTGTTATTTGTTTCTGAGGGGTAAGAATTGGAATAGACTTTGGAACTAATTTTTACTTTTCATTTTGTTCCTTTATGCATTGCTTTATTTTTTTTGTAAATAACAAGCTTGTATTATTTTATGAAACTAATGGTCCATAATCTAAAACAAATTACATGCTTGTAAAAAGACAAATAACATGAAGGTGTAGGTAGAAAAATGTGGAAATTTTCCTCATTCAATACAACCCAATTTCTAGGGATATCCACTGTTAAATGATGTGTATACTTCCATAATTTTTTCAGTGTATATACAAATATTTAAGTATATATAAATATGTATATGTGTGTACACATATATGTACATACAAATGTGTGCGTATATAATATATATTTATACACATATATATATACTGGAAATATAACACACAAATATAACTGGAAGTAGATATGATTTTCCCCTAAATGATATTGTATTGAATATAATAATTTTCAGTGTGCTTTTCTTGGTTTAACAATATATTATAAACATCTTCTCATGTCAGTACATAGATATACATCATAAAATTATAATTTATTTTTTAATATGAAATTTATTGGAAATTGGTTTCCATACAACACCCGGTGCTCATCCCAACAGTTTCCCTCCTTAAAATTATAATTTAAAAACAATTATTTTATACCTACTATTAAATAATAGAGAAATATTGATAGAAAAATGTGCATTTGTCACTTTGGCCACTTTTTTCCCTCTTATACCGTCTTTTTCAAGGCAACACTGTAAACAGTTTGTCATGCAAACCTTGGTCTTTTTCTACACAATTAAATTTTTTCAATTGTATTTATACATCATATAACTATGTACCCCATATATATGTATAATAGTATATATATGTATAGTTAAGTATAATGTAATAGTTTTTCTGACACTTGATTTTATTATAAGCCTTAAAAGAAGGACTATAAAATTTCTATTTTGTTGTTTGTATTCTTTTGAGCAGCATGTTAATATTTATTAGCATAAATGTTCCATAGTTCACTTAGCTCTTTTTCCCTTGATGGACTTTAGGTCCTCTGGTAGGTATTACACAGTGACTCACTTCAATCCATTTCAAGTACCTTGGAGCATGCTTGACTGAGTGACAGGGACTGAACAGTTACAGACTACATTTTTCAGACTCCCTTAACAAACAACTTAGGTTCCATATGGGCTTAGCTCTCAATGAGCAGACACATTCATATATTGGAAATGTAGTCTGGTACTTGTGCTGTTTCTGCTAGTGAGCTCAGTTGTAGTGGTGCTTGATTTCATGGAACAGTAGTTATTGGCCTGTGCATGGGTGTTGTAAAGCAGGGTGCTTGGCATCATTTTGCTGGCCTAAATCTTATCTAAGTGAGAGCAGTTCTAGAACTGGATGTAGTGGTGGTAGAAGAAATGTGGACATGGGACATGTGCAATATTGTGATTTGTAATAAATATGTATTTGGTCATTTAGATGATCAAAGTACATTTTCTTATACATATTTGATCTCATCTATAATTCCTGGCTTATAGCTCCCAAACTCTTGGAATTTCCTGTGAAGAAAGCAAAAACGGTCTCTTGTTATGTTAATAATGTGATACTTGGATTGCATCTCAGGGCTGTGGTTGGTTGCCAGGAGATAGATCATGTGATTAGAGGGTTGGAGCTTTCAATCCCATCTCCTGACTTCCTGGGAAGGGGAGAGGAGAGGGCTGGAGATTGAATCTGTTGCCAATGACTGATGATTCAATCAATCATGCCTATATTATGAAGCCCCCATTAAAAAATTAAAAAAGGAGAGGGTACAGAGAGTTTCTGGGTTGATGAACATGTGGAGGTCTGGAGAGAATGTCAGTCTCCAGGAGGGCATGGAAGTTCTGCACTCCTTCCTAAATACCTTGCCCTATTTATCTCTTCCATCGTGCTGTTTCTGAGTTAAATCTTTTTAAAATAAACCAGTGATGTAGTTAAGTAAAATATTTCTCCAAGTTCTGTGAACTGCTCTAGCAAATTAATTAAACTCAAGAACGGGCCATAGGAACCTCTGATTTATTACCAGGTGGTCATAAGTGCAGGTAACATGCTGGACTTGTGACTGACATCTGAAGTTCTGGGCGGTAGGGTTGTTGGAAGCCTGAATCTATAGCTGGTAGGTGAGAAGCCTAGGTGACAACCTGACATTGTGATTGGCATCTGCAATGGGAGCGAGCACTCTTATAAGACTGAGCCCTTAACCTGTGGAATCTTATGCTATCTTCAGGAAGATAGTGTCAGAATTAAGTTGAATTATAGGACACCCAGCTGGTGTCCCAAGAACTGTTTATTCAAGGGGAACATCAGGGGAATCCTTCTTCACCACACACTGGGAGTTGAGTCTCAAAACACTTTTGTAACAACATGTTTCCCTGATTTTCCTGATCATGATGGAGATAGAAACTTGCTTGTTAGCATAATTCTGTGGGGGTATTCTGGGAGTCCTTTCTAGAGATTCAGCATAAAGATTGCCGACTTAGTCTTTCCAATAATTTTGAAATGCCTAATTCTCTGTTCTAAACCCTTTTTGTTTTTAACTAGCTAGAGTTGTTTCTGTTATCTGTAACTAAACATTAAGTGCAAAGGAATTTAGAAACTGAAATTGAAGGTTGTGTGTGACAGAAGCCATATATTTGGCATTGATTTAGCAATCATGGAAGATAGGAAGGACTCCGCTGTTGCATTCTAAAAAGAATGATACATTTTGCTATTTGATGATAACAAATAATAAAATTATTTCCTGTGGTACAATTTGCTGACCATGACTATAGCAATTAGGGAAATGGTAGAGGCACTTAATATTAGGGGTGTTGATTGCTTCTTTCACCTTTAAACAGAGTTCTCCAGGAAAGTCAGGTACGCAGTCTAAAACCAGCCAGTCTGCAAGCAGAGATGGAAGGAAATACAATCCCTTTGGGGACTGATACACCCAGGAGGATACAATACACCCAGGAGGTGCTCTCTGCCTAGGTCTACAGTCTAGGTTGACTGAAGGTGCAGTAATGTGGTTCCTTGAAGTGTTAAGAAGGCTGACTATTTTAACCTAAAAATTGAAGCAGTTAGTGGGAATGTAAAGTAATAGCCATAGCAAGAGAGAAAAGTAACAACAGCCATAGCAGGAAGCCAAGAGTCTGCTGTCACAGAGAATTTTATCACTCCTCTGGTCCAATGACTCTGTAATTCTTGTTTTCCTCTTTTCCAAACGGGAGCATTTATTATATTTACCCGGTTCCTACTGCACTATAATATACTGCATGTGTTTGGGAGCAGATAGCTTGCCTCTTATTTTAGCAATTGACAGACCATGAGATTACACATAATCTAGAGATACTGCAGTCATGCAATCATCACTGTCTGGAACTTTGGAACTATCTTTCTTGGAAAAGGCTCTATGTGTCAAAAGAAGGCTATGAGTGAACATTTGGGTGGACAAATGGCCAGACTATGGGATAAGCTACTGTTGTCCTGCAAACTCAATTTTTCCTTCTTGCTTAGGAATTGATTTTCAAATATTATTTGGGGACATAGACTCCAATATGACAACTACTTCCTATAATTACACTTGAATTTAGGTGTGGCCATATGGCTGTGGGTAAGTTCTGGCAAGTGGCATGTAAATGATAGTGATATAAACAACATCTAATAAATGTTTTTAAAGGGAGGGGACATGCTCCTCTCTCCCTTCTTTCCTACCTGCTAACTCAAATATGCACCAGATGACTGAAGCTGGATCATCACATTCCAGCTGGAATGTGTTCCATTGGATCACAGGTAAAATACACATATTGAGGATATGGCACCACAACAAGAGAGAAAGATTTCTGATAATCTTTGAGTTTTTATACCAAACATTTACATGAAAGAGAAGTAACTGTGTTTAAACCAGTGTTACACTGTTGTTTTGGTTTTTTCTGTCAATCACAGATGATCTAATCCTGTCTTCATAGAGGTGTTTTCTAAATTTTTAGAATTGCAAAAAAAGGTTTGAAGAAATAATGATGTCTTCATAGAAATATGTCTGTGTGCATGTTATTGGCATTATTTTTTAGGTTTGATTCCTAGAAGTGGAATTTTTGGGCAAATGATATATGTCATTTGGATTTTGAAAGATACTTCCTAATTGCCCTGCAAAAAAGCTTAGTCAGTTTATAGTTGCACAGAGTACATGACAGGAATTACTTACTTATGTCCATAGAAATACAGGTTTTCACCGATTTTTAAGTTTATTCTAATTGAATAGATATGTTGATACGCCTATCCCTAATTACAAGTAATGCTGACAATACTTTTTTTCTTTTTTTCCCTCCCTCTCCCTCCTTCTCTTCTTCTCCTTCCCCTTCTCTTTACTTCCCCTTTCCCTCCCCCTCCCTTCCTCCCTGCCCCTCCACCTTCCCTTCCCTCTCCCTCTTCTCCTCTCCTCCTCCTTCTTCTTCTCATCTGTTTTTGTGTGATTTGCCAAACTTTCTGTAAAGGGTTTTTCTTTTTCTTTTTGTTTGTACGAACTCTTTACATATATGGGATATTAATTATTTTCAGTTATTTTTTGGCAAATATTTTTTCTAGATTGCTGCTCATTATGTAACTTTATGGTGTCTTTATATATGGTAGCTTTATTTAAATAAAGAGTTATTTATATTTAGGCAAACATACTGATATTTTCCTTTTTGGCTTTTGGGTTTTGTGTCTTGCCTAGGAGATATTTTTCATTCCTAGAGATCATAACATTGGATTTCTATATATCCTTTAACACATTTGTTCAATTAAAAATTGTTTAGTTTTTTAATCCATCTTGTGGAACATATTTATATAAGGTATGAGTTATTGGTTAAACATTCCATCCTTTTTGAAGAATATTCAATTTTCCCAATGCTATTTATTTAATAACACACCTGTACCTCACTGATTTGTAATGCAACTTTTAGTATAGCCAGCATATTCCTGAATATGTCAGTCAGTATATTCCTGAATATGTATGGATCTGTTTCTTGGTTTCTCTATTGTATTTTAACAGTTATCAGTCTATTTCTATGCCAGTGCCATTCTTTGTGACATACTATAATTTTGTAATACATTTAGATATCCAGATAGCAAACATTCTTTTTAAAAATATTTTGGTATTCTAATTTATATACACTTTCACATGAACTTTTGAAACAAATTTTTATCAACCCAGTTGAAAGGGGATTTTAAACTGTTATAGCTGTCCCATAATTTTTGGAAATCGGTAAGTGTGTTTAAAATATAGGGTAACTGTACTATTAACATTTGAAAAAAATGATATCTAGCCACTTGGAAAGTATTTTAGAATCAGGATGTTATATGAATGCATATGCTATTGATATGTTTATATGAATACCTATATTGTTGATGGGTTAAAATTTCATGAATATAACACCTTATTTTCATTTTATTATTCCAAATAAAAACTAAGGAATTATCTTTCCCCCCAAAATTATTTGTGTCCATATTTAGACAAAATATTAATCCAACCCCAGTTCTCTTTTCTATATAGCAGATGTTTTAGTGCATGTTGTATCAGATAAGCAAATACCAATGTTCTCAGTTTCCTTTGATTGACAATAAACTGGCAGAAACTGGGACTTCTGGTTTCTTCTAATTCTGTTCGGTGAATGTATTGGTATTATGAAAACTTAGGTAACAGGTACTGTGATTTAATAGTTATTATGTGGAGAGAAAGACTGTGGCACTGGATTAATGTTGATTTGCATTAATAAGAGTTAAGTATAGAACTTTCAGTAAAATCAGTAAGAAATGCAGCCCTCTGTTATTCTTTGGCTACTATTGCCTCTGTCATCATCACATGGCACTATTTAGCCATATATAGTTTGCTAGGTTCTTTATTTCACACTAGTCAGTCCTGGAGGGGGTTGATAGCAAATTTTCCCAGCTGCTGCTGACAGTCAGGTTTCTAATTAGTCCATATCTACTTGCTGACTGGGATCCTTCCCAGAGCTTGAAAGAGTTGGCAGGCATTTCCCTCACCTTCCCCCTCTGGCTTGCTCCAACAACAACACAAGTTTCCAGTTTCGCTTAGAAGGAGCTTGTCCACACATCTAGTGTCCTAAATTTTATGACTACCACCTGACAGACAGGCCTCAACCTCATAGCTCTTAGAGTCCATGGGGCTTGCATTCATGAGTCTTAAGATATGATAGCAAACAAAGAATCAGTTTTTCAGATGGGCATGGGGGCATTCCCCCAAGCTGTACACCCAGGCTTAGCACAGAGGAAGAAGGTAAAAGCTCTCAACAAAGTGCATATACGAGGAATGTACTCCAACATAATAAAGGTTGTATGTGATAAGCCCACAGCCAACATCACACTCAATGGTGAAAATATTAAAACTCTTCCTCTAAGATAAGGAACAAGACAGGACTGTCCACTTTCTCCAGTTTTATTCATCATAGAATTGGAACTCCTCTCCAGGGCAATTAGGCAAGTAAAAGAAATGAAAGATATTCAAATCAGAAAGGAGGAAGTAAAACTGTCACCATGTGCAGATGACATGATATTTTATAAAGAAAAACCTAAAGACTCCACCAAAAAACTGTTAGGACTAATAAATGAATTCAGTAAAGTTGCAAGATAGAAAATCAATATACAAAAACCAGTTGCATTTTATACATTAATAATGAACTACTGAAAGAGAAATTAAGAAAAGAGTCTCCATTTCCAACTCATCAAAAAGAATAAAATACCTAAGGGAAAATTAAACAATTTGGTAAAAGACATGTACACTAAAAACTGTAAAACACTGATGAAAGAAATTAAGAAATACACAAGTGAATGGAAAGATACTCTGTGCTCATAGGCTGGAAGAATTAATACTGTTAAAATGTTCATAATACCCAAAGCAATCTACAGATGCAATGCAGGCTCTATCAAAACTCCAATGATATTTTTCACAGAACTAGAACAAACAATTTTGAAATTTTTATGGAACCACAAAAGACTCTGAATAGCCAAAGCAATCTTGATAAAGAACAAAACTAGAGAGGCATCATGCTGTCTGATCTCAAACCATTTTACAAAGCTGTAGGAATCAAAACAGTATTGTATTGACATAAAACAGACACATATCAATGGAATAGAATGGAGATCCCAGAAACAAACCCATGCATATATGGTCAGTTTATTTATGACAAAGGAACCAAGAATATATAATGGGGAAAGAATAGTCTCTTCAGTAAATGGTGTTTGGAAAACTGGAGAGTCACATGCAAGAGAAGGAAACTGGACAACTATCTTACACTATATAAAAAAGTAACTCAAAAATGGATTAAAGACTTGAACATAAAACCTGAAACCATAAAACTTCTAAAGGAAAATATAGGTGGTAATATCCTTGACATCATTCTTGGGGATAATTTTTTGGATTTGACTTACAAGCAAAGGCATCAAAAGCAAAAATAAACAAGTGGCACGATGTCAAACTAAAAAGCTTCTGCATGGCAAAAAATCTGTCAACAAAATGAAAAGGCTACTTATGGGATGAGAGAAAATATTTGTAAATCATATAGTGATAAGGACTTAATATCCAAAATATATAAAGAACTCATACAAATCAATAAACAAAAATAAAAAATCCATTATAAAAAAATGGGCAGAGAAAAAAATGTTTTAAAAAATGGGCAGAGAATCTAAATAGATATTTTTCCAAAGATGACATACAGATTACCAACAGAAACATGAAAAGGTGCTCAACATCACTCATCATCAAAAATTGCAAACCAAAACACCTATGAGATATCACCTCGCACTATTATATGTATGTTGCCAAAAAAAAAAAAAGGAGGAAATAACAAGATGTGGAGAAGATGTGGAGAAAAAGAAAGACTTGTGCACCATTGGTAGAATGTAAACGGGTACAGTTGCTGTGGAAAATGGCACAAAGTTTGCTCAGAAAATTAAAAATAGATATGATCCAGCATATGAACCAGCAATCCCACTTCTAGGTACTTATTTGAAGGAAATGAAAACACTACCTGGAAAAGATATCTGCATCCCATGTTCATTGAATAATTATTCATAATCACCAAGGTATAGAAACCACCTAAGTGTCTGTCAACAGATGAATGAATCAAGAAAATATGGTATGTATACAATGCAGTACTTTTCAGCCATGAGAAAAATGAAAATCCTGTCATTTGCAGCAACATGGATGAGTCTGGAGGACATTGTGCAAAGTAAACTAAGCCAGACAAAGACAAATACTGCATGGGATCACATGCATGTGGAATCTTAAAAAGAAAAAAAAAATAGTCAAACTCATAGAAATACCAAGTGTAATGGTACAAACTTACAGTTACATCAGATGAATAAGATCTGAAGATCTAATGTATGACATGGTGACTATAGTTGATAATACTGTAACATATAATTTATGCTAGGAGTAGAATTTAAGTGTACTCACACACACAAAAAAGTAACTATGTGAGATGATGGATGTGTTAATGAACTGGTGGGAAGCCTTTCATGATGTGTACATATATCAAATCATCTCATACACTTAATTAAAAAAATTAATATTTATAGTTAGAGAGAGAGAGAGAACAAGTGGGAGAGGGGCAGAGAAAGAGAATCCCAAGCAGGCTCCACACTGACAGAGTGTGAGTTTGATCAGATGTGTGAGTGGGATGCAGGGTTTGATCCCATGGACTGTGAGATCATGACCTGAGCCGATATCAGGAGTCAGACACTTAACATGTGAGCCACCCAGGCCCCCCTATCTTATACACTTTAAATATATTACAATTTTATTTGTCAATTGTACCTCAATAGAACTAATTAAAAAAAAAGAAATTAGCTATCAAGACACAAAAGAATCTTAAATGCATATTATTAAGTGAAAAAAGCTAATCTGAAAAGACTCCACGCAATATGGTTCCAACTGTATGAAATTCTGGAAAAGGCAAAACTGTGGCACAATAAAAATATCAGTGTTTTCCAGGCAGTGGGAGGAGGGAAGTTTGACTAGATGGAGTAGAGAGGGTTTTTAGGGCAGTGAAACAACTCTGCATGACACTGTAAAGATGGATACATGCCATTGTACATGTTGCATGCATCCAAACCCATAGAATGTACAACATCAAGAGTGAAACACAATGTTAACTATGGGCTTAGAGTGATTATGATGTGTCCATGTAGGTTTATCAGTTGTTACAAATGGGAGAAGCTCTGTTGCATGTATGGGGTCAGAGGCTACATGGGGAATCTCTGTACCTTCCTCCTCTTGATTTTGCTGTGAACATAAATCTGCTCTAAAAATAAAATTTCCTCAGGGGATGGACTTCCTTTAATCCCAAAGCAGCTCTAACAGCTAGATATTATTGTAACTCTGGTTGTATAGATAAGAAGACACAGAGGCACAGACAGATTGAGTAATGACCGATATCACACAGTGAGCAGGTGATAGACCTAGGATAGGAAGACAGTGTGAATTCAAGGTCTGTGCTTCTATTACTTTGTGCTGCTTCCCAAAAGGACTCACCCCAAAAAATAGTTTTGAAAAAGATTCCACACAAACTTAAAACTGCACACAGGCTGCATTTCTCTTTAGGAATGTGACCATCTCACTAACTACCTCCAGGAAGAGTACTGTAAAAACGAACCCTAATATTTGCTCTGTTATAAAGTATGTTTATATATGTGTGAATTACAACATCTTATAAATCTTAAAATTGTTTTGAGGTATTTATACTAAGTCTTCCTCGAAGTCTATATTTAAAAAGAGCATTTGCTTTTTATTTGCCTTTGGGTTTGTCTGTGTTAATTTGAACCTATAACGCTTGTCCAATGTCAACAGTGTGAACAAACAAAACTGTATCCTTTCTTTTTTGAATAAACCTGTAACTTCGTATAAAACTTTGCATACATTTACCCTTAGACTATTTCTATAAGGCAGCAAGATCATTTCCAAGAGAAGCAGACAGGTTTATTTTGGTACATAGAATGTCCATATAGGTTCAGTAGTTTTACTTTTATGGCCTAAATGTTTAACATGATTCTTTAACCACGCTGTTGCACAGAAATTCTTGCCAAGAGATCCAGTAAAATACTTGGGCACAGAGTATGGCTAAGTAATTGTTTCAGTTTGTTTAATTAGAAAACCTGCAGATAGTTGATATGGGGTAGAGAGTTATTTTAGGTTGAAAAAAATACCTCATTAGTGTGCTCATCCCATGTTAAGTACTCCAGTTACACAGACTAAGAACATGTTTTCTCTTATCGGGATCATGATATCCTTTTCCTAAAGGAAATATTTCTATCACAGTGAAAATTCCCCCTTTCCCTTAGGTACCTGTGGGAAAGAGCTTCTAAATAACCACATTTGTTTTGGCTCAAAGGCAAATTGTGGGTAATCTGAATCTCTCATCAGTTTCAAAATTCTCTGTGGATTAGTTCTGTTTCCTCAGCAAATTTCCTTGATCACAATGGAAATTTGGACAAACACGTGTTTATATTTTCCACTAGTAAAATAGTGTTATCTGAAGGGCCCACTCTGTGGTATTTGGGGTACTTTGCTCGTCTTTTACTGTTAGTACTTTAGCCAGAACATGAATTAGGCTGCAATATTTGGGCTGTTTCAGAGCTCATTCAGGGGCAGCTTGTTCAAATCACAAACCACAGTGTGATTGGATCTCTTACAAATTTCAGAAACAAGCTCTGCTGGGACAATATTTTAGTGTGGTTAAATATCAGCAAATCATCTTCCTTACCCCGGCTAAAGATCTCCAGGGAACTATGTGGTCCATTTCTGTGGCTCTGTACCAAAAATGACCATTGACAGAAATACTTCATATTTGGCATGCACATGAGTTATGCCCTCTATTCTTTCTCCCTCAAACCATTTTTTCTTTTTTTTTTTCCTCCCCTTCTACTTCACTCTTTTAAGTTTGTTCTAAGTTTTTCTCTCCCACAGTCAACACTAAACATTCCTTCAGTATTTTAAATGTTCAGTAATAGGCTCCTGGGAGGAAAAATACACTATACATATAGTGTATACGTATACATACACACACTTTGTGTAAATTCTAGTGATTTTATAAAGATATGGCAGCCATATGGCAACCATTCTGGTGTCAGCCTTGGAGCAAAAGTTTGTTTATTTGTTTTAAGTGCATTAAAAAGAGGGAGAATAACATAGTAGGGATACCAGAGTAAGAGAGCAATTGAAGAACACTTTTAAACATTACAGGCAAATCAGGAATTTTAGAAAAATCTTGGATTCAAACTAATGAATCAAACACAATGCAATTATTGAGTACCTTCTATGTACCAGTTACAAATTATGCATTTCTTATAAACACATTTACAAATTCCTTATAAATGTAAGAGTCTCATATATTTTAAGTAAAACTAATTTCAATAATGAAAATCCACTTTTAAACATTCCTTATGCTAATTAAAAAACTACTAATCCACCAATGAGACATCATGTCCATATTAGTAAAGCCTCTTATGTCAGTTAAGACGTCCTAGAGTGTGACCTTTCTGGTTAAATGCTGAGTTTACTATTCCCTGTGAATTCCTGATTAAGGCAATGGATGACACATGATGTGATATCAATGTCTACACTGAGGTATTTTAAAATAAATTTTTGACTTTGTAGCATGCTATTGATTTTTCTCCCTACTTTATTTAGTCATTGTTTCTTAGTTTGCTTTGCTTATAGGCCTGAAATCAACTACAGATGTTGGGCTACCTAGGGCTTGATGTTCAATACCCTCTTTTTCCTCTTTAAGTGAATTTAAGCACCACCCATATGCTGATAAATCTCAAAACAGTGTCTCTGGCCCTGACATTTCCCCTGAGCCCCTTAACCACCTAGGTGACATCTCCATGTGGATGGCTACTCAGAAGTTTCAGTTCTTCACATTTCTTGATTCCTGTACCCAACTCCCAATACGGGGGAAAAAATCCTGTTACATTCTGGGTGCTCTCCATCTCAACCAATGGTATTACCTTCTATCTAGTTTTCCAACTCAAAAACAATGGGGTGAGCCTTGCTTCTTTCCTTCCCCTTATCCCTTGCATTCAACCCAGAAATTCAGCGTATTTGACTTCCAAAATATTTCTCTGATTCTTCCACTTCATTCCATTCTCCCCATCCCAGTCCTAACCCAAAGTAGCATCATTTCTCACCTGGACTGCTGTAATAGCTTCTAAATGGTTTCCCTGCTTCCTGCATCCCTACCCTCCATTGTTCATGTAGTAGCCAGTGGTCATTTTAAAACACAGATCATATTATTCCCTTGCTTAGAACTTTTTAATGGGTTCTTGTTGCATTTATATGAAATTTAAAATACTTGCCATTCCCTCCATGATCTTGCTGCCTACTTTTCTATCCTCTTTTTACCTACCTACTCCTTCACACCATACCCCCAGTTGCTCATTATATTTCAGCCTCACTGACCCCTTTCTAGCCCTGAGTAACCAAGTGCTTTACCAACTCATAAATCTTGCTGTTATCTCTGTCTGATATTCTTTTTACACAGTTCCTGGTAAGGCTGTTGCCTACCGATTTTTCAAGTCTCAGCTCCAATCCTCAAAAAGGCTTTCCATGGAAACTCAGTTCAGATTACCTTTCCCTAAACTCTCCACTTTCACATTCCATCAGGCCATTTATTTCCTCGTTAACACTTGCTACAATCTGTAATTCTCTTTCCATGTACTCATTGGCTTGCTTATTGTTGTCTCCCCAGAAAACAAAAGCTTTGCAAAAGGAAGGACCTCACCTACCGTGTTCATGGCTTCCTTCCCTTGGTGATCACCATGCCTGATATATACATAGGTGTCTGATTAAGCATTTACTAAATAAATGAATGAAAACAAAGAGTAGAGGAATTATGGAGACTAAGAAGTGAAATCATCATGAATAATAGGATGTTACAAGGCAAAAGGGTTTTAGATTTATCTGATGTACCTTCCTGATGAGGTAGGCCAGAGGGGTTAAGTTATCTACAGATGAAGAAGTGAGTGGCTGGAATGTGGGTGACCTGACATTGAGCATAGTGTTTTCCACTAAACAAATGAGTCATAAACTTGGTCCCTGATCAGATTTTCATTGGCTGGTATTGAAATGAGGAAAATAAGAGTAACATTACATGTGTTTATTTATATATCTCCAGCTGTCCTTTCTTGCAAAGAACACATCTGGCTTACATCCTTCCTTTTTTTTTTTTAATGTTTTTTTATTTATTTTTGAGACAGAGATAGAGCATGAGCAGGGGAGGGGCAGAGAGAGGGGGAGACACAGATTCTGAAGCGGGCTTAAGGCTCTGAGCTGTCAGCAAAGAGCCTGATGCTGGGCCAACTCACAGAGTGTGAGATCATGATCTGAGCTGAAGTCGGACGCTTAACCAACTGAGCCACCCAGGTGTTCTACATCCTTCCTTTTTGTATCTAATATCGTTTCTTCTATAAAATGTTGATAGTAGATATATATTTTTTAATGTCATTTTCTTGACAAAGTAAAAAATTCACTGTTTTAATTTTGGCATAGCACAAATGTGCCAAAATGTGTTTAAATATTCCCCTCCTGATTATTGTTCTCAATTTTCCAGTTTTTTTCCCCACTACAAACAATTCTGTCATAAACATCTCTGTAATTATGTCAGTAAATTAATATACAAATCTCTATCTTCATCTCTCCCTATATTTATATCTCTTTTCATATAATAGTACTATCACTACTTTAGATACATGTTCAATAGTAGAAATGTTAGATTAGGGGATATATATTTTTTATTTCAGTATATTTTGGTAAGGGTTAAGAAATTTAACCAGTATGACCTGTATTTGAAACTTCTTGCTATAGTAGCTGTGGCCTTGCCTCTCAAAGCAGTTCAGTCACCTCCAGGACAGAACCACGTAAGCTATCACCTAGCTATCTTTATTTCATTCTGTTATTTGCCACTCTAGAGACAGTTTAGCAGTCTGGATTACCCAAGGGATAAATCTATCATCTGGTGAGGTGGGAATTTGTATTCAGGAAAATGCCTTCATGCCACCTGGGTGGCTCAGTTGGTTGAGCGCCCAACGTCGGCTCAGGTCATGATCTTGTGGCTCATGGGTTTGAGCCCTGCATCAGGCTCTGTGTTGACATCTTAGACCCTGGAGCCTGCTTCAGATTCTGTCTCCCAATCTCTCTCTGCCCCTCCCCCCTCACGTTTTCTCTTTCTCTCTCTCAAAGATAAACGTTAAAAAAAGAAAGAAAAAGAGAAAGAAAGAAAGAAAGAAAGAAAGAAAGAAAGAAAGAAAGAAAAGAAAGGAAGAAAGAAAATGTCCTTAGTTTCTGCTCCTTATTTTGTATTTCCATACACTAACCTGGTACTTGTATCACTGATGGCTTTCTTTGTCTTAGGCCAGTAAGGTTGTTCTTATACCCTAGGACTGCCCACTCTGGTGATGATTGACAGGATATAACCCTAATTTTTGTCCATAAAGAAGTTTAATATTTTTTTTTCTTTTTAAAAATAAATATGAAGTCTGCAAATTACTTTCAATGCCCCTCTTTTAGGTAGTTTCCTCAAGACAAAACAGATTTAGGATTGTAGAAAACAAGTGATTAATCTGAATTTGTCACCTGTTTCCATCTGACTACTCTGCTGTCCAGATATCAAAGCATTCCATACTCTCCTGGTAAGCTCAGTCTCTTCACAGTCCATTGTAGATTTCCCAAATCATCCCTGATCAAGTTCATACTGTAGTGAACAAACAGTTCATGGCCATGTCTGAAAATGGGATTGGCTCCAACTCTAGAGCATAGTGTCTAATGCTTGTGTATGTTGCAAAAGAAGCAAAAATACTGAAGTCACACGAAATAAAGCTACTGTGAACTGCTATGCCAATTTTAAATTAAGGTGCTGTTACTTACTAAACAAACAAACAAACAAAACATAAAACCAGTCAAAATCTCACCCACCAGATTTAGTAGGAAGCCCATGGTTCAAGGAGCCTGAGTAGGGAGAGGTTCTGACCTCCACCCCGGAAGGAGAGGAGCCTAATACTGCCTTTGGTTCTGTTTATAGTCACAGAGATGATGCTGATATGCACCAGTTCCAGGTCCTTGTAGAGAAGCATGAATTTTCTCCCAAGCCAATTTCAGCCTAGCGTGGTGTATGCCTTTCAGGTTGGTGCTTTCAACTGATGACTCTTTCAAGCTAATCTCTAAAAATGCCAGCTGCCTCAAAAGTGTCAGAATTAATTGATGTGTTCATCTGCAAACTTAAAACCATTGTGCCCTCTCTTTCACTGCTGTGTCTCACCACCAAGTCTCAGTTAGCTATTCTTCCTCTATTCTTGAAAAATAAAGGGGATCACACTTAACAGCAAATAAACACTGCTGTGGGGGTAACCTGCTTAACCAGATGGAGTGGTAATTCCAATGGCCTCTGGGAACCTTATAATTTCCCCTTACCACCTGTCCACATGCATACACACAGACACACATACACACACACACACAGAGTCAGAAAGAAATTGATTTATTCTCGCAAACATGGCTTACCATTTTAAAGACAACAAGGTGGCTTTCTGGTCACAGAAAGAAAAAGGGGGAAAAAATCTACAAGATAAATCTTCAATGAGGTATCTTGCAACATAAAAAATGGATTGAGATTTTGACAAATAAAAATGAACAAGCACTCTTAAGTATTCAAAATGTGTGAAGTCTAATCAAAAATCTACTCTTGTGCCTTAGTAAAGACTGCAGAAGAAAGTCAATGATGTTCTTTTTCATAAACAAATTTGAAGCTTATTCGATTCTCTAAATTAAATAGTTTCCATATCGAAGGAAGGTTTCAAACGTCTGTTTACTTATTTACCGTGAATAGTTGAGTACTTTGCTTCATAAATGCTAATTCAAGAAAAAAAGTCACTTGTAGAGTGCATCCTCAGGTTATATAAACAATCTGTGCTGCATTTGGTGTTGGGTGAATTAAGATATGAGTCTACTGGCAACATTTTGCATACACAATACATGTCAGGCAAAGACTCAACAAGCTGTACTATTAATCTGTTGCCCCAAAGTCCTTAGCCAAAAATATTCTTCAAATTATTTTTTTGTATTTGGTAAGTGTTCTGTTAACATGGAAATATTTCTGCTTTACTTTCCTCAGAAAGTTCATATATATATATTTTTTAAACTGTGCTCCACTTTGCCTCATAAAGAAACTGAATTATATGCATTTTGTAACTTGAGTTAGTCTGCATAACAATGAAAAAATACATTTACATTTCTATGTGATAACTTCGGAATTGAAGTTAATATACAAGTAGTTATTTGTCATAAAAAATGACATAAAAATCCTAGAGCCAGATATTTCACTGATTTGGATCAGTGCTATTAGATATCATGGATTTTCTTTTCTTAGGAAGCTGAGTGCTAAATGTTTAGATTTAGTATGGACAGAGTTCATCTTTCCCATTCACTTACTCTTCAAATATATTCAGCCACCAGAAATCCCATAAAGTACAGACAGGAGTATCCACCTTCCACTCCAGTTACTGATTAGAGGATGTTTCACTAAGGAATAAGCTAGATGTAATTATATCTTACCCATAAAGAGCCTAAGACCATAGGTTGTTTTAAAAATCAACACCATGAGAAAATTTTAATTGCTAATATTAAACTAAGAAGTCAATTTCAAGCATTCAAAAATATGTACACAGAAAATAGGAGAAATGATTACATACCAAATAGCTGTGCTCAAATATTAAATAGCAATAGGTTGAGCATGGCTAATAACAAATTAAATCTGGATTAAAAGTAGATCAACTCTCCCCCCTCGCCCCCCCATAAAGTAATTCAAGAGTGATTATGAGCCTTGATGTGCAATGTGGAGGAAGGAAGGTAGTTTTCTGGGCTTGGGTGATGACTGGTGAATTCAAGAAACATGCAGTCACAGTCTGCTTTCAAAGATGGAGTCACAAAGTTATAAGTGGCTGGAAGAGTCCTAAGCTGGTTTTCTACTGGGATCGACAGACCCTCCCTAGTCATTCCTTATCGGCCAACCTTATCACCATGCGTCAGGAAGGACCATGGTGATTTTGTTGTCTTTGATTTAAATTTAAAACATCACTAAAAATAGCAGATTTCAACCAATAGGGTGTATCTTTCCTTAAATTTACAAGTTACCAGATGTTCTTTCAGGACTCCCACATACTGACCTAGAATGACTTATAAGTAACTCAAATTCAAATACTCCAACACTAAATATATTAGTTCTTTTCTGTTCCACCCCTTCCTACTGCCAATCCCACACAAAGTAAGAGAGTTATGTATTGAGCATTTACTAAGTGCCAGACATTGTGCTAGGCTCTTCTTCATATGTTGTAACATTTTATCCTCACCCAAACTATATGCGATAAGGACTACAACTGTTTTAAGTTTACAGATCAGGAAAATAAAGATTAGGAAGATAATAACTTGCCTCTATTTCTCATTTCAATGACATCAGTGTTATCCATTCAGTTGAACAAGCCAGAAACCTAGTTCCTTCTCCTTCTCCACCTCCTGCATTTAATCAGTCACTAAGCCTTGCCAACCACTCACATGCTTCTGGAATTCATTCTTATCTTTTCATTCTCTGTCACTGCCAAGCTCATTTTTTTTTTTTTACTTTTGGGGTAAGAATTACAATAATTGAATAATGTCCTCCTTGCGTTTCTTTTTTCTTGTTTCTCCCACTCTAACCCCTGAGTCACCTTCACATTTCCCTGCCTGCCTTCCTACTTTCTTTCCCTTTCCTCCTTCTGCAAAGCCTCTGTGAATTTACTGCCTTATCATTTATGCCCAAGTTTAATTACTTGCTCATTCTTGCACTAGTAGAACCTATGTGTTCCATTAATATGAAACTTATACCATCGAAGCACAGATAGCTAGGCATTTCTGTTGCTGCTACTATGAAACTATTAACATCTTATAGACAAGACCCTGTCTCATTTCCACATTCATTCATTCATTCATTCATAGATCCAACACTTATTCATTACCCACCTTATGCCAAGAACTTATTTTTAAATAATGATAATATTAATAGTTATCTTTTACTGAGAATGTATTCAGCAATCCTATGAGGTAAGTATTCTTATCTTTATTTACACTGAGGAAAGTTCAAAATAGAAATGCAAAGATACTTCTCTCAAGAGAAGTATGCCTGTGGTTGTGTAAGTGTTCAACAGGTATTAGTAGAATTTAGTTGAACTTAAAATCAAAGAGAACCTATCAGAGAAACTATCTTGTCCAAGAGCCTAAGAATGGTAGAGGCAAAATAAGAGTGGCTGAGGAACTTAAGGACTTTAGAGTCAGACAGCAATATAAATTGCAATCCTTGTTCTGTCATTAGTAAGCTACATGACCTCAATAAATTATTTCTATAGACCTCAATTTAAAATCTATAAAATAGAGATATTATTAGTACTACTTCAAAGGGCTGTCATATTGGTTAAATGTGAAAATATATGTAAAATGTTTAGTCAGCCACCTGGTACAAAGTAAACCCACAATAAGTATCAACTGATATTGTAAAGACTGGCTGCATAATAACAAATCAGGGGCCAATAATAAGCTATTCAATGAGAAATTATAAGTTTTCCATTTAGAATTTTCAATTTTATTATTTTCATTTGATATATTTTTTATTATTGCTGTTGTTGTTATTGTTTTTGTGGAGAGCCAGATGGAAGTATGGGAATGGCTAGTTTACATGTAGGAACTTCAACAGATGAGGTTCCAATTTTTACCATCATAGTATTCAAGATTATAAAATAAGAATCTGAAAGAAAAATAACACTATTTCCTTCAGCCATGATGAAATAAGGCTATTTTATATTTTATCCTTCCTTCATAGAATTACTATACCAGAAAGAATACATAAAAATGAAAATACTACTGAGTTAAGAAACTAGGTTAAATGGCATAGAAAACATTATTTATACACTAACTTAACCATCTCAACTGTGGTTGAAATAAAGAGCAAAATTGTTCTCAAACAACCCTAAGGGATTGTCCTCTTAAGGGAGAGAGAAGAATGTCAGACATCTTAACATACAAAGAAGGAATTTCTGGAACTTAGAGAAGATTTTTGGCTAGAAGACCAATTAACCGGCTTACTCTAGGCATGAGACACCAACTGGCCAAACATGCATTTTTCATTGTAATGTTAGGAGTAAAATGGCCCATTACCCAGAAGTGCCTGTCCTGTATGGTGGGTGGATGCAAATGTGGCCCTTTTGTCTTTCTTCTCATCAGGTATGCTCAACTCTGTCTACACTAGTGGTCAGTTTCCCAATGAGTAAATAAGGCCTGCTTCTTGACCCACATTCCACAGGCAAGCCAGATTTTAGGAGACAAAAAGTCAAGTGTGCCAAAAGGAAATTATAGCTGTCCAGGAAGCCACAGGAGAGTGGGGAGTGTGCGGGGTGGTAGCAGGGGCTTTGCCAAAACACCAATGCACGCATTACTCAATCTTCTCTTTCAGTAAACATCCTTAGGATGGAAGCATTAGATTTTGGGCCACTCAAGTAATTCCCAAGGAAATATATTGGTCCTTTTGTGGTTTATAATCTAGGACTTTATTTTGCTGGATCATCTGTGTATTTTTTAATGTTGTATTTCTTTTGGTTAATCTTCCTTCCTCTTGGGAAGCAAAATGTTCTGCAATAACAAACACTGTCTGTGGTAAGTCCCTAAAACTCCAGTGCAACAGATTGCAAAGCCTGCTGTCCATTCGAAATACACTTGCATAAGCTGGCCGTGTCCATATCTCCAACTTTGTATTCCATATGTGTTGTTTTTCTTTGGTCACCCATCATTCTTTTCAAAAGATGTTTCTCCATGCACAGCAAATGTGTTCTTTGATAATATTCACAAAACTGCTTGAGCTGGGGAAATGATTGATATTCTAATGACATGAAAATAGCCATTTTTTTCTTGCTGCTTTCATTAGGTACAAGTCTGCATACATTTTTAAAAATATATTTTGAGTTATGAAGTATTTTGAATTCACGGAAAACTGTCAATAAAAATATAAATATTTGAACAGTATATATCATCTTGGGGTTACCAGTCAGATTTCATTTTAGGTTTTTTTTTTTTTTTTTACTTATGAGAATGCTGAACCAGATCAATTAATTTACTGATTGTTGGACTCACTCAAAGGATAAAATTCTCTCGAAGAGAATTTCATGATACCTACAGGTGAAAGTCAAGTGATCCAGTAGAATAAAGGGATTCAGTATGAGAAGCAGTAGGGAGTAAAAGGGACACTGGCTATGGTAAGATTATATCCCAGTTTGCCCAAGGTCACTTCTGATTTATGCCTATTGTTCTGGCACGATTATTGATTCTACCCCTGTCACTTCAAAGTATGATGGCTTTGATGATAAATTATATGGCTATCCTGAAAATAGAGGGCACATGTTTTCCTAAAGAAAGGAGCTTCTACTTGATTCCAGCCGATTACTGTCATGTAGGAAGATCTGTGCTTTTTCTTTTTTTTTCTTTCTTTTTAAATTTTAATGTTTATTTATTTTTGAGAGAGACAGAGACAGAATGCAAGTGGGTTGGGGCAGAGAGAGAGGGAGACACAGAATCTGAAGCAGGCTCCAGGCTCTGAGCTGTCAGCACAGAACCTGATGTGGGGCTCGAACTCACAAACTGTGAGATCATGACCTGAGCCGAAGTTGGACGCTCAATCGACTGAGCCACCCAGGCGCCCCAATCTGTGCTTTTTAAAAGGAAGCTGGATTTAGATTTTTAGGTACAAGCCCCCAGTATTTAACATTAGCTCAACTGTCTTTTTTTTCTCTTTATTTACTTCACAGGAAAAAAAAAACTTGTCTGGATGACAGATTTTTCTATGGGTCATCAATTTACAACTTCTTTTGGCCTAGAATTCCTACAATTTGGGGCTTCAATACCAGCCTTTTCTTATCTGCTACAGTTGTAATGTCAGGCTCCACTTAGGATATTCACATGCATACTATGATCCAGGTTAAAAGGTCCAGTTTGAAAACTTCTAAGCAGGTCCTGTTGGAAAACATCCATCATCAGTTAAGAAAACCGACCAAGATATTGGAAGCAGAGTGAATGCAAACATAGGCCTAATTGATTTTCTGACATCTGCAAATGTCATTAAACCATTTTTCATTGCTAAAGATATCATTCACTGAGCACCTACTATGCCAGATACTACTCTAAGCATGTTGTCTACATTATCATGATATTACTCATCACAACAATGATTTAAAAAATATTCAATAGAGGCTCAGAAAATTTATGTGATTTGACCAAGATCACATGGCTAATAAATGATTGAATCAAGATTAGTGTATGGGGCGCCTGGGTGGCTCAGTCGGTTAAGCATCCGGCTCTTGATTTCAGCTCAGGTCATGATTTCACAGTTCAGGCTCTGCACTGTTAGCGCAGATTCTCTCCCTCTCTCTGTCTCTGCCTCTGCCCCACTCATGCTCTTGCCCTATTCTCTCTCAAAATCAATAAATAAACTTAAAAAAAAACACTAAACCTTTCAAATTCTTGTCTACACAACAGGATAACTGTGTGATACTGGTAATTGTCTTTGGTTGGGCTCCTTAGAAACAGAACATGAGATGAGGACTCTTATACAAGCGATTTTTTGATGAACCGCTTTTATAGGAAACCTGTAACAATTTGAGAAGAGCAAGATAAGATAGGGACAAAGCTAGGCAGTAATGGCGCTTTAGATGTCTAACCTCTTAACCTTGTAGGAAGTTCTGGAGCTTAGATTGCATCATACAGACTATCTTGCCTAGAGGGCTGTTACATCCCTGACTCATCAATCTGTGGTTATGGTCTTCCAAGCTTCTCCTGGTGAGGAGGCTCTCATCAATTGAGGGCACGCCTCAGAGATATATACAGGTAGGAGCCTTTAGCAGCTAATGCTTATACAGCCAGGCAAATGGGACCTACAAGGAGGTTGGGGGTAAGTGGGAAGTAGGAAGTGGAGAGATGGGGGTTGCCACTGACACTATCTACTATAGCTATCATGTGACAGGTTTGAATAAATTATTCTCTTTTTATAGTATTTTTATTTTTGTCGTTTTAAACTGAAGGGACTACTGTTATTTGTTTTATCTCCAAGGTTGTATTTTCTTCTTTAATGGATAATTTTCAAAGTTTGTTAAATTCATGCTATCTTTTATCATCCTCAGTGTCTAACCCTCCCCTTTCTTTATTCCCTTTAGCCCCAGGGAAATACTATACATTACAGCATGGCAAAGGGCAAAATTATTTCACAGACTGTGATTCCTTCCTTTCAAACAATGTTTATTATTAGACAGTATAGTACAACAAAAACAATTTAGTCAGCCGCTTGAAGATTGTTGTATTTGGCTGTCATATTACACAAGTGAAAAATTCATTAATGTCAAATATAGAGAAAATTCTTCTTATTCTTTTTTGGTTAAGTAGGTTTCACACTCAGCATGGAGCCCAAAGCAGGGCTTGAACTCACAACTTTGAGATCAAGACCTGAGCTGAGATCCAGGGTCAGACACTCAATCAACTGAGCCACCCAGGCACCCCTCTTCATTTCTCTTAATAAGAATATATACCTGCAGAAGAAAACATTAAAAAAAAAATGATTGCACAAAAATATTTATGTGCATTTTGTATCATGGACAAAAAATGATAATAATAATAATAATAGAGAAACTTTATTATGAGTATGGTGGTTTGTTATATGTTCCATGTGCATTGTCTTAAATGAATATTATATTGCAATGATGCATGCACATATTACTTCTAAGATCATGAGTTTTTAAAATTCAGAATTCACTTCTTATGCATAGTTTTTCCACAATAAAAAGCAAAGAAACAGATAGTCAAGAAAGACTTATATTTTGACAAGATAAAAAAAGTGAGCCAAATGGATTTGCTCCATAACAATTTATTTCTGCAGATTGCCACCAACTGCCCTGCTTACAATATACTTTTGAAATGGAGACCAGTGTGACTTCTGGAGATTCAGAAGCCATTGTTGAGATCTAATAGACTATATCTGGGGGCACAGGTGAAACAGATGCTTTCATAAAAAAGCACGAGAAGAGACTCTCAGTGGGAAAGTCGCTTCTTTCACAAAGCACCAAGGATGAGGGAAATTTTTCTGATGTTATTCTCTTGTTGGATACAGAATTCTATCTTGGGGACTTTGCTTGCATAAGTGAACTACAGATTTTTTGTTCTCATTAAATATACTCAGGTTCTCAGAGATACTGTCTTCATTACAATGTTTTCAAGTGCAACCTTACAAATAAAGGCTAAAATCCAAAAGATTCTTATATCCAGCTTCTCAAAGACTAAGAATGTATAAATTTGCTATCAGGAGAATTTAGTTTAAGATTTCTTACTAAGTGGGCCACTGTAAGTCAAAGTCAGTCTCATAAATTGTCAGTACTATATTTTGAAAGATTGGCTGCAGAGCTTAGGAATGGAGATAAGGATCCGTATCAGGACTCAAATGCACCCCAACTAATTCCTAATCTAATACAATCAGCAGATACTAAAATATCCAAAAATATGTGCCCATTATTTCTGCAAGATAAATATTTCCTGTCTTCTATTAAGGACTCTGTGTGTGCGTGTTTTAAGTGTTCATCTTTTCCACTATGTTGAAATTCTGATACACTGGCACACATTCTCCTCTCCCCAACACTGGCCCTCACAGAATCAATATCATCTGCTTATCCACTATCAGCACAGAAAATTCTGTGGTGCTCTACTGTTAACAGAGTAAAAACAATAAGTCTGCTTTTTCTTTTTTAAATTTGAAAAATAGCTTATTTGCAAACTAATAAGCTATCCCTTCAGAGATGCTGAAATATGCACACTCCTGTTGAAAAACACTGCTTTCAATTTTCAAAAGAAAACATTTTTAAATAGCCACATCTACCTATTTATTGAAAGTACCTGAATATGACCATTACTTCCTTGTCAAAAAAATCTGAAAATTTGAGACACAAATATAAGGCACAAGTTAAGTTTTTAGAAATAGGTAGTCCCTTAGCTGGAATTAATTGATGGGCTTTCTGAGAGTAGCAAAGATTGTAAATACAATTCCTGGTTTGTCTGCCATGGTCTTTCAAAAGACTATGTACCCTATAGTAAGAAGCTATGGTTTGGAAAGAAACCAACTTCTTTCTATATCTTGGTAACCTAATTAACCGTGTGTGTGTTTGGGGGCGGGGGGGTACACAATGGAACAAATACTCTATGTAATTTGTTTTTTTTGAACTAATGATAATATATAGAGTGCCTAGTACAATATGCAGCATGTGTAGGAGGAATTTAGTATTTGATAACAATTGTAATTGTGGTTATTATAATTCTGAAAGCAAAACTGTCAGGCAATAGATTTCTATAAATGTTCCCAACATTTCTTGACCTGAGTTTCCTTTAGGCATACTGTATCTTCTGCCCACCACTCCTGTCCCCAGTATGATAATTTCCCACGTTTGTGGTCCCAGTTTAGATATCAGTGTTCCGGGAAGCCAGCCCTGTATTGAAGACTGAGTGAGATCTCCCCTCTGTGACTCCTAGACTTTGTGTTATTATAACTGTTATTACGTGTATTGATCATGTCTAGGGGCCCTTGAATGCATCTTGCTTGATCTTGTATCTCCATGACATAATATGGTGCTTAAAACATTATGAGTGCTGAATATGTATTTTTGAATGGATGCTGTTAAATTATTAGTGTATAAACTATCAGGCTGAATGTATACCAACTGAGAAAATTCTTCAGATCATCCTTGAACTCTTTCTAGTGAGATTCTCTTCCATTCCTGTGTAGCTTTTCAAATTTGTGAACCTAACTATTCCTCTTGCTTAGCGTTTTCCTGGTTTGGCATATACCAATTAACTCAGACTATTTGACCCCATCTGTCCTCACATAACTTCATGTATTGGATCATGGTCCAAATCCAATGCCTTCTCATGACACCTCTGGAAATGATACCACATATACCCTAACTCACACCCTGCTTAATCTTACTTGGGACCAGTCGAGAGAGCTCTTGTCTATAGTATCTGTTCCTCTAAAACTCTTTCCAATGATGCCCTTTTCTATGGTTTCTAAACTTCTACCCTGAAATGACTATTTCTATCACATGGCTTAAATGCTACTTTCCTTTGGTTTAATCACATTGTTCTTAGTCATGGCTGTCTTGATCATGATTTCTGCCTTGCCTTTTCCTAACTCATTCCTGTATTTGTTACATGAACTCCTTCACAGATTTCCAGTGAATTCACTTTTGCTATTGACTCACCACTCTTAATGAAGTGTCTTTAATGAAAATGTGACTTTTTCTTTGGGATTTGTGCCTTTCAGCCTTCTTCAAGGATTATCCTTCCCAGATCAATAGTTTAAAAGATCAGTAATCAGGAGTGCCAGGGTGGCTTGGTCAGTTAAGCATCTGACTCTTGATTTCACGGTTGTGAGATTGAGCCTAGCATCGGTCTCCATGCTAAGCATGAAACCTGCTTGAAATTCCCTCTCCTTCTCTCTCTGCACCTCCCTTGCTCACGTGCATGTGTTTGCTATCTCTATCTCTCTCTCTTTCTCAAAAAGCATAAAATAAATAAAAATAAAAGATTAGTATCAAACAGCAGATTAATGGTGTGGTAAACTATCTACAAAAATGGCCACAATATTTTCTCCCATCCCTGTGGGCTTTTGTAATGTGACTGTTACTCCTCACATCAAGAGACAGGGTTTATCATCCCAGCCCTTAAATTTCAGTTGGTCTGAAACTTGCTTTGACCAACAGAATGCAACAGAAATGGTGATAGAGGACTTTTCAGTTTAGGCTCCAAAGAACCTTATAGCTCCTGTTCTAATTCTCTTTCACCACCATGCTGAGACCACCATGTGAACAAGCCTGCTCTAGCCAACTAGAAGATGAAAGACCTTATGGAGCAAGAATACCCTCTGAAGTCCCCTAGACCCACTAGCTAATACCAGTAGTAACCACCAAAACCACAATCATCTTATACCAACCAATTCCAGTTGAATCTCCAGATGATTGCAGCTGCATGAATAACTCCAGGTTAGAATAGCAGAAGAACTGTACTAGCGAACGCAGACAAAATTACTAACCCATGAAATGATGATAGAATAAATTAAACCAGTAAATTTGGGGGCAGTTTGCTATGTATCAATAAATAATAGATAGCAATAGTTAGTAGATAATACACATGCTTTTCCAAAGACATACAACTTACTTTCTGTTTGTTTTAAGTGAAATCTGGAAATGTATTATTCTTTTTAAACATATAGTGTTATTTAACTGCTGTTTCCCATTTATCTAGCATTTATGGAACATCTTAAAATTCAGGATTTATTTTTTAATGTATTCCTCTAATCCTGACATCCACTCCGTACAAAGGAAGCAGAGCAAGTGTTATAATCATCCTCATTATCTGGATGAGGAAATTGAGCTCAGGGCACCTAATCCACCCAAGCTCAAGACCGGGATCAAAACCCAGCATGATGCAGTGCAATGCTGTCTCCTGCCCCCCTCTGCCTCAGTACGATAGTATTGCATATTTAATACATTTTGCTTGACCTTGTATCCTCATGGTGTAGTATGGTGCTTGAAACATTGTGAGTGCTGAATGTGTGTTTTTGAATGGATGCTGCTTAATTATTAGTACGTAAACTATGAACAGGCTGAAAAAATACCAATTGAGAGGATTATTCAGATCACCCTTGGAACTATTTCTATGAGATTCTCTTCCATTTCTGTGCAGCTGAATTTTCAAATCTGTGAACCTAACTTTTCCTCTTGGTTAGTGTCTTCCTAGTTTGGCACATACCAATTAACTCAGACTACTCAACCCTATCTGTCCTCACACAACTTCACATATTAGATCATGGACCAAAATCAGTCTTCACCTGACACCCCTAGAAATGATACTACATATAACCTCATTGTTGCATTCTAACACTGGCAGGATTGGATTAAATCTAGGTTTGCATTTACCAAGTCCTTGACTCTGAACTTTTTAAAAAAACCAGTCTAATCTTCACTTTTCACCATTGCCATTAAAAAAAAAAATTCACAGCCTGGTTCATTTTAAGTAACTTTAGCTCTGAAGTTTCTGATTCATTTTCAATCAAGTTTTTATTTGGCAATAATTCTTTGATGTTCCATAATCCCTTTGAACCATTTTATAAGCCATTTATACCTTTTATCTTTGAGTTATCCAGTCACATCTTGCCAAGGTAACTCAAAATTATATTTCACACTTTCTGTATTAGGTTGAAATGCAATGTATTTTTTTTAAGTTTCATTTATTTATTTTTGAGTGGGGGCAGGGTTGGAGAGAGAATCCCAAGTAGGTTCCTTACTGTCAGTGCAGAGCCGGATGCAGGGCTTGAACCTGTGAACTGTGAGATCATGACCTGAGCTGAAGTTGGATGCTTCACTGACTGAGCTACCCAGGTGCCCCCCCAAAAATGCAGTGTATTTCTAACCTGGGCATATTGTTGCTTACTTCAGTGAAGGTATTGCTTTGTTGTATTTTTTATGAACTGGTTCTTCCCCCAAAAGAGGAAATTTACCTCATGCAAATTTTCTTGCTAAATCAGGTTACTATAGCTCAAAATGGATGTGGGGGGCTTGTTTTGGATTCTGATAAAGTGTCACATAAACTATGAGGACAGAAATTATCATAAATGCCAATTTTGGGAAATACATATTTAAAAAAATCTTAGTAAAACTCATTGGGCTACCAATACAAAATTAAAAAAAAAAAACAACTTAGATTACTTATTTTAAAATCATAGCCACAGCTTAATATATCGGTGATATATACTTAATGTTCCATTGAAACGAAAAAGAATTTCTTTCAACTATCCGAAATTATCACAACTAACATTGACTTATCATCTACTATGTGCCTAGAATGGTTCTCATTACATGCAATTTAATTCACTAAGTAGGTGGGTATTTTTTATCCCTAGTTACAGACAAGGAAATTTGGACTTACAAATGCCAATGACTGGACCTACATTCTACCTAATATCCTGTGATGAGTATGAAAATGCCTTGTATAAACTTACAGAGATCAATAAATTTATGGATCTTATTTTCCTTATATGTAGAAGAATGCATCAAGTTATGTACAGTATATAAAATAATTTATTTGAGAGCAAATCCTAACATAATATGCTATCCATAGAGCAGTCATCATTAGATTTTTCCAAAGAAATCATTAGTCAATATTCTGCTTGTTGTGCTTTAAAATAAAACTATGCTATCATTTGGGTATATAAAACACATGAAGAAGTGACAAAAATTAATACATATTAGTGAAGCACACAATAAAATTTCACACTGGAGAACCAGAGAAACTACCCATCTTTCTTCAGGGCAACTTCCCCCAGTAGCCCCCATTCCATACAGAGTAACTGATTCCTGTGTGAGGAGTCTTTTCTTAATGTTTATTAGGAAGTGAGGAGGCAGTTCAATACTTTGATTACAAAAACTTCACTACCTAGTTGAAATCCACAACATGAGGAGAAATCATATCTTTCACTTAGAATATTCTAAAATGTTGATCAGAATTAGATGATCATTGTAATTTTGAATATGAAGTGTTAACTCACTTACATTCTATATAAACACAAACTTGTGAAATAGGTATTGCATGTCTATATCCCTATTTCCCAGGAAATTGAGGCAAAAAGACAATAAGTGTTTTAGTCTCACAGCTAACAAGGGATAGAATCAAACCTAGATAATCTGGTAGCAGAAACCTCATTCCTAACTTCTCTATTTCTAAACCCAAGGCTCTTAAAAGGACAGAGATGATATTATACCTAAGGGATTTTGCAAATCTTAATGCATGATACCAATCAAAGCTATTGCTTTGGCTAATGAATGTGAAAGTCAAAGACTTTTAAGGATATAGGCACCAATTTGCAAAAGTACAAACTGCTTGCCTTGGAAAGGCTTGTTCATTGAATTACAAAAATAAACAAAACAAAACAAAACCACTAAAAAACAAGGAAAACATAAGAAACAAAGGAGCACGGACTTCTAAAATATTTTAGGCATAATTATCTTTGCTTCCTTTTCTTCTTCTCCCCAAGTATTTATTAGATGATTAGTGGAAGTGAATTTATGAGATTAATTGTAGGGCTAATTTAGATGGTGTTACTTTGAAGACCAAACTTAAGCATATACCTGGGAGTAATTTCTTTCTCATCTTCACTTATTATAATAGTTGGGTGGGTTTTTTTTTGTCTCTCTGTGTCTTGTTTTGTATGACTTGCTTTTCAGAAAATTAGACTACCCCCACCTATGAAAGAACTTTTCCACGGCAACTTCAGTGAGTCTCGATCAAATAGCAGTTGGATTTTATAAGTCAGTGTATAAAATAGAATGCAAATACAAATAAAGTCACTTCTAAAACTTTATGGGCTAATAAAAGCATGTAATTCCAGGGGGATAAGATATTTGAGTAGTCAGAGTAACTCTGGTTGTGCAAAGTAATACAGAACAAAATGATTTACCTTTTGAAATGAACAGAGCTGGCATCCTCGATAACACCACCAAGCACCAGTCTGACCTCAGGCAAATTATTCAACAGTTGACCTCATTTTCTTCAACAGGAAACTGAAGTTTGCTGATATAATGACCTAAAATTGTTGTAAACATTTTTGCCCTTAATTCTCCTTTCATCTTCTTTCTTATTTATTTTGAATTATTTTATCTTGCTATTATTTATAAGTCCAGGTGTTCCTAAATTTAACATCAGAAAACTTGGAATCAGAAGACTCAGATTTTCATTCTGGCTCCACTTACTAATGGAGAAATTACGTAAGATAACATCAACTTCACATAGTTGTTGAAAGAATAAAATAAAGTAGCATAACAAAATTTACTTTTCAGATGGTAGAGTGATCTATAAATTACATTGGAAAGCAGCCAAAATTAATCTAGGAACATGATCTTGATAGTAAACGAGAAAACCAACAAACCACCATAACAACAAAAAGTAAGTCTTCCCAAACAACAGTTTCTTTTAAATCTATACTTTCTGTCTTTGTTAAGACTCTTTAGAACTGATTTAAAAACTATTTGGCATCTTTGTTTAAATTCTGGTCAAATGACCACTAACATGACTTTGGATGATTAAGAAATTCCTGGTGCCCCCAGGATCGACTTGTGTGAAGCTATCAGAAGACAGGGCCAATTTCCCCATATTAAACTTAAAATTAAAATTATTAAAATTAAAATTAAAATATTCCAATCATGCAAAAGATTTGTTGAATTGGGACATGAATCTAGAATATGCCAAAAGTCAAGTTAATTTTTAAGTAAATACTGCAAAATAAAGTCCATTTTAGTCTCTGTTTATAGGGGGAAATAAAGAGGAAGTCAGATAAATGTAGGAGCTATTTTCATCTCTCAGTGTGCAACTAAGGAGTTTGTGGAGGAATAATCGGTGCTATGAGATCTTCCCGAAGGAATTTCTGAATATAAATATTCCAACTTCTGTATTTAAGGATGTCAGCTCTACAGGTGATTTTCTCAAGTTTTTCCCCAGTTTAAAACATTCCTTAACACATTTCAAATAGTTTCTCTTCCCGACATCCCATTGAGATCATTCTCATTGAGATAACTTGTGATCTTGTTGCAAATCCAACATACATTTTTTTTAGTCTTATCCCATTTGACCTCTCAATATTTGACCCCTCAATATTTGACCCTTCCTCATTGAAAAACTCTCTTTCCTTAACTTCTGTGACCTCACACTCTACATTTTCTTTTTATCTCTAGCAGCTGTTTCTCAATATTCTTTGTCAACTCTGTTTTTTCCCATCCCTTAAAATTTGGTGGCCCTCGGGTTCTCCCCTGTTTCCCTTTTCTTCTGTCTCCCTAAGCAATCCCATTTACTCATCTGGCTTCAGATACCATTTGAGATGATGACTATCAAACCCCCAGCTTCAGCCAATATCACATTCCTGGGTTGCAAACTTGTATAACTCCCTACTGGACATCTCCACTTACATTTCCTCTGGAGACTTCAAAACCAACAAGTCTGAAGTAGATTTTGTCAGCTCTTTCTGTACCCTGATGCTGCTTCTGTTCCTGAGATGCTTTCAGAGTCTGTGCACTACCTACCACCCATCAAATCTTTTCTCTTGACATTCTGCACTTTCACACATTAGCAAGTCCTGTTAAATCTATCATCCAGCAAGGGTTACAGTCCATCCATTCTCTGTCTCATTTCTTTCAATTATATAAGTGCTTGCCTACAATCAGTTCTACTCATAACAACCAAGTCTGATTAGGCCCTTTCCTTCCTCTGTCATTGCTAAAGATGTACATCCCACGGTGACTATTAATGACTATTTGCCATAATGGCTCTTGAAGAGTTAGGATTATTTTTCAGAAAACTTATTTTTCAAAGTAACAGCTTTATTTTTTACCTCCAAACACACTAAATGAGTACACTGTATGGGGTAGTATTTAGACATTACAATTTTAGGCAAAGACACATTTACCACATTTACATTTACATTTACACATTTACTTGACACAGGATGACAAATCTGATGTGAATGCAAGTTTTGGATAAATCTAAAATATGTTTTTTTGTTTACATAAGCCAAATGAAAGTGATGAAGAGGTATGGAGTATGTATCATTTTCATGTTAGCCTTTACTTTAGCTTTTAGCTGATACATGTGTGCATGTGTATGTGTGTGTGAAAACTTCATTATTAGTGTAGCTTGATTACAAGATAATCTTATGCCCCTTCACATTCTCTTCCACCACTCACAAGCAAGTCCTTTCTTTAGCAAGTGCAATCAATCTTCAGAGTATTGTATTATATATTGTATGCACAGATTATATTTATTATCATATTATAATATTATGATTTATAAGAAATATATATTTAGTCATACAGATGATCAAAATATATTCCTTATATATATTTGATCTTTGCCCACAGTTCCTAACTTATGGCTCTTAAAACCCTTAGAATTTCCAGTGATGGGGGCAGGTGTGTCTTTTATTATGTTAATGAGATGGTTCTTGGAAAACCCTTAGGTAACCTGAGGATGGGGCTGGTTGCCAGGAGAACCAACTTTGTGATTACAGTTGGAACTTTTAGTCCTCCACCACTCCTACACCCCCAACTTCCAGGGAGGGGAGAGAGGTTGGAAATTGAGTTTAATTACCAATGGCTAAGGATTTTATTGATTGTGTATATGTTATGAAGCCTCCATAAAAACCCAAAAGGACAGGGTTCAGAGAGCATCTAAGTTGGTGAACCCAGGGAAGTTCTGTACCCTTCCCACATACTTTGCCCTATTCAGGTCTTTCATCTGGCTGTTCCTGCATTATATTCTTTTATAATAAACTGCTGATCTAGTAAATAAAATGTTTCTCTGAGTTATGTGAGCCCCTCTAGGAAAATCAAAAACAAAGGGGGGGGTCATGGGGACCTCTGACGTATAGTCAGTTGGTAAGAAGCACAGGTGATAATCTGGACTTGCAATTGGCATCTGACATGGGGACAGGACAGTCTTATAGAGCCAGACCCTTAACCTGTGGGATCTGATGGTATCTCTGAATAGACACTGTTAGAACTGAGTTAAATTGTAGGACACTTAGCTGGTGTCAGAGCACTGTTTGTTAGTGTAAGGAACACACATTGGAAATTGGAATCAGAATTATCCATTTATATGCTTACAGAAAATCTTCAGTGTTCAAGTGATATATATTTATCTCATATAAAAATCATTTATGTATTTTGATTTGGGATGGAACACATAACAACATGTCCAGATTAAAAGTAATAGAATTCCTCTTTTCAGTTAATGGGTTTTCATTTAGCAACAAGGTTTTTAAGAATAAATGAAAGTGAAGTGGGAGTCCATTTATTCTCCTTGCCTTCAGGATAAATTCTAAACTCCTTAAGGTAGTTTCAAAGGTATGTGACCTAACCCTTGCCCCACCTGACACCAATCCCCATTTCACACTTCACCTGCAAGCCATAGGGAACTATAAACCCATGCACCAACCCAGGAGCTTCATTCCTTACAAATACTGGGGTTGGCACATCTAAGGCAGCATGATTAAATGAGGTATCATGTATGATAAAGGATTCAGGGAAAAAAATAAAAAGATATTAAATACATACACTACAGCAAAGAGGAATTTTAGGAAACGTTTTCTTCTAGAACAGACTGAATTAACAAACAACTATTCTTCTGAACCATTTCCTTCAACCTTTCTTGAAAAATTATGGTGCTATTGTGATTTAATGAGGCAGAATATTTTACACATTTTGTTACACTGATGACCTCCATTTAAAGTTTGCAAATCAACTCTCATTAGTTTTGAATTGAAGTGGGCTACTAATAAATGTCAATTTTGTTGACCTGTTCCATTCATCCTATGTTTTGCTGATTACAAAACTCTCCTTACCTCCCATGTATTTTTTTTATTTCACCAATACTGGGGTATGTTAGTCTTTAATGCATTTGAATGAATGTAGCAGCTAAAGATTTTCTCAAAGGATCTTCTAGGTGAAAGGCTATTAATCAACAGGGCTTTAATGAGAGCATATCCAGGGCTGCTTTGTAAAGAATGAATTCTAGGGTGAAAGAATGCAAGCAGAGAGATTAGTGTGGCGGTTATTAGAATGAACCAAGTGAGAAATGGTAGTGGCTTGCCTAGGGTGGTGGCAAGGAAATGGAGAGAAGTAGGACAAATATGAAGATTTTAGAATGAGAAATCCTGCCCTTGAAACAACATAGATTAATTGGAGAACACCATGCTAAGTGAAATGAACCAGACACAGAAAGACCAACAGTGCATGAAAACTCTTATATAAGAAATCTATAATAGTCAAATGCACAGAAGTAGAGAGTAGAATTATGGTTGCCAAGGGCCAAGAGTAAAGGGAAATCGGTACATATTAGGCAAAGTGTACAAAGCTTCACTTATGCAAGATAAGTAAGTTAATTCAACTGTATAGCATAGCACCTATAGTGAATAATATATATTATATACTTCAAATTTGCTAAGAATGTAGATCTTATGTTAAGTGTTATTAAATAATAATAAGAATAATAATAACAACAATAATAATAATAATAAATAAAGAGAGTGGGAGGAATCTTGGAGGTGATGGATATATTCATGGCATAGGTGGTGGTGATGGTTTCACATATATATACATTATCTCTGAACTCATCAAGTTGTATATATTAAATATGTACAGCTTTTTGTATGTCAATAATACCTCAATAAAATAGTTTTTTTTTAAAAAAGAATGAACAAGTAAAATGTGTAAGAGTAGAAAAAGAATGGGTTGGTGGGAAAAGTAAGGAATCGAGAGATTTGTCATAAACATGTTAAGTTTAACTTGCCTATTAGATATCTGTGTGGAGATCTTAAGCAGTTTGGGGGCAGAAGATGTAAATTTGAAAGTCTAGCTAAGATCCCAAGGTCAGGAGTGTACACAGAGCCTAGAAGGCTTTCCTATTCAAACCAGCACAGGAATTAAACTGGATAGAAATGTACCTTTTGTGTACCTTTGGTGGATTAAATACCAAAAGGAAATGGGATAAAATGGGATATTCTATCCCAGCCTTTCTCCTATTCAAGTTGTTATGAAGAATTTGTATCCCACTGCACGTCTTTTTTTCTTTTTTTTTTTTTTTAGTGGAATGGGTCTTCAATATATAATGTAAGTCATCTGTTAGAGGATGTGTGCCTTCCTGCCTTACCAAGTGGGAAGTTAAACAATCTTTTCTGGCCCAATTATGTGATATGACTGTACATTCTACGAGTGGCCTTAAATAATATAACCTAAACTTATTACCAAGCTTAATATCATTTTTATCAAACCAAAGGTGTTTGGCGTATTTTGACATACAGAAGGATATATTTTAAATTAATTAATACATTTTAATTAATTAACTGATTAATAATTCTAAATGAATCTCATTCTACAGAAAATCCATTTAGTTGTTTTGCAGTATATGTTGCAACTAATTCACATTATTAGAACTACTGAAGTTCTATTCTCTGCAAAACAAAATATTCTAGAAAAAGAACCTTAGAAGTCTTTAGACAGTAGACATATCCCCTCAGACCAAATATCTCTTGATATTCTAGGGGCCAGAGCTCCCATAGAGGATTTGCACCAATATTTCTTAGGGACTTTGTTTTTAAATATTCATATCCAGGCCACATTCTTGGAGATTCAAATTTGGTGGGTAGGCGAAGAGAGTCTTCTGAAAAAATTCCCTAAGTGATTTTGCTGTGGACCCCTAGGTAAGAACTGCTGCTCAATGGGAAGGAGCTTCAAGCACTTGAGATTCAGATAGATTCCTGGGAGGCTTCTTTACTCTCCCTGGCCCACTTGCCTACCTGCAAACCCACCTGTGAAGGTCACCTTTCAATTTATTTAAGAATCAAGTCTTGTTCTAATCAACTTTCATAACAAAATAGGTGACTTGGTCAAACACACACCAAGCATTTTATCTGAAGCCGATGGATGTCCTTTAACAAGCAATTAAGAATACCTACATTTTAAGCACATATGATGACTTCCATCTCAAGTTGGTTGCTCTCCTAATTCAAGTAAAATCTAAGATTTATTAGTGAATAAATACCCAACAGAGACTGTACTGCTTAAGTGATATTCTCACCAATCAGTGTAAACCTTTCTTCTTAAATTATCAGAAAGCCAAATTCCTGGACTGTATCACTTTTGATTACTTTTGTTCCCTGTGGAAACAGAGAATGCCTTCAAAGAATGCAAATCTTAAATTCTAAGTCCTCAAATTTTATGAAGGTTTATAAAAGAGATACCTTCATCTAATAAAAACTACTCTTGTGGACAATGTGTGCATGATAAGTTTCCCCTCACAGCAGAAAGCCAGGAAAAAAATGTATCCAATATAAACTGATATGCTTCATTTTATTTATAAAGAGAATTATTTGGGTGCTTTGATTTTAACTGCCAGGAACTACTGAGGTAAGTTTTATGTGCCACTGTAGTAATCATCCCTAACCAAGGCTTTCTGGTTCAAGCATCTTTCCACATCACTTGGCCTTCACTCCTGAATCTTTGTTGTAATGATGCCATGGACCTGTATCTTTTATTATAGGTTACCTCAAATCCTTTTTTGGAAATGGGTGTTTTATTAATAATACGATCTATCCTGGACTCAACTATTTTATAAAATTCATATCCATTTATTTTCAGTTATTGGCAGACCCCCTCCAGTAAGTCTGCTGTGAAGATTTTCTAAATTAAATAATCAAAAAAAACTTCTGCCCTTCTTCTGCCATGACAAGAAGCTTTCTTTATGGAAAATGCATTGTGGCCAAAGGTCATAAATGCTTCTGTTAGCCACTGGAATAGAACTTGGTGATTGTCCTCCTCATCTTCCTCTTCTTCAGTATCACCATTACTGATATTTATGCACTTCCTATGAGCCAGGCACTGTGCCTGAAGCTTTGCATCCAAGTACTCATCCAACCATCATGAGGTTGAAGCCAGTCCTAACAATGTCCCTTTTTATTTTTATTATTTTATTTCAGTAAATTTATTAATTTATTTTAGGGAAGGAACCCAGAACTTAAAAAGATTAAATATCTTACACTCAATCCATAAATGCATAAATGCATGAACTTATGCAGTCAGATACTCAATTATTAAATTGGGTCTGGCTGACCCTAAGAAAAACAGATAAGGAATGCTCCTGTTCTAGATGCAGGAATAAAGTAATACCACTACTAGGAGCTCCTTGGGTCTTTCTTCATCTCACAGAAAATGAGAAAAATGACCTCGTTCTCTCCCTTTTGCATGGGGCAGATGGGTGAACCTAACATATTACAGGGTTCCCTTTCTTTAATCTGGACTTCAACCTTTCTCTTTACTTATGTTATACATGTTTGAAATCTAAATAAAGGCTTGGACAGTGGAAGAGGCAGCTGACTAAAGAATCAGGCAGAAACAGTTGACTGCTCCAAGGCTCATAGAATCCAAGTGACAAGGGATCGTGGCCAGTGTCCATTGGGTTGACGATCTGACTATGTAATGGTTATCAGTCTCAAGAATATGTCTCTTGCAGCATTTTTTTTTCCGCTTCTGGAGAATTAGCCATTGTCTGCTTAACATGAAGCATGTATTTCACGATAGCTTTGGGGGCAATAAATGATAGGCTGTTTCACTCACATTCTTTGACTATAGGATTCAAAGTTAATTAATAAACGTAAAGATTTATTGATCCAATAAGTCCTCTCTGGCAGCACTGGACAGGGCATCAGGAAACCTGGTATGTAGGCCTGTTTATTCTAATGATGTGTGACTTCAGGTAAGTTATATAAGTGCTCTCAGCCTCGGCTTCTTAACTGCAGAAAAGACTTGTGTTTGATTGACTTGAGGGTCTCTCCCAACTCTGAAAATTTATGAAGTTAACAATCTCTCTGATTTATTGTATGAAGTATTCTTTAATGAGATAAAGCTTTGTTATGTATAATCTTCAGTCTGGCAGAAAATAGTTGAAAATGAACAGGCAAAAGCAAGAAAGAGCTTTAACAACACAAGGATAAATTTAGGCATGATCTGTTTTCACATGCCTCATCCAGTCATTCATGAGGATTTTCTTTCATTATTACTCATTTCCCTAATTGACTTTAGATATGGGCATCTGATACATGGAGGTGAGGTCAAAACAATCATTGATGAATTTCCTTTAAAATAAATGTAAAAATCGTTTCCCATTGTATCATACCATGAATGAGGTCATTTTTTCCAAGTTGTCAGATCCTAACACATTGCACTTATTTATCTAAGATTTGTGATTATAGACTGCTTCTAGACCCATAAATATTTAACAACATATTTCCTTACAGATGTTTAAGAAAAACAAACCTTTCCTTTCATTAATTCCCTGATTTGGTGAATCAGCTCTGTGCTGAGAAAGCTGGCCATCCCTTGGTCCCAAGCCCAGGGAACCCCTTGTCTTAAAAACACCAAAAAAATTAGAACTTCAATTTACAATGGTTATGACCTACCCCGAAAAGTGATTTTCTACCATTTTCCTTATTTTCTCAAGTTATTAACCTTTATTTCAATACACTTAGTCACACCCATGCTAATTTTTTCAAGTTTTATGTTTATTTTTCTAAAACCACTCCTGTCTGCAATTCTTTCCTTATTCCAAAAATGGCAATAAGCCAGGCCCCACTTTCTTCTAACTAATTTTTCCAGACTTCTTAATGGCTATGTCAATTTCCTGTCATTGTTCTGCTATAGGATTTCCTTAGTTCCCTCCTAATGCCTTTGGCGGGTGCACGTTTATACTGAAATTTATAAAGGTGGGGAAAAGTCATCAACACAGTCCAGAGAAGAGACTGATTCATTATGAGGTAACTAAGCTGAAAAGCACACTTTAATGGACTATTTTGGTAGCATGACTTGAGACTCGTAAGCTGTGTTTTTTACTCCCTGGATATGGTTGCTTTTAAATGGCATTCCCAAGGTCAGGAAGGAAGTATGACATCAGAGGAGCAGCTGTCCCTGAGGTAGTGAAAAGGAGCTTCAAGAAGCTCCTGTTTAAAGGTGCATTAATCATGACCATTCAGTTGGCGGCAGGATAAGACAAATAGGGGCAAATTCAGATAAACTCAAAGGAAGAGAGCTTGGGGTTTGTTTTCAGAATCACTGATTTTTTTTTTAATTTAAGTCTATTTGACATGTAATATTGTGTAAATTTAAAGTATACAGCATATTGACTTGATTCATTCAGATATTGTAATATGATTGCCATTGTAATCTTTGCAAACTCTTTCACCACATTACATGGTTATCGTTTGTTTTGTTTTGTTTTTTGTTTTTTTTGGTTGTGGGAACAACTAAGATCTAGTCTCTTAGGAAGTTTGATGTTTATACAATATTATTGTCTATGATCATTATATTGTACATTAGATCTCCAGAGCTTCTTCATCTGTTGGTTCTAAGTTTGTGCCCTTAAACAGCATCACTTCTATTCCTCCGTCCCTCAACTTCTGGTAACTACCATTTCACATTCTGCTTTTATGAGTTTGGCTTTTTTAATATTCCACATATAAATGATATTATATGGTATTTGTCTTTCTCAGTCTGATTCATCTCACTTGGCATAATGGCCTCAAGGTCCAACCATGTTGTCCCAAATAGCAGGATTTTCTTTCTCATGGCTGAATAATATTACCTTGTAAATATGTATACACCACATCTTCTTTATGCATTCATTCATTCATGGGCACTTAGGTTGTTTCCATATCTTGGTTATTGTGAACAATGCTGCAATAAATGTGGGAGTGCATGTATCTCTCTGAGATCCTATGTTCATTTCCTTTGGGTAGGTACCCAGAAGTCGAATTGCTGGAGCATATGGTAGTTCTAGATTCAATTTTTTGAAGAACCTCCTTAGTGTCTTCCATAGCAGCTGAACCAATTTACATTCCCAACAAAAGTGTACTAAGGTTGCCTTTTCTCCCCATCCTCACCAACAGTTAGTATCTCTTGTCTTCTTAAAGAATCCTAACAAATGTGAGGTAAGATCCCATTGTGGTTTTGATACATACAGAATAAAAGAATCATAGATTTCTGAAGTTTACTATTAGAAATTATCTGATTCACTCTATTTTATGAAAAAGAAAATGGACTCGGAGAAATTGAGATTTTTCTCAATGTCAGATGTCTAAGTTGTGACTGAGTTGAAATTAGAGCAGAGGTTGCTAATCATCTGATTGAATATTCTGAAAGCACTTCTTGAGACTGATTTATATATTTTAGTCTTCACAGAATCTATTGTTGGACTGATTGTATTACTGTTAAATAGTAGAACCGGCATGTTGGAATTTCTTTAGAGTTTTTTCTTAACTGAGGAGAAATTCACATACCATACACTGACCATTTTTAAGTGTAAAATTTAGTGGCATTCAATACATTCATAATATTGTGTAACTACTATCTCTCTCTAGTTTCAAAGTTTTCTTCACCCCAGGAGAACATCCCATACTTCTTATGGAATCATTCATCATTCCCCATTCCCCTCATCCTCTGGCAATCACTAATCCATTTTCTATCTCCATGGATTTGCCTATTCTGGATATTTCATGTGAAAGGAATCATACAGTACATGACCTTTTCTGTCTGGCTTCTTTCACTTAGCATAATGTGTGTGTGTGTGTGTGTGTGTGTGTGTGTGTGTGTGTATTACCTACAATATTCATGAATTTGACAACATATATGCTGATCAGCATAACTTCTAAATAAAAATAAAGATCTCCGTAAGGTTGTCATAATAAATGAGACTGATACTACCAAATTTTCATCTGCTTTACCCTTGAATAAAGCTCTTAACAATTAGGAAAATTAATAGTTCTCCAAATACGTTGAAATATTAGAGCATTTGAAAGGCTTAAAGTCTATGGTTATGTGCTTAATAAAAATAATTTTTCTTTCACAATATTGCATTTCCAAATGTTCATGCCCAATGTCTAGATAGTTTAAAAATAGATATTTTGATACACTGAGATAATCTCTTTGGGAATCAAAAAATTATTATATTTTCTGTGCTCAAATAGTTTGCACTTCAGTATAAAAACCAAACATGACAGATGTTCTATTTATGTGAATATATGATTTGTGGACAAATTTGTCTACAATCATCAATAAATAGAAGGAGAGAAGGACAGAGAGACATACACACAGAAAAAGAGATAATAGAAGTACATCTATTTACCTGTGGTTAGCTATATATGGATGGTGAGATTGTGGCTTTTTTGTGTTTATCTTTATCTTCTAGCTCTTTAAGAAATAATAGCATTATTTGTGTTGTTAAAAGAAAACCCTGATAAATTTGTCTCTATATTTCAGTTCTGAAATATGGCTAAACCTATACTTACTAGGAATTTATAGTGATCTGAATAACCACTAGCAGTTTCAGGAACAATAATGAAATTCTTTTTTAAAATTAACATGAAAAATCATAAACCTATTCAATTATTTGAACCTGAAGAAATAGTCCAACAACAGCAAAAAAGTTGTATATAGGAAAGTGTTCATTACAGCATTATTTATAACATTTCCAAATTAAGAGTTACCTCAAAATCCAAAAATTGAGGAGTGGTTTAGGAAAAAAACTCTACACGTTGGCTTCTTTCTTTTTCTTCAGTCACACCAAATGCATTCCCAAGACAGCCTTAGTCCTGAAACATTCTTCCACTGTCTTTGCATAATCAGCTACTTTAATTCTTCAGGGCTCAGCTCAAATGGCTGCTCCTCAGAAGGTATGTCTCTTATCACCAAACCTAATTCCTCACCACTCTATTGTATCACCCTTTTAATTTCTTTTATATTATTTTTCATAATCTAAGCTTATCTTGTTATTCATTTACTTCTCATTGTCTATGTCTTTCCACTGGTGTATAACTATGAGAAAAGGCATATGCTGAGTGATCAGCACTGTAAATCTAGGGACTAAAATAGTATCTGACACACACAGTCACGTGGCCCATCAATATATGTTTTTGTTTAAGTTTTTTTTTTAACATTTATTCATTCTTGAGAGACAGAGACAGAGTGTGAGTGGGGGAGGGGCGGAGACAGAGGGAGACACAGAATCTGAAGCAGGCTCCAGCCTCTGAGCTATCAGCACAGACCCTGACCCAGGGCTTAAACTCAGGGACTGTGAGATCATGACCTGCGCTGACGCTGGAGGCTTAACCAATTGAGCCACCCAGGCGCCCCTGATCAATATATGGTTTTCTTTTTTAATTTTTTTAAAATTTTATTTGTTTTTGAGAGAGAGAGAGACAGAGCATGAGCAGGGGAGGAACAGAGAGAGGAGACACAGAATCTGAAGCAGGCTCCAGGCTCTGAGCTGTCAGCACAGAGCCCGATGCGGGTCTCGAAGCCATGAACTGCAAGATCATGACCTGAGCTGAAGTCAGCACTCAACCGACTGAGCCTCTCAGGTGCCCCAATATATGTTTTTTTTTTAAAAGAAGAATGAGAAATACCTGCACCTAAGTAAAATAAAAAATTTAATAGGGAATATACAGAAATGAAATAATTATCTTAACTTGATGAGATTCCAATTATTTAAAAGTGTATTGCATATATTTGCTATATTATTTTTACAATACCTCTTCTTTTTAATTAAAACTCTAAAAGTGTATGCTTAATGGTAATTGTTGGGGCCTTGGTTTACTATTATTAGACACCCAATTCAAATTGGGACTGGGAAAAAAATAACCTTCTCAAGTTAATTTCAACATTTTCTGCTATAATCATTCCAAATTTTCAGAGATTAGAATAGTCCTGTTCTGGACTCTATTAAAATACCTAGCAAGTCAACTCCCCTGTGTCCTCATGGGGTATGATCATCACCGTTTAAAATTTATGGGGTTGCTTTTGACCTTTCATCATCAGTCTACAAAGACTTATTTTGAAAAAATACCATCAAACTCCTCTTCTGAGTCACTGGTCACCCTTAAAACAAAATATCCAGGGGATTTCATATTCCTTGATTGTTCTCTGGGGAGATTCTATTCATGAGTAGATCATGAAGAGCTAACAGGTAGGAAACATTAAAACAAACATAAATAGCATGCAATTAGTAGAGAAGACAACTTGTTCCATAAGCAAAGTACTCTGACTCTTCCCATTAAAGAATTTGCTGGTATATCTATAATTTTACATGCACTTATTTGAATGTACTGCATCTTCCCAAAAGAAAGCTCTCTGGGAATATCCATGGTACTGATAACACTGAGCCTTTATATGTGCAACTCAAAGCACCTAGCTAGCAAATTATAGATTGGGTCAAAATTCCATAATTATTTTCTTCTCTAATTGAGGCCAAAATCAGGTTATCTCTGGTTGCCCCTGAATCAATTTAGTAAATATATTCTTGGTCTCATATTGATACTTTCAGAGAATACTCCCTTTTGGGACTCAACAGCTTCTTGGCTCACAAGACATTTTCAGTCATGGTAATATTGACGAATATTTCTATAATCTATCATTTTCTTGAGAATTTATTTCTCTTAATAACCTATACAGGTTATTAGTGTTGAATGAGTTTTACTAAGCAAACTGTGTTTTCTTAATTTTTGTCAGTATCTACTCAAACACACCATTTTGTGGATTTTTTTCATACACATTTGTTCTGATTCGAACATCTTGAAGTGTTAGTCATATTTTTTTTCTTGAAAAACAGCGTTTGTCAGCTGGATTTAGTTCATAAGTGATGGGAAAGACCTGCTTTCAACATGAAGTGTTTTAATCTAATGCAGTTCCAAATAATACAGCTCAAAAATTCTAGAATTCTAGTAAATATTTATGATAAAGCCTTTTAATTCTATGAAAGGAAATATGGGGGGCACAGGAGACAGTCTCACTGAACATGTTTATATTTTATCCAGTTTTGTAGCACTTCTTGATAATTCTGAATTCACCAAGATGGATCTTAGAATGTGTAGCCATAAAGATACAGAACTATTTTTATCGTTGAAACCTGAAATCATTCAAAAAATAAAACATAATTTGCTTTTTGTACAACCTATGGGATATTAAGAAGTTATTTAAAATTGATCCCTTGGTTTGCTGACATATAAGCACAGACTCACAGTTTTCCAAGGATACCACTTACAACTAATGATGCATTCAGTTATCCATCCATTGCTCAACACAAGTTAAGCATTTATGACCAACCGGGAACAGTTCTAGGTTTCTAAGATACAATGGTATCCTCCCCTGCAGGAAGATTACATTTCTGGAAGAAGGTTTTATATAAACGGAAACATTCCATATAGTAGGAAAGGACCGTATGAGGAAGATAAGTGCAATGAATTATAGGAATACATAGAGGGACATCTAACTTGGTCCTAGCCAATCAAGAAAGTATTCCAGTTGGAAATGACATGTGAGCTGGAACTTTAGGATGAATAGGTCTGATCCAAGGAACAAAGGACTAAGTGAGTGTGTGGAGTATATGGAATATATGGAGAAGGAAGTTTTCCCAAAACTAAAAATAGTTCAATATGCGTGAGCATAAATTGGCTTGGGGTAGTGTGGGTATGTTTGTTGATAGGGTGGGGTTTGGAAATTGCAAGGCTGAGTCAGGAGTTGGGTAATAAAGTTCTTTTTATTCCGTGCCAGGCAATTTAGATGTCATTAAGTGGACAATAAGAAAGTGAAGTCTTAAGCCCTGGGGGGAGGGAGAGTGGGGACAGAGGTGGGCAATACTGTCAGGTATGAGTTTTAGATCACTTTCCAGCTACAGAGGGGAGGCTAGATTGCAGGGAAACATGAGATATGTTAAAGCTAATAGGTACTTAACCCCACTAAGGTTAGTTCTGAGGTTGCTTCTCTGTGCCCCTACACTTGTCTCTTGTCTGCTACATATGAGAGGCAGGAATATTTTCAGAGGATACACAACTCTGAGGAGCACCATTTCCCTTCCAGACCTGTCCTCTCACATACGCCAGCTGTGGCCACTGGTGCAAATAGGGCTTAAAGAGCCTAACATGTTCATCTGTCCAGCCTGTAACCATTTCTTTTTCTGAAGCTCCCGAAAAATAAGCATTAGTTTTTCTATCTTTTGGAGAACAGAGACACCTTGGTTTTATTTATATCGCAAGGCTACTGAGAGATAAAACTAAGATACATATGTAAAACACAGCTATGTAAAAAATAAAGGGTAGTAAAAAATGCAAGAGAGTATTGTTAGGGATTATACTTTTTGGAAATTAGATTTTGTGTGTGTGTGTGTGTGTGTGTGTGTAGTCCAAATCAAGATAAATACAATGTATAGGCCCGAAAACTTTTCTTTTCATAAAATAAAAGTATTTTGAGTCCCATTAGAAAGATAAATTTTTATAAATGCATTATGTTTTAGTGCCTCAAAATATCCTCTTAAGGTAGGAATTATTATTTCCAGTTCCATTCAGACTGGGTTTCAATATGCTGAACTGAGTTGTCCAGGGTGTCTTGGGGTAATACAGTTAATGGTAGAGGTGGTCTAGAATTAGTTCATTCCATTCACCACAACTGAATGTTACTCTGTGCGTGACCCTGTAAAACTATGGCAGAGACAAAGACAAATGAGGTGTGGACCTCTGCCAGTCATCATCTTGAGTTTCCTCCCATGGGAGTAGGATTTTTCCTCTGCTTTGCCCACAGTGGGCAGGGAAGTTCTAAACCCAGAACTGCACAAAGGGTCACTACATTCCTAGATAGCTAGAGATTCATTCAGTCCTGACTCACTCTACTGATTCACTGTTGATTCACTCTGTCCTAGCTCAATGAATCCTCAACATGCTATAGGACTCAGTATGGGGCTGACTATCCTACTTGGTAATCCCTGAAATCTATAGCTTCTTGAAAAAAAACACAAAAAACATAAAATTAATTTCTGGAATTTTTATTATATGAGATAAAAGTTTGCAATTGAAATTTGCTAGGTGAGTCTTGGGTTGTTTATCACTGATCTAGACTCCAAACTCTGAGATAGAATGTAAATTTTATTTGCCTAGGATCTATTCTTCAAAAGCACACAAGCCCAGTTAAGGGTTACTTCAAATATGTGTTGAGTAACATGCAATTTGGATATTTAAGTATGGGAAGTATTGCTTTACATATCCCTGAAGTAAAAAGCATATTATGGTCCCAAAGTGTTCCCAAGAAAGGCACTTATATGATGATAAAAGATATAACATCTTTAAAAAATTCATGCATACCATTTAAAAGTGATTGAGATACAGCTATCAATTATAAAACAGGCTAATTTGGGGGCAAAGTGGGTTTTGAAAAAAAGACATATCAATCAAAGATTGTCAAGATTTGTCTCTAGCCACAACTTAAAATTGACTTTATGAAATTAACCTACTCAGCAACAATTTAAATAGCATTTTGAATTCAGCAGCCTATGACAGTATATGTCAGTGGCTTTTTCCTGAGATTCTGATATAATAGATCAAAGGTAGTTTTCATCTAATAATCACTTAGGCTTCAGAGTCTATGAAATAAGTACCAAAAGAAAAAAAAAGAAAGAAAGAAAGAAACCCTCTCTGGGGTTTAAAACATAGAATGTCTTACACTATGAAGGACTAAAGTTAGCAAATCGCATTTTTACATCTTTTCTTTGTAGTGAGAACCAAAAATTACACAAAATCTATTCTGTGATAATAATATATTTCAGCTTTTCCATTATTCCCTGAAGATCCACATATCTGTCATTCTATTACCTTTTAGAATCTCTTCACCAAAGTAAAGCTAAGAAAAATGTATGTGTCCCACTTTCCACTTTATAATATTGCTCCTGTCAATCAGACCTAACCAGAGACCACAAGTAAGTTAACAGGAGTCTATGAAACAAATTGAGTCCTTCAGATAAGAATCAATTGGAAAAAAATTGTAAGACAAGAATGTCTTTAGGGTATTTATACACTTTTCTTATGAACCTCATTGGTAGGGTCTGAAGCCCGTAAAATTCTAGTTAGAATTGATCAAAGTAGCAATGTTTGCTTATAAAGTTATCTTCATGCTCAAGGCTGGCATGTGCTCTTATGCCAAATGTATTAGATTATTTTGATGTAATGCAATTTGTACCATCTTAAAAATTGCTGTAAGTTGCAAGTTTTATTACCACTTAAGTAATGAGGAGAAGCACCTAAATTGTTGAGTTGGTTAGAGGTCTAAAGAGTAATATGCTAAGTCTAAACTGCCCTTGTAATTAACAAACCAAGTGGAACAAAAGGAAGTTAAGCTATCATATTAATTCAAATTTTTCACATTTTACAATTATAGGTAAGAGTCAGTGAAACTGATTTTCTAATCAGTAAAAATAGAGAAAAATAAGCAAAAACAAAAGCTGGATTTCTTACTGTTAAGTGCAGTAAAATTGATAAGCTTTAGGCAGAATTATCAAGGAAAAAAGAGAGAGTCATATATTCCCAATATCCAAACAGATCCTATAAATAGTAAAAGATAATAAAGGGATATCATGAACAACTTTATGCTAATGCATTTCACAACTTAAAAGGAACAGACAAGTTCCTTGAAAGATGTAAACTATCAGAGCTTACTGAGGGAAAAATAGAAACTCTGAAGGGTCTTATATTTATTAAAGAAAAATAATCCATATTATACAATGGAGCATAAGACCTAAATGCAAGAACAAAGTCTATAAAACTGCCAGAAGAAAATACAAGAAAAAGTCTTTGTGACCTTTGGTTAGGCAAAAATTTCTTAGATAAGACATAAAAAGCACAAACTCTAAAAGAAAAAAATAATGTTTCCCCAAATTAAGTATTTTTTAAAGACATTTTTGAGAAAATGGAAAGATTAGCTAGAAATTGGGAGAAAATGGTCAAATATATAACTGACATGCTATGTGACCCAGCAATCTCACTCATACATATTTATTTAAAAGAAATGTAAATATATGGTGACACAAAAACCTGTATGTGAATGATTGTGACAGCTTGATTTATATTACCCTCAAACTCAGAACAACCGAAATGTTTATTAGCTGGCAAATGGATAAATCAATTGTGGTATATCCATACAATGTAATACTGCTCAGCCATAAAAAAGAATAAATTTCTGATACATGCAGTGAAATAAATTAATTTTAATAGTATTAGTTTAAGTGAAAGAAGATAGACACAAAAAACATACACAGTAAATTCCATTTATGTAAAACTTTCAAAAAGGCAAAATGAAAACACACGTCATTGACACAGGAACTGGTTTGGAGAGAGACAGGATTGATAGTAGAGGGACAGCAGGCAAGTTTCTGGGTTCATGGAAATGTTCTACCTCTTCACAGGTGAGTACGTAGATGTATACCCGTGTCCAAATTCATCAAATTATACCCTTTATTTAAAATGTTGAATTTTATTTTATGTTAACTGTGCCTCAAAAAAGTTGAATTTAAGAAGAATAAATGTGCTACCTAAAAGTTCCTGAGATTGTCTGAAATGAAATGTCAGGCTATTGAAATGTTGAGGTCTCCAAAAATATTGGAGCCATCATAATGGGAAGACCATATAAATAAAAATGTGAGACAAAGGAAAATTACATGAATAGAAAAGTTCCAATTGGAAAATTAAACACGTGGAAATTTTGGCAGTAGGACAATTAAAAAATAGTGAGAGAGGGGCGCCTGGGTGGCTCAGTTGATTAAGCATTTGACTTTGTCTCAGGTCATGATCTCACAGCTCATGAGTTCAAGCCCCAGTCTGGCTCTGTGCTGACAGCTCAGACCCTGGAGCCTGCTTCAAATTCTGTGTTTCTCTCTCTGCCCCTCCCCCACTCATGCTCTGTCTGCCTGTCTGTCTGTCTGTCTGTCTCTCTCTCTCAAGAATAAATAAAAATTAAAAAAAAAACTTTTTTAAATAGTGAGAGAGAAGGGATAGAAAGATTGAACAGTAGAAATGGGGAAAACAAAGGATTAGAATATGAGGGAGAATATGATAATGCTGAGAACAAAGGGATCTCAGCATTATCACATAGTGAGGTTTGCAAAGCTGCTTCTAAAGCTGTTT